>NC_142546.1:25145000-25457500 GCF_056151865.1 Erythranthe guttata
AACATAAAATTTTGCCTAGATGGGCAAGTGAAAGATACCTCTTCTTTTATTGCATTATTATAAAATGTATGGGATCTGAAATCTATTGTATTTAATCCATAATATCTCTTATCTATAAATCTGTGTCTGAATACTCCCAACTACGTCTTGGTCACTGTGAAATTCAGTACTCTATCTATTATTTTTTTAATGAAAACTGGAACCAGGGATTTGTTCGTCACGTGTTACAGATACTTTTTTATTTATTTTTAACATATAGTTGATGATATATATGGATATATACAGGAAGAATAGAAGAAGAGAAGAAGGAGATAAATAATAATACGTAGAATAGAAACCCCCATTGTGTTATGGGTTGATTACATGGAATATATATAGAGAGTGTTATGGGTTGATTACATGGAATATATATAGAGAAATATTGCAAGGTAATAGAGTTTGACTAGGTAACTAAATCCTAACTAATCTAGGTAACTCAATCATAGTAGAATCTTAATATCACAAGAGTTCTATATAATATAATATTCTCTAACATGCCCCCGCAGTCGAAACGTAGAGTTCTATATAATATAATATTCTCTAACACGCCCCCGCAGTCGAAACGTGACGAACGTGAAGACTGGACAATCACTTGCTAACACGCTCCCGCAATCGGAACGAATAAACTACAAAACGAATAAACTTCAAACGTGAAGACTGGAAACTTCAAACGTGAAGACTGGACAGAAACCGCGAAACACATCGCTAGAGAATTTCTCTGTTGAAATATCTGCCAAATTAAAAAAAAATAATAGTAATAATAACGGGTGAGAGAAAAATAAGAAAACTTTTTTTTTTTTTTTTATCGAGATAGAGAGAAGAGATGAGAGAGGGGGGGAGAAGATTGAGGGGGGTCGCCGGCCATGGAGAAGAAGAGAGGCAGCGGCTAGGTTTTAGGCCATGGAGAAGAAGAAGAAGAAAAAGATAGAGAAGATACACCACCGAGAGAGGGAGAAATTTCGGTTTGGTGGTCGCCGGCCATGGAGAAGAAGAGAAGCGGCGGCTAGGTTTTAGGCCATGGAGAAGAAGAAGAAGAAGAAGAAGAAGAAGAAGAAGAAGAAGAAGAAGAAGAAGATAGAGAAGATACACCACTGAGAGAGAGAGAGAGAGAGAGAGAGAGAGAGAGAGAGAGAGAGAGAGAGAGAGAGAGAGAGAGAGAGAGAGAGAGAGAGAGAGAGAGAGAGAGAGAGAGAGAATTAGGTTTGGTGGTCGCCGGCCATTGGAAGAAGAGAAGCGGCGGCTAGGTTTTAGGCCATGGAGAAGAAGAAGAAGAAGAAGAAGATAGAAAAAGATAGAGAAGCACCACCGGGGATGGAGAAAATTCGGGTGGTGTTCATAGAAATAAAGAAGAAGAAAGATATTAAGAGTACCACCACCGGGGAGGGAGAAAATTGGGTGGTCGCCGCCATGGAGAAGAAAGGCGGCTAGGTTTTCACCGACATGGAGAAGAGAAGCTCCATGGCGACTAGGTTAAAAAAAACCTAAACCTGGTGCTCTGATACCATATAGGAAGAATAGAAGAAGAGAAGAAGGAGATAAATAATAATACGTAGAATAGAAACCCCCATTGTGTTATGGGTTGATTACATGGAATATATATAGAGAAATATTGCAAGGTAATAGAGTTTGACTAGGTAACTAAATCCTAACTAATCTAGGTAACTCAATCATAGTAGAATCTTAATATCACAAGAGTTCTATATAATATAATATTCTCTAACATAAATAAAAAAACTTCAAACGTGAAGACTGGAAACTTCAAACGTGAAGACTGGACAGAAACCGCGAAACACATCGCTAGAGAGAATTCCTCTGTTGAAATATCTGCCAAATTTAAAAAATAATAATAATAATAATAATAAACGAGTGAGAGAAAAATAAGCAATTTTTTTTTTTTTTTTTTTTTTTATCAAGATAGAGAGAAGAGATGAGAGAGGGGGAGAAGAGATGAGAGAGGTGGGAAGAAGATGAGTGGTGTTCGCCGGCCATGGAGAAGAGAAGAGGCGGCGGTTAGGTCTTAGACCATGGAGAAGAAAAGATGAATAAGAAGAAAAAGAAGAGATAGAGAAGATGCACCACCGGGGGAGGGAGAAGAAAAATCGGGTGGTGTTCATAGAAAGAAAGAAAAAAAGAAAGATATTAAGAATACCACCACCGGGGGAGGGAGAAAATTGGGTGGTCACCGCCATGGAGAAGCCATGGAGAAGAAAGGGCGGCTAGGTATAGAAAGAAAGAAGAAAAGAAAGATATTAAGAATACCACCACCGGGGGAGGGAGAAAATTGGGTGGTCACCGCCATGGAGAAGAAAGGCGGCTAGGTTATCACCGCCATGGAGAAGGAAGGCGGCTAGGTTTAAAAAAACCTAAACCTGGTGCTCTGATACCATATAGGAAGAATAGAATAGGAGAAGAAGAGAAATAATAATACGTAGAATAGAAACCCCCATTGTGTTATGGGTTGATTACATGGAATATATATAGAGAAATATTCCAAGGTAATAGAGTTTGACTAGGTAACTAAATCCTAACTAATCTAGGTAACCGAATCATACTAGAATCCTAATATTAGGAGATTTCTATAATATAATATTCTCTAATAGATGTGGATAAACACATAGTTGATATGGATATGGTCATGGCCTCCCTGCGCGAGCGGAGCCAGCGTGGGCCGAACATTTCTCAAATCTCTACTAATTTATACATGAATATAAAAAATTAGTATAATTCGTTCCTGCCCCTCCCCCAACTTAAAATCCTGGCTGGATTATGCAATTGAATTGAGTTCTAATCGGATCGAGAATCTTATCTTGTAAACCAAATCAAGTAAAAGAACAATCAAATAACACATATAAATCAGAAAACAAAGTTCGTCTACATCGATCGACGATCGAACAAAACTAATCCAAGTTGCATGTTTGTTTTTTGTTTTTTGTTTTTTCTTTTTTTTCCGAGATGTATAGTACTACAATATCAAGATGAAGATATTATTGTTCCCTGGATGAATCTTAATCTTATCTTTCCAAATTTGCATCTATAAATAGTGTCCTTCTCTCATCAACAAAAGATGCACCAACCAAATATATAAATAATTATCTCAAAGTGTAATTTGCTAGCAAAAAAAAAAAATGGCTACTAATTCATCACATTTATTCACTTCTCTTTGGTTCTTTTTCAACTTGTTTTTCTGCTCTATCACATTAGCCTCTGCATCATCATCAGCCATTTCTTCAGACCAGCTCAAATTCTGGTTCGAAAATGTCGAAAACAAAATGCCGAATCCACTCCTCAAAAAGCTGTCCCCTTTGAGCCAAAAAGACTGTGATTATTACAGCAATTTACTACTTTCCGAAAACAGCATATTCTCAGCCGATGCCGGTTTCTGTTCACTCGCTAAACTCGCTTGCACCTCTGTTTTCCAGAAGGCCAATATAGTGAAAGACACGTACACAAGAGAGAAAACATACGGCAGATTCTCTGCGGCTCTTCATCGTCACCAGGACATCAAAAACGAGGATCCGTTTGCGTTTTACAGGTTGTCGGCTCTGAAAGAAGGAAACCTCGTACATCTCCCGCACTTGAAAGAATCGCTCCCCGACAGAGCTTTTCTCCCCCAACAAATGGCGTCGAAGATTCCGTTAAACTACGACACCATCACTAGAATATTTCCTGATTCAGACAGTTCCGGAAAGACGAAAGAAACAATCCAAACAACTCTCGCTTACTGCAATGCCGAAGCAATCCAGGGCGAGACGGAGAGCTGTCCTAAATCCCTGGAAGAGATGGTCGGGTTCGCCAAGTCTACGTTGGGCGATAAGAAAGTTGTTGCGTTAACTACGAAGAACACGAGGGGTTCGAATTCGGCGGTTAGGATCGGAAAGATTAAGGAATACGGCGGAGGTAAGAAAATCGTGGCGTGTCACGAAGCTTTTCTTCCGTTTGCAGCTTACTTTTGCCATTCGCTTTCGTCGACACGTTTGTACGCGGTGGATGTTATTGTGGATCGTGAGACGGGGTCGAATGTCGTAAATACGATGTTGGGAATATGCCACATGGACACTTCTCAGTGGCCGAAGGACCACGTGGCTTTTAAGATACTGAAATTCGGGCCTGGAGAAGGAGAGGCATGTCATTGGTTCACGCAGCTTGATCTTGCATGGATTGCTGATGAATAATCCATGCATGCATCTACTTATTTTACGTATGGTTATTATTTAAGTACTGCAATGCTTGTATTCCCATTTTCCAGTGTATGCTTCATGCATATTTTATGTTAAGTGTTAGATGTTTTCTGTTTGATTTCGGAATCCGACAAATTATTAAAAACACAATAATATTCCGACAAAAAATAAATATCACAACATGCACGAATATTTTCGACACAACGCCCGAGATTGCCTGCGTAAAGTTAAAGCCTCACAGACCAATTGCGAGGTATATATATAGCTTTCGAACATGGCGTTATATTTCGAATAAGCACAACATATATTTGTTAATGCATCACTAATTGGGTAAATAAAACTTTTGGATATCCAGAAAAAATTTACAAAAATCAGAACGAAATTTTTGAACACCGCAGAACAGAAAACAATCTCTTTCATTGCAATTTTTATTTTATTTTCAGAAAACGAAAAATTGACCGGGATCATAATAGAAAGTATTAAAAGATTGCCAACATTACTTTTTGATTTTCGATCTAGTTTTAATTTAATAGGTGGGGGTTTTTCGTTATTTAACCTAAGTTCGGGGGTTTCGTAATTTACCTTTTTTAAAATATCAACGCAAGCTGAAAAAAAAAGCATAGGTGAAGCCTGAAGTACATAGGCAGCATATAAAATTTTACCCTGCATGTGCAATATAAATCTGTATATATATATATATATATATATATATCTATATATAGGTATAATTAGTCTTGGTCAGTGTGAAATTCAGTCTTCAAGACAATATTGTATTTACAACATCGTATTATTAGCATGCAATTGATGCTTGTATTATTTCCGTTTTTGATTCCCGCCTTTTATGACCCTGATATAAATTATAAAACTACACAATTTCTGTGAGCAAGAAAAATTTAGGGCAAAAAATTGTCAATAAACTAAAAATATATATTAGATTAAATTAAAAAGATGGGCCAAGTCTGGTCACCTACCTAAAGTTAAAAAGGGCCCAACTCAAGATAGCTTTTGTACATGTATTTATATATTTACACGAAGCCCACACTTGAAAGGCCCAATACATTTTGGATCCGAACAACTTATACATTGACCCGACCCATTGACACGTTCTTATAATTTGGGAATAAGTAAAAAAATATATAAATAATACAATTTCCAAAATTTGCAAAAGTTCCAAAATAAAATTTAAAATTGGAAGGAATTTTCGAGTTTTTGCATTTTTTTTGACTTGTTCACTTTTGGAAAAATTGGGAAATTATTTGTTGATCTGATACGTTCAATTTTACGTTTTAGGAAGAAGTCAGAACTCAATCGAATTGCACGTAAAGCAAATTCCACTAATGAAGTCACCATTACAATTAAAAATCCCTAAAGAAGAAAACACGAATGACTTCGTATATATAGCTTAAGTTTCAAATAAATCAAGCTCATACCCGTGTGACATGCACCTTGAAAATATTGATAAAAATTGAACAAAAGTTATTTAAACTCACCAATTTTTCATCCGATCACTAGTCAACTGAACCAAAATGATGTGCGACAAACTCAATCGACCTTGAAAATATTGACAAAATTCGAATTGGAGTCATTTAAACTCACAATTTCTCACTCGGCCACTAGTCAACTGAACCACAATAATTTGCGACAAACCTCTGGAAATATTGACAAAAATCGAAATTTGTCACTCCACTAGTCAACTATACAAAGTCAAAATTTGCAGCGCCAATAGGCCCAATACACACTCTATTCACACTTGGTCGACACTCTCAACATATTAATCAACCTTCATATCTTCAGTTCGGATGTACATTGAAAATAATTTATAAAGTAGGATGAACATCATCGTATATTACAAAAACTAAAGGAAAAAAGACAACAATACCATGATCAATTATTTTTTGTAAATTAAAGCAGAATATATATCACAATAATCAACAATTCTTTTAAATCATGAAAATCTTATCTTTAATTAATATAATAATATCCAAGCCTTTTTTTCCAGTATAAATACGCCCCATGCATGCATCATCATTAGTAAAATTATCAAAGAATTAGAAAAAGATAACAATGGCAGCAATATTGTTTCTCTCTCTAAACTTGTTTTTCAGCTCCTTTGTTACTATTACCTTAGCCTCTTCATCTTCTTCACCCACTATTGCTTCAGACCAGCTCAAATTCTGGTCTGAAAATGTCAATAACAAAATGCCAAAACCCATCCTCAATAAGCTGTCACCTTTGACCCAAAAAGACTCTGATTATTACACCAACTTACTTCTTTCCAAGAACAGCAAATTCTCGGCCGATGCCAAATTCTGCACACTCGCTAAACTCGCATGCACCTCGTTCTTCGACGACGTCAAGCAAGTGAAGGAAACGTACACCACAGAGAAAACATACGCCAAACTATCTGCCGATCTTCATCGTCAACAGGGCGGCATCAAAACCGAGGATCCGTTTTCCTTTTTCAGGATGTCGGTCCTGAAAAATGGAAACCTCGTACATCTCCCTCACTTGCAAGAAACCCTCCCCGCCAGAGCTTTTCTCCCCGAGAAAATGGCGTCCAGGATTCCCCTAAACTACACTGCCATCTCTAGAATATTCCCTGATTCCGACGTCACCGGAAAGACGAAAGCAACCATACAGACGACCCTTGGATACTGCAATGCCGCCGCGATCCGCGGGGAGATGAAAAGCTGTCCTAGATCCCTGGAGGAAATGGTCGGATTTGCCAGAGTTACTTTGGGTGGTGGTGATTATAAGAAGAAGGTGGTGGCGCTGACTTCGAAGAGCACTGTGGGTTCGAATTCCATTGCGAAGATCGGAAAGATTAAGGAATACGGTGGCGGTGCCGGTGAGAAGATCGTGGCGTGCCACGAAGCTTTTCTTCCGTTTGCAGCTTACTATTGCCATTTGCTGACGTCGACTCGTTTGTACATGGTGGATTTCGTCGATCGTGAGACGGGGTCGAAGGTTGTGAATACGATGTTGGGGATATGCCACATGGATACTTCTCATTGGCCGAAGGAACACGTGGCTTTTAAGATACTGAAATTTGGACCTGGTGAAGGAGAGGCTTGTCACTGGTTTACGCAGCTTGATCTTGCATGGATTTCTAATGTACATTGTTTAATCTTACATGTGTAATCCATATCCATGCATGCATGCATCTACTTGTTTTACGTACGTGTGGTTTAATTTATTATTATTATTATTATGATGATGCAATATGCATTAATGTTTGTATTTCGATTTTCGATAATTGTATGTTATTTCGTGTACTTGTTTTATTTAAAATATATATGAATGTTAATTTGTTCGACGTTATTTTTGTGTGTATATATATATATATATATATATATATATCCTATTTAGTTTGCCGACATATTGATCAAAATTTAATATATTCAGTCACATGTACACAAATAATATCTCATTGCAAAGCATTAATCATCCAAGTAGCTAGGGTGAACATCATTATTACAAAATTAAAGCAAAAGACAACTAATATACATCAACTCATGAGGAAATTAAGTTGCTTTGTTTTATAAATTGAAGCAGAAAATCAATGATGATATTATATTGAATATTATTATATTGATCTTATCTTTAATATTCAGCTTTTCAGGTATAAATAAGGCCCATCATCCATTTTGTTTTTAATTTTAAAGAAGCAAAGAAAATAAGATAATGGCAAACGATGATCTCTTTCTTAACTTGTCTTTCTTCTTTTTCATCACCTTTAATTGCTTATTATTAGCCTCTTCATCACCTTCATCAGCCACTATTGCTTCGGACCAGATCAAATTCTGGTTCGAAAATGTCGAAAACCAAATCCCGAAGCCAATCCTCAAAAAGCTGTCGCCTTTGACCAAAAAAGACTCTGATTACTACAGCAGTTTACTACTTTCCAAGAACAGCATATTCTCAGCTGATGCCGATTTCTGCTCACTTGCTAAACTTGCTTGCCACTCTGTCTTGGACGATGTCAAGAGTTTCGATCATACGTACCGCTTCTTAACGAAAACGTATGACCAACTTTCTGCAGACGTTCATCAACAGGCCAATAAAAACGAGGATCCGTTTTCCTTTTACAGGCTGTCGATTCTGAAAAAGGGAAACCTCGTATACTAAAATACGACGCCATTACTAAAATATTCACCGATAGCTCCAGAAAGACGAAAGAAACAATACAAACAACTCTCGCTTACTGCAACGCCAAGGCAATCCAGGGCGAGACAAAACTCTGTCCTAAATCCCTGGAAGAAATGGTCGAATTCGCCAAGTTTACGTTGGGGGAGAAGAAAGTTGTAGCCTTAACTTCGAAGAACACGAGGGGTTCGAATACGGAGGTTAAAATCGGAAATATTAAGGAATACGGCCGCGGTGGTGGTAAGTCGAAAATAGTGGCGTGTCACGAGGCTTTTCTTCCATTTGCAGCTTACTTTTGCCATTCGCTTTCATTGACTCGTTTGTACGAGGTCGATTTTGTCGATGGGTCGAAATCATGACAGTATGTGATCAATCTTGTGTGTTTTTATAAATTATGTATTTCTTGTACTTTTGTTTATGTGTCATGTGTTTGAATTTTTTTCCTTTTGTGTAATAATATATAATGTCGTAATTTTTTTCCGTTTACCGAAATGAATTATTCGATACGAAATGGTTTTTATCGAATTAATTCGGTTCGGTACCTGTAAAACCGAAAAAAACCCTTAGTTGCAGTTGTAAAAGGAAAAATGAAAAATAATGAAAGAAAGTCAACTCATATTAAATTACAGCGGCCCATTATTCTTCAAATAAGGCCCAAAACATTTGCTAACCCAACTCCAAAATCTAGAATATACATATCATTTTGCATTTAATTCGCTCTGCAATAATCATAACCCGCCACGTCATCTTCTGCCGCCCGCCAACATCACCTGCTGTTTCCGCCGCCGTCTCTGCCGGAGCAGAGCTTTCCTTTTTCTACTGTGACCTAATTCATAAAAAGTTTCCACTCTCTCACTTACTTGGATGATTCTAACCAGGCTTGATCTCTTCCGATAATTTCAATGAGCAGTTTCAAACTTGATTTTTTGCAATTAGGTTTTCAACAGAAAAACCCCCAATTTCACAAATTAAGAATCACATGTGGTCTGAGAAACGGGCCCCGGAAACCTATGTGGAGGACCCGAATTCTCTCCACCGAAGCTATTCAAGCCGTCCAATCCTTGAAATTAGCCCCAAATCCCTCTAAATTGGATCAAGTTTTCAGCACTAAAATCAGCCGGCTTCTCAAATGCGATTTAATGGATACATTAGCCGAGCTTCAGCGCCAAAACGAATTACATTTATCCCTCAAGGTATTAATTGTTCCTTATTCATTACCTTCGCATTTGTGTATACTCTGTATTTTTCTTTAAATATTCCCTTTTTTTTTAATTGAATTTTATTTAGGTATTCAGCTTTGTGAGGAAAGAGGTGTGGTATGTTCCGGATTTATCTCTATACAATGATATGATGAAGATGTTTGGGAAGAAGAAAATGATTGAGACGGTCGAACAACTTGTGTTAGATTTGAGGAACGAAGGTTTGGAGCCTGATGCAAGAACTTATACTGAACTTATCGGAGCGTATTTTACGGTAGAAATGGTGGACAAGGCAATGGAGACTTACGAGCTGATGAAGGCATCGGGTCATGTTCCGGATAAGTTGACCTTGACGATTGTAATAAGGAATCTCGACAAGGCTGGAGAAGATGCTCTTTCCAAAGCAGTAAGGAAAGAATGCGCCGAGTATTTTGATTACCCTGATAAGTTTCTTGAAGAAGTTGATAGGTCTTTTGTGAGTATTCATTCATTCATACCCTCTTTTTGATTTTTCTATTTACTTAGGAATACGATTTCTGTCGTGGATTGCGTTTTTTTTTTTTTCGACGATGAATTTGACTTTGATCTGCATTTTCTCATTTGAGTTGTCTACCTTTTTTTTGCAGCCGAAGAGGAGGTCGCTAATCCACATATAAGGACTTGTATTGTGTTTATTTGATTACACGCATAGCACACCGATTCTTACGGGTAAATGTGCAGCTGAATCGGAGGAAGACTTTGTTCGTTGGTCTTGTATCTAAATGTAGGAAAATTCGTTACTACGCCTAGTTGAGCCTCATTGTTAAGGGTGGAAATCGTATGAAACAGCCATAATTAAAATTTTCATAGAAAAAGACTTTTTTTTTTCGGAAGCAATAAATTAGTTCTAGTTTTGTTCGAATAATATCGGAAATATCAGAAAATCGGGAAGAAAAAGAATTGTTCTAAAATCAGATTTTTTTTCTTCAAATCATAATAAGTGCATTTTTGGGGGAAAATAAGTGGAATTTTCGGAAATTGGAATGTAATTTATATTCCAATTTCGATCCAGAAATAATCAGGAATCAAAATTTTCAAAATTCAAAATGAAAAACTTTGTTCTAACATCGTAATCGAAGGAATTCGAAATTTCATTCCAATATAAATTAACTATTTAGCAAAACTGAGTTGAAAAGTGACATATAGAACAAGAGCAGTGATTACAAAATCATACACAACAAGGAACTGGATTTTCCTCGTACACGAAAAACTAATGTCAGCAAACATAAATCAGTCAAACCTCACAAAAACTGGTTAAAGACACATACAATAAATCAATCTAGAGAGTCGAAAATACCACAATTGCCCTCGTCAGCCAGCTAAATGGCTGGGTGAGTTGTTGAAAACAGTGTGCCACATATAAGCTTGAGAAAGCACCATCTCCAGTTCAAGATACGTCCACTTCTCCGTCGGAAGGTGCTGCAGAAACATCACCATTTCCTGAAATTCGAGCTTTCGTATCTTATCCGACCACTGCACATATTTTACAGATATAAGAAATTAAAATAAAAAAATAAAAATCAAGAAACAATAAATGAAGCTGCCTTTTACCGTCAAAAGAAAGCTGGCGAATATATATACGAGAAAATCGGGTAAAGCATCTCCTTCTGCAAGATATGTATCCCACAAACGACTAACAAGACCGAACGGAATCTACATCAACATATATAAATTCATTAGTGTTATACCCCTCTCACAATGAATACTAAATCGAGTAAATAAAGTCAATCAAACCTCGCGTATAAGAAGGCAATTGAACCAGCGGAAAGCGAATTGAAGAAACTCAAGCCCCTGCTCCTCTATGTGCCTTGAAACAGGTTCTAACGCATTCACAAAAACAACTCGTCAATTGATGATTTCAAGACCTCAATATTAACTAAATTCTTTCTATTTCGGCAAAATCAGAATATTTATATATATTAGAAATGCATTAATTATTGAGATCTTACCATCAATCCTTCGAACCAATTCCTTGAGCTTAAACACGAGTCGTTGAATTCCAGGCTGGGCAAATGTGTAATGGTCTTGCATGCCATCGAGCAACTTCGATAGGCACCAGTAACAGTCAGCTTCCACATTCAATATTTTTTCCGTAGAAAGATCAGCCATTGACCAAGTCTCAACACTACCCTCCAAATATTCCGACAAGAAAACAATTAAAAAAGGTGTCGCCAGATCATTTATTCCTTGAACATAACCACTTGCTGGATGCCTTATTGCCCTGGAATTCGAAACGAACATAATATTAGAGTTTCGAGAATTAATAAAAATAACGTGCCCAACAATAAAATCGATAAAGATTACATTTTTTCCGCAGAGAGATGCCCAAAAGGAGAGTATATAATAATAATAAAAAAAAATAATTAAATGCACAAAAATGAAAATAGGTGCAAAAAAGAGCATCTAACCATGTGTAAAGTATTCGCTCTAATGACTTTTGAATTTCAGCTTGTTGAAAGAAAGTGATATCCGGGACAGTTCTGGGGCAATCAACAGCAATCTAACAAGTTCAAGAAGAAAAACATCGTTAAGCAAGTCACAGTGCATTAAAGGGCATGCAAAGAGATAATTAACAAAAGAAATTACGGATAACTATAACCTGACGAAGCATGTTAATCTCTTCATCTGTACGGTCTGTGTCAGGAATATCGTAATATTGGGCGACACAGTCAAGATACTCGAGGCGCTTTCTTCTTAAAACTCCCTCCCTTCTATCTGAACTACACGGTGCATATCCCTGTTGTCAGTTAATACTTAAAATTCAAAAATATTTGTTGAAGAAAATATAGGAATAAGCACCGAATTTGTCACAAAAGTGATGCAAGAGCTCCTCCAATATGAAATAAATACGAGAAAATCAGTACTCACACTCATGTTCCAAAGATATTCTGGTAGAGAATCGTTCGACAAAAAAACAAAAAAATTCAAAATTACTTAACAATTCGTATATAATTATACCAAGAGAAGTCTCCACACAGTTGGACGCAAATATGGAGGCACACCACTCCATGATAACGCACGCAGTTTTTCTGCACGATTTATCAAGAACTTAGACATAACAACAATATCTCAAAGAGAGGCTGAATTAAGCATCCATGATTTCAGCGAACGGAAGAAAGAAAAACACAAACAAACCTAGGATTACAGTGGGCCCGGATAATTCCTTTGTGAACTTCATCAGCCTAGCAGAATCTGTAGCCCTAGCTCCCATTGTGGACTTATGGATTTCTTTCGATGTGCTTTCACTGCCCGTAGTCGAGGATTTCATTTGGTTAACAGACGAACTAGCACTTGCATTGCTTCTGTTTTGAAGTTCATCCTAAATGCATGAAGAAAATCTATTAATAATTTTATATTGATCAGAACAGTTTCAATTATTCGATTACGGGACTATAGAAATGGAACCTCGTTCGATCTATCCACTTGGTCAATGTGGTCAATATCACTCTCTGAAGGCACCCTGTGAGTGTTTGGAGAATGCAAAACCGATTGATCCAAAGGCTCCGATCTCCGTGTCATCAATATCTTACCGGGGAAACTCCGACCCTTGAGCAACCTGTACATTTTAAAAACATACATTTACATTAGGTACTCGATTTTTCGAGACGGGATTTAATAATCAAAGCTAAAAATTCTTTAAAACTTTCAAGACCCTATTTTAGTTGCAGTATCAACTATCACCACATAACATCGAGTCCTACATAATTAACAATTCCACAATCCTATAAAATTCACATCGGCTAACAGACAGAAAATCGACGAAATTGTAACTAAATTCACTGATCACAAAATTGAAGCATGCAATTGAGTTCCCACATGCCCATTTCAGTATTCCGAACGAATCTTCAGATGGGCATTGAAATCTAGCCCCAAAAAAAAAAAAAAAAAAAAAAAAAAAAAACAGTAATTGGATTTCGAGAACCGAAGAAATTAGGGGTTTCGCATGGATCTAAAAGTGAAATTAAGAAGGGGGGGGGGGGGGGGGGAACAGAGACATACCCTTGAACATTTCTAAGAGTTTGATTGAATCTGGAATCGAGAGTAGAAGGTGAAGGAGAAGTTTGTTTATTTCGATCGTCGTCTCTACTTGTGCTGCTGCTGCTGCTACTGTTGTTGTTCATCGTGATTTTGCTTTGTTATACTGCAATTATGGCAACTTTGCTTCTCAATTTCCGGTTTCCCTTTCGCAAGAAAAATCGATGTCGTGAAATTTCAGGGAAAATTGCTGCCATTTTGATCGATATGAAGATAGTTAATTATTTTCTAATTAGCTGTTATTTATTTTCTTTTCTTTTTTTATTTAAAATCAATTTCATTTAAAGTTTAATTCGTTCCAACACAAGGCTTTTAAATTGCCATGTTAGCTTGAAAAAAAAATATATTTGGATGTGAGTAACAAATTATGAAATTATTAACAAAAAAGAAACAAGTTATGAAATTATTATAAATGTTAGTTATTTAGTTTTGTTTTCAAAAAAAAAAATTATGAAATAAACAATTTGGGCTGGACTATTATTTTGACCCAACTTAGATCAAATTGTTTTGCTGGACGAATTAATTTAGGTAAAGGCCCATCATCAGGTAATTGATTATTATAAGTGGAAAAAAATAAATACATGTTTTGTGTTAAGTTTTGGGCTCGTAGATGAATTTTATATTGGGCCTGTGATTAATGATTCTTGGTGGCCCAACTCCAGAAATTGTGCTGAAGCCACTTAAGCCCATCATGGTAGGAACTTCTGATCTTGATCGTTCAAATTAATTCATTGAATTGTGGACGTTCGCTCGCTCATACTTTAATTTTCTCTCTTCTCAATCGTAATTCATTTCAATTGCATTGCTTCTTTCTCTTTATGTCGTACCTTCGACATTTTTCCTTGTCATCTTTCGGCAACTCTTCACAGAGTCTTCGCCATGTATAGCGGACTTCTGACTCAGAGTCAATTTTGGTCTCTCTGGTTTCGTGTCTATTTATGCTACCATTAGAAAGAGGAATGAAGTTATTGTTCACATATTTGAGTTTTCTTCTTATCATCTCCTTCTTCTGCGAGTGATTGAAACTCCGAGTGGGAGAGAAATTGAGGTCTAACAAACAGATTGCGAGAATGTCCCTTTTGACTGGTTGACTGTGTGTGTTGGTGAATTAACTCGGTGTAAGTATTGAGATAGATCTATGATTTTGTGGGTTGAGTGGCTAAGTTTGGTACTTGTTCTTTATTGGAGCCGCAACCATCTTAGATTTCTGGACTGAATGCTCGACAATAGCAGACTTAGCCGTTTGTTCGGACATGCAATTACAATTATCAAGAAACTCCCACTCCATGGCAAAGTTTTTGTAGTGGGGTTGGGGAATGGGGACTTATTAGAAGTTCCAATCACAAAGTGATTTATCACCAAAGCAACCAAACAATTCTCGAACGCAATTCTCCTTTGGTATCATTATTTTCCCAATTGGGAATTCACTCATAAGCCACTTGAATAGCCCCACTTAGCACAATCAATTTTTTCAGACAAATTAAATTTATATTCCAATTTCTTTTAAAGTTGTCACAATATTATTTAGTATCTCATGTTCTTGGTCTAAATTTCTTGCAACTTCCTATAACACATAAAAAAAAGTATTGGAATAGCCCCACTTGCAAGCAAAAAACTTTTGTCAGGCAAAAATTATACTGCAAGCCATGTGAATAAAGTCATGAAAAGAAACTAAATTATACACCCCCCCCCCCCCCCCCCCCCCCCCCCCCCTCCCTCTATGTACTCTTCTTTTTTAACAATTAAACCACGTTTGCTTTTTCCAAATTCCAGCTCCAAAGTTATGCGCATGTGGCAGTTTCCTTTTAAATCCAATTTCCAGCTAATTAATGATCAAGAAAATCAGAGGTTAATTAAGACACTAAACAATATATTATTATTACACTCTATATTTACTAGATGCTAATCAATCTACTTTATTTGACTAAATCCCACATTCTTTCCAGAGGGGACATTGCATATTATATAGTTTAAATGCCCTCTCCTTTTTCCTTATTATTTCTCCTGCCCCGAAAAAATTCGTTTATCGGGATCGTTCGTCTGAGATGGGCATATCTGTCGAGATCGTTCGGAACGTATTCTCGAAAAGCCGCTCTCTCCAGAGCAATGTAAGTCTGATTTTATTTATCATTCGTCCGTTTTGTTAGTTGCATGAATTCTTTTTTTTTTTCGCCGTTTCTAGAGTCATCAAACGAATAGCAATGGAGTGGAGAAGAAAAAATGGAGTAGCTCGGTGAGATCGTACCTTTGCGGCGACGAATACAATTTGGTAAACGCAGCAGCTGATGATGACTCGACTTCGGTTAGAAACTCGACCATGGTAGAGTTGGACTTGGCTTCCTTTAGGAGCAATAGAGCTACTACAAATACTTCAGTCTGTGCAGCAGATGAAGAACAAGATTCGGCCTCCGAAGCTACTGTGGATCAGCCCGCGGGTCCCACGAATTCGAAAAATGAAGATAGTCGAACGGAGAAACGGAACTCTGCGCACGAGCTATTCCAGCAAGAAGATGCTGCGTTGATCATCCAGTCAGCATTTAGAACCTTCCTCATGGTCAGATAACTACATATATTTACTTTCTAGAAGATTTCGATGTCTGATAATCATTAATCATAGTACGATGTGTTTTGATCCGATGTTACTGGTTTCAAAATTCAGGCAAGGCGGGCAAGAGAAGGAGCGAAAAACGAGGGTGCAGTTAGTCCGAGTCGGGAGTCAATAGGCACGTCTATTGAAGTTCAAACTGGAAATTCATCCGATATTTTCTCGATCAAAGATGACACTAGTTTTGATCTGCACCACACAATTAGGCATAGAAACAGAGCACAAGTGCTCAAAATCCAGGTTTTTTATTTATGTATTTATTTTTATTGACATGATCAAGAAATATCAAAAAATGATTTTTTTTAAAATTGAAATTTCACCAGGAAGATTGGGATGACAGTACTTTAAGCAGTGTGATGTCGAAAACGAGAATCCAAAATCGGCTTGAGGCAGCGACGAGGCGCGAAAGAGCTCTAGCGTACGCCTTCTCCCAGCAGGTAATTATGAAGAAATAATATAATACAATTAATTTACATAACCAATATACTATGCAATTATTATACAAATATTTGGGGGGGATTTTTCAGCTAAGGATTTGTTCAAAGAGGAAACAAATAATTATGGGAGACAACGATGAAACGAACACGGGGTGGAGCTGGCTGCAGCGGTGGATGGCGGCCCGTGGGCCCGAAATGGAGGAGAAAGAGAGCTGTGGATCTAATGAGGTTTCTTCACTAGTCGAAAACGCCACTTCATTTTTCCCCAACAATATCCCGAGGCCAAACAAGCCTCGGAATAAATCCACTAGAAGCTTCTCGAGACAAAACTCAGCTTCTAGCCACTTATCTCCAAGAGAATCAAAGGTGAAATTAATATCAAGATTGTTTCTTTATTATCTACTTTCGTCACTAGTTCGATTTTTCACATAGGCTTCGATTTTTTTACAGGAGATGAAGAAAGTATGCCATGCGGAAGACAAGAGAAAACGAGCAAAGCAGCCAGAAAACAAGAAAGATATCAAGAACATTGCTACTACTATCGAGACTATTGAACAATAAATTTCTGATCTTGAAAATCTTTATTTTCCATGTATTATTATTAATTTATTATAACGAGAACTACTTTTATCATGCGACATAGTACATAGGATTCGGAAGCTTGAAAGTTCTCATACCGACATAATCTCCAACTAAATCACCCCATTGATCACCTACATTTCCTACAATTCGATATCCTGCAGTTTCGAGCTCTTTCCTTTTCTTCGACTTGAATATTTTTGTTGGAGTTCCCTTTTCTGCCCCTGGCCTGAAATTCAAGATAACTCCCCATTTTATTCATGTGAAATATTCATTTATTTTTTATGATATAATTTAAATGAGAGAGAGAGAGAGAGAGAGAGAGAGAGAGAGAGAGAGAGAGAGAGAGAGTACTTGAATATAAGCTTTTCCCAAGTGGTGTAGCCAGCATTCTTTAAATTAGAAATCCTTGGTTTCATAAAGCGTTCTTCGTTTGCACCTGTCAAGAAAACAATCTTGTATTTCAATGCAATTAATTCCTTGTACAGTTTCAGCATTGATGGATTAGCTGGTGCTTTTCCTTCCTTAATCCACTCCCCTAAACCCGTCCAGTTATACGATTTCGCCCTGAAAACCACCATCAGTAATTAACACAAACACCTTGCGTGCACAAAAAAAACGAACACAGAAAGAAAGAAAGAAAAAAAAAAAACCAGAGATCGAAAAACAAGAAATCGCGTTTACCCATATGCAACATCTGGTCTGGCGTAAAACGGGAGGTTGGAAAGTGCGGTTTCGTCGATGTCGAAGACCCAGATTTCTTTGCCGTCGCCGGCGAGTTTAACGGTCTTAGCAAACTCGACGGCGGTATCGGCGACTATGTCGCAATCTTGGTGGTATTGGCCCCTTTCCATGTATATCTTAACATGCGTTGCGCATTCTTTTGGGACCAATTTCCAGTTACGGAGGTTGTTCGTTTCCACAGACAGCCGCCAGCTCAGACAGTTGCCGTTTGAAGTTGCTGCAAATGTAGAGAGAAGAAGAAGAACACCAAC
The DNA here is from genome assembly GCF_056151865.1 of Erythranthe guttata. Lineage (NCBI taxonomy): Eukaryota > Viridiplantae > Streptophyta > Magnoliopsida > Lamiales > Phrymaceae > Erythranthe > Erythranthe guttata. The sequence continues at coordinate 25,163,253 of NC_142546.1, forward strand.
AAATAGTAATTCGGACATTTCAATATTTGTAACTTCTTTACGTAAAAAATATTTTTTTTTTAATTTTTTTTTTAAATTTTGATTTTTTATTATTCAATATGCCCACCAAATATATATATATGTAATATTACTACTGGGTTCAGAATTTAAACGAGTCTTATCCTTAATATTTATAGATGAGAAGGAAAATAAAAAAGTGGTAATAGATTTTGTTCAATATTAACTATATATCCAGATGAATCAAAGCATGAAACTTTAAATGTTTATTGATCTTTAATTTTGCTTTTGGGGAAGATGAACATTATTAATTAATTATTGTTTTCAGGTTTTACAACATTACTTTTCCATCACGAGATTTGGACCCATACTAATCGGATTAGGCTCATCATTAAAAAAAAGGGTAAATTACGGCTTCCCCGATAAAGTTAAATTACGAAAAAAATTATTTTCGTTTGAATAATTATAACCATCGTCATCAATTATGAATTATATAGATTTCGTGAATGTTCTCTAGTTTGTACTCGTAATTTATTTTAAAATAAAGATATCACTAATTAAAATATTAACGATAGGCCCTAGCCCAAACTCTAACTCAAATTAAAGCCCAAAGAATGAGTTTGTAAATCAATACATGTACATAGAGCATTATTAACGCGTAAACGTGGAGGGTGACTTACTTAGTTGACTATTACAAAAATAAATAAAATATAGATACATGAGGATAATAAATTATATTAAATTTACTGGTAGACATGAATATTTAATTAATTAATTAATTAATTAGTTATATTCCTCAATTGACTCAGTTTTGTGTATATTAATTGAGCGAAGATTGAGTTTTATATTTTTTATATTACTCTATGGTACCAACATATCTATATATAGACAGACGCACAGACGCACATATATATATATATGTTGATATTGAGAAGGAACAAAAAGAAGAAAAATGGTAAAACATGAATATTCATCTCTTCGACTATATATGTTAGATTGATTAATTATGGTGATGATTAATTAGTGTTAATGATGATTAATTATTAGACACATGCATAGCAGTTAACTCTAATTGTTTTTGGGGGATTTGATGCATGCGCAGAGCTGCAGGTGGATTCCGGCGAGGGAGCTTTCAATAACTTGGGCTGACAATTCATCTTATTGGAAGTGGACTCATGATGCTTCATGCAGGTACCTACAATTACTTACAACTATATATATTCCCCAAAACACACACACACACACACCCACAAAGTTACACGCGCGCGCGCGTGGATTTAGGGTTGTTGAATAAATTACATGCAGTTCGGAGGTGGCTGAGCTATTGAACGTGTGTTGGCTAGATGTCACGGGTAGCTTTGATCCAAAAGAATTGCGGGTTCGGACAAGCTATTCTGCGTTTCTGGTTTTTAAACTGCAAGATCGCGCCGAAAGTCTCGAGAAGGCATTTGTATCGGTAAAATCTCTTAATAACGAGATCGCAACTAAGACGGTGTTTCTTGATGTTAATCAAGAAAATAATAATAATGATGATGGTCCGTTAATAATATTACCTCATCTCCGAAGCGATGATTGGTCGGAGATCAAGCTCGGAGAATTTCTCACCGGTTCTGGAGATATTGATGGACGCGTGGAGATGTGTCTATTCGAGAGGGATGATTGGAAGTGGAAATCTGGTTTGATCGTACGAGGTATCGATGTAAGACCTAATAATAATTCCGATGTGTTGAATGCTCCGAATATTAGTTGGTTTGATTGTCCGGATATCGATGATGGGGATGCAATACTACTACAGAAGAATAATAGTTATAATGACGTGGCGTCTACTTCCTCCGGTGAAACTACTACCGATCCCGTGACCATCCGTGTGTGCCTTGTTTTGTTGTTTTGTCTGGTTTTCTTCTTGTTGTGTCTTGTGAAAAGCCATATCAGCATCCTTGTCTTGTTTTCTCTGATGTTTTTCTTCTTGAGTGTTGCTTTTTTCGGGTAAGGGTATTTCTGTATGTATATTCATCTTATTTTGGTTTTACCCCTCTCTATCTTCATTGAATATTAAATATTACTTTGTATATTACGGTTAACCCTCTCTATTTTCATTGAATACACATATGTGTATCAAATTAATAGAATGTATTATTATTATCTTCAAAAAAAATAAAAAATTAATAGAATGTATTTATACTTGAAGTTTTTATTTTCATTTCAATTTTGATTTAATTAAGTTGGTTTATCTTCAAAAAAAGATTTTTTTTTTTTATCCAAAAAGTACCCCTGTGAAAATGTCTAACTGCGGAAAAAGTCATTGTGAAAAAAATTTCACTAAAATCTCCCTACAAACTTTTTAAATAACACACTCGACCCATTTGCTATTTATCCTTATACCATAATTGAAAAGACATAAGTATTAAGTACCCTTGCCAATAGAAGATGATGTGTTAATGGAGGCGCCGGATACACGTTTCCGCCGGAGAGAGGAGAATGGGATATATCATATATGTGATGTTTCCTTTAAAACGGAGAAGATGATTTGGTTTTCAATGATTTTTTAAAATTACAATTTGGCCCTAACATTTTTGGATTCCTTATAAGTCAAATTATATCATCTGAGGGGCAATTGTGTCTTTTCTCGTCAACGCAAGTGCACAACATGTAGTCGCACTAATATGGATTTTGATGTTTTATTTTTAATTTTTCTATTGAATTTTGTGTGTAAAGACCAAAGAATGAGCAATTTCTGAATAAATTAATACATTCTAGCTAGTTCACTTAATTAGTTGACTATTACAAAAACATATATACGATACTAAATTGCCAACATGTGTATTTAGGTTACGATTTCGAACCCTAGACCTCCGCTCTAATAATTGGTGTTACGCACCAACTCACCTTATCAGGATCGATATCAAGATCGAGTTTCTAAATTAATACATTGTACCGAGTAGTAAGACGTAAACGTGGAGGGGGCACAGAGAAAATACATAACTACACGCTACTTAATTAGTTGACTATTACAAAAACAAATTAAATACGAATAAAATGATGTATATATATATACTAAATTTATATAAACATAAAGATAATCAATTAAAAAGAACCCATCATTAGTCCTAGTCAATTAACACAGGCTCCGAATTTGGGTGTATTGTTGACTCAGTTTTATTGTATGTATATTTAACGACGAAGAATGAGTTTCAACTTTTAAATTAATACTCATTCAATAACTATAATCTCACTTGCACACCTAATTAATTAAGCTTCTCGCTTATATATGAATGAACATAGTTTTTAGGGTTTTCTCACCCAAAAACACACACATATATATGTAGACACACGCACTCAGATATATCTTGATCTTGAGAAAGAAAAAAAAAATGGTAATTAAAACAATTATTTCAGCTCTTGAATACTACTCCATGTAGATTGATTTTATTATTGTGGTACGAACTTAACTAGTTGTTAATCATGCAATTAATTAGCAGTTAACTTTGTTTTGGGGATTTGACGCAGAGCTTGTGGATTCCAGCGAGGGAGCTTTCAATAACTTGGGCTCATGAACCAAATTACTGGAAGTGGACTCATCATGATTCATGCAGGTTCATTTAATTATATATATATATATATATATATATATATATATATATATATGTGTGTGTGTGTGTGTGTGTGTGTGTGTGTGTGTTATTGATTAAATAATAATATATGTTGTACGTGCAGTTCGGAGGTGGCGGAGCTGTTAAACGTGTGTTGGCTAGAACTATCGGGTCGGGTCGACACGAAGAATCTGCAGGTTAAAACGAGCTATTCTGCATATCTGGTTTACAAACTCAAAGTTCCTCGAAACATCTCGAAAAGGCAAATGCATCCGTAAAAACTCTTCATAAGGAGATAACTCAGACAGTGTTTATTATTGATGATGATAATATCGATGATCCATTAGTGTCGAAACCTCATCTCCGAAGCGATGATTGGTCGGAGGTCAAGCTCGGAGATTTTTTCAACGGTTGTGGAGATGATGGACACGTGGACATGATGCTATTTGAGAGGGATGATGGTAAGTGGAAGTCTGGTTTGATCGTACGTGGTATCGATGTAAGACCTAATAATAATAATAATAATAATAATAATAATCATGAACCCGATGTAGTAATCTCATCGAACATTTGGTACGACTGTCCGGAGTATTGATGAAGATGCAGTACCGAAGATCAACGATTCGACTCCCCTTATCTTCTTTTCTCTAATCTTTTATTTTGTTAAGTGTTGTTTTTTTTTCGGATAATTAGGATAATTAAAAGTCATATCTTTTAATTACCCCTAGCGTTTCACTTTGTATTATATATCTTCTCTTGTGCGTACTGATTTGCACAGCATATATATTGTATCAGAATTAAATATATATCTCGAACCATTTGAATTTTTATTTAAGGTGGTAATGCGAAAAAATAAATACATATTGAAGATATAAATAAATATATTATTGTAATTAATTACATTTTTTATATTTATGGATTGACAATATAATGAATTAGTCCTAATTAAAGAGCATGCTAATTAATTAAACCTACAAACTTTATGAGATTCCTAAACAGGTCAGAAGCATATGGTATGGGCCCCATTCAGCCAATTATATACTACTCCTATTGGGTAGGGTTTACTTCACGTGGTGGGACCACGTTCAGCCAATTATCTTGTCTATATTTCATTAATGACCCAATACATCATTATTTCTAATTAAATTATTAATTAGTTAACAATATATAATATAATACTATCTGATCTCCCTCGTTACATGATCTCATGAGTTCTGTAGCAGGTGAACTGGTGAAGCTGCTCGATCTTTCCTATACATACGCACACACATATATATGCATCTATACACTCTCTTAATTTGATTTTGAGGATTAAGAAGGAAAAACAATATAATTAGGAGAAACATGGTAAGCTTAATTAATTAGTGGTTGTACGTATAATTAGTGTTTACTTACACAAGTTATTAAAATTTAAATTCATATTTATTAATTGTTCTTTTTGCAGAGCTTCTGGATTCCAGCAAGGGACCTTTCGATATGGCTCTCTCTCTCTCTCTCTCTCTCTCTCTCTCTCTCTCTCTCTCTCTCTCTCTCTCTCTCTCTCTCTCTCTCTCTCTCTCTCTCTCTCTCTCTCTCTCTCTCTCTCTCTCTCTCTCTCTCTCTCTCTCTCACTCTCACACACCTTAATGTCAATTAACTGCATGCAGTCCGGAGGAGGTGGCCGAGTTAGTAAGAGTGGTTTGGCTTGATATATCCGGAAAAGTCGACGTAAAAAGTTTGCGTTTGAAGACGAGTTATTCCGCGTATTTGCTCTACAAAGTGAAAGATCTCTCTGAAGAACTGGAAACGTCGACCGCAGCGGTGAGATTCACCAAGGAGGTGTACGACGAAATTAGTGACGAAGGATATACCGTTTTCCTCGACACAAAGTCGTCACTTCAAGAAAACGGTCGATTCCCTCACCTCCGCAGCGACGGGTGGATGGAGATCAAGTTAGGTGAATTCTTCAATAACTTGGGCGATGATGGTGAAGTGGAGATGAAGCTGTTCAACAAAAAAGATAATTTTAATTATAAATCTGGTTTGACTGTCCGAGGAATTGATATTCGTCCTAACTGATAATCAAGGGGACTAATTTGTAATAATTGGACAACTTCATCTTGATTTTTTTTTTTAATAAATTAAATTGTTCAATTGTATTGTCTTTGTCCTAATTAATTGTATTATTTATTGGTTTATATTGATAATCATCATGCTTTTATCCAAAATGCCGTTGACCGCCGGCGTTTGCTAATAAAAATTGAATTTGCTTAAACAAATGCACTTTTGGTGGATAAGAAATTTCTTTTGCAAAAATAAATTTGAAAACATGTTTATAAAAAATGGAGAGTTGGATGTTACAGTTGGTTATGTACATTGGCTGTTTATTAAACGTAGATTAGATTATATAACCATTCACTAAGCACGCATGCATGCATGGTTGTGAGCGTAATTATGTGTAGATTTACGGTTAACAAGAACTTTGTATAAGTAACCCGGTGTAGCATCTATTTTTTCATTAAAAACATCCTACAAAACATAAATCAAGGCACATGGCCAGCTCATTAGTTAGTTGAGACGCTATACCGGATGATATACACGGAAAGCTTTTTATCGGGTGATGAAGTTAAATAATTGGTCATTAAACACACGTACACATCTCTCTATTTAATGGGGAATACGATGCTACACCCGGTGATTTTCACCCGGTGGCTCTTTTCTTGACATGTGTCCTTTTTTTATTTATTTTATAATTATATTTCTAAAACCCATTGGGCCATAACTGAACCCGTAGTGGAATCTTATTAATTAGAGTACCTGGTTATATTCACCGGGTGTAGCATAGAATTTCCCATATTTAACTGTATGCAAATTAAGGATTAAAAAATATTCGATTAATTCACCATGTATATAACATAAAATCACCCTAGATAACACCGTGAACTCAGCCGCCCCACTTGACTCGAATAACCAAGTAACGAATGATTTGGATGAAGCAGCCGGTTGATGTCAGATTTAATAATATAATTTAAAAACTCCAACTAACTATATATTTTTGATAAAGTACAGCCAAATATTTTACGAAAAAATCATATTTAAAATATTATTTAAACAGCTGAATTATTATTCAAAATCCGGTGCACCTACTGTGATCAACTAGCTAATTATATTTATTACATTTATGCATGCCGATGGGCGATGGTTACACCTAGTTTCTAGCAGGTCAAATTTGGTATACTTGACGCAGGAGTACTAATTAATAATTTATTAATATATATATATATATATACCGTAAAATATTAGGAATTAATACCTATATATATACGACCTCATTTCAAGGGTTTTCATAGAACCAAACACACAGATCACACTCATCACAAATCTTGATCTTAAGAGAAAGAGTACTAAAAAAGAAATGGTACGTAATTAAGCTAATTGCAGCTTTGATTACTTATACTTATAGCTAAGCAGTAATTAGTGTCATATATATAGTCATGCGAGTTAATTAATCTATTTTTTTTCTTTTTCCTTTTTTGGGTTTTAATTTAATGCACGCAGAGTATCTGGATTCCAGCAAGGGAGATTTCAATAACTTGGTCTCATGATACCCGGTACTGGAACTGGACTCAAGATGATTCCTGCAGGTCTCTCTCTCTCTCTCTCTCTCTCTCTCTCTCTCTCTCTCTCTCTCTCTCTCTCTCTCTCTCTCTCTCTCTCTCTCTCTCTCTCTCTCTCTCTCTCTCTCTCTCTCAATCGATAATAGGGGTTTTTGCAAAAATTACCCCTATAATTTCTAACTGCTGAAAAAAATCTTCATATTAAAACTATTAGCAACGAAAAGACAAAAATACCCTTCAAAATTTAGAAAATTATAACCTCACCCCATAATTTTTGTAAGACCCAAAATAAAAGTTTCATAATTTTCTTTTATATTTAATATCCAAAAAATCATTATTGAAGTATTTAAAAAAAAATCATGGGTAATTTTGTCATTTCATTAAAGTCAAAAACCAATTTTAATGTAAGGAGTTGTTTACTTAGTAAAACGCAACATAAGGGGTTATTGCTAATTTTTTTTAATATAGGGTTTTTTTCGAAAATTATAGATTACACAGGGACTTATGTGCTAATAACTCTGGATTCTCTCTCTCTCTCTCTCTCTCTCTCTCTCTCTCTCTCTCTCTCTCTCTCTCTCTCTCTCTCTCTCTAAAAAAATTGCATGCATGCATGCAGTGCGGAGGTGGCGGTACTAGAAAGCGTGTGTTGGATGGACATATGGAAGAACGTGAATTTGAGGAGCCTGCCATTGAAGACAAGCTATTCAGCTTACCTGGTGTTCAAGCTGAAAGACGACGCCGTAAATCTCGAGAGGGTTTTTGCGTCGGTGAGATACGTGAAGGAGATTAGCGAAGGATGTATAGACCAAGGATACACAGTGCTGATTGATACAAAGTCGTGCGACGAGGGAGCGAAGGGGCGGTACCCTCACGTGCGCCGCGACGGTTGGTCGGAGATTCAGCTCGGTGAGTTCTTCAACAACCTCGGAGACGATGGTGAAGTTGAGTTGAGGCTTTTTGAGAAGGACGATTTAAAGTGGAAATCTGGTTTGATTATCCGAGGTATTGATATCCGCCCTAATTAATTATTTCTAATTAATTAATTAAGGATCCAAAATAATTATTGGATAATAATGCAAGAATATTAATAATGTAATTTCCAGCTGGCTTTTTTTTTTTTGTTCTGTTATTTTTGGTTGCATCAATTTTCTGCAGTGTTGGCTTGCTTGCTCTTCTTCCCTTTGTAATAATAAATATTCTTGTACGTTGCTGTGTTGGTTTATATAATATTGATTATTGAAAATATATAGTTGAAGATCATTAATTAGTTAATAGAAATATATTAACAAATTTGATCATCTCAACACTTAGAATCAAATTATAAATAAAGTCCATATATAATCTTATAATGTGAAGTCATTATTTAAAACAAAACAAAAAAAAAGTTTTATTAATCAATGTAATATTTCCTTTAATTTATATAATCCAGTACTATTCACTCGCACAAAAAAAAAATACACACGCATTATGTTCATATGATTAATTAGTACGTGCGAATAGAATAACGGATATTCCCCCGGCGCCCAGTGTACGTATTTATTTAGTGTAGTATTTCAGTGGCGTTTCTGAAACGACAGCTCTCGCGAATCTCCCCATCGGTACCGGTCAAGACTTTGAGACCGCCCAATCGGCTAATCGACAATGAGAACTGCCGCCTCAACTGCTCGAAACTGCCGGCGTATTCTAGCACCAACTGCGATGTATTGTATCCATACAGTAACTCTTGGTCGGCCCTAAGAACCGAATCTTGAGACAGCACGTTGGAGTAGTAATTGTTCGTGAATCTGTATTGTTCTCCGTTTTTGTCGGTTAAGAATACTGTCGGATCCTTCTTCGGTACTACTACTTTCGGACATTGTTTCCTCAGTTTTTCCAATAAGGCCTTGCTCATGCTCGGATCGGGTTTCTTCGTGTTTCCCCAGTTGTAGAGGCGGTCGTATATGGATGAGCAGTGTGCTTTTCCCATCGTGTGCGCTCCTGAATCAACAATAAAATTAACTCAATTAATGAAAAAGGACCCGTTTGGCTAATCTTATTTTAAAATCTGATAAGTTCGTACATCTAATTAGATATTTTAAGAGCTAATAAACTGTTACATCTTAATTTTAGAATTAATTTTTAAAATATTTGGATAATGAACTTATTATATCCTATTTCCACTCATTATAAGATCTCAAATAAAAAGTTAGATTAATGGTAAAAATTTTTAAAATATTTTATTTGTTTTCCAACAACTTATTTTTTAATTCGAACGGAAAATTAATATACTAGTGATTATGACCTAGGAGTGTAGCGTAATCCTGTTCATCTAAGCCCTTGGATTTGAAGTAGTCAACGCCCTTTTCCCAAGAAATCGACGGCGGAGGAAGATCCACCCATGTTGCTCTCGAGTCTTTTCCGTCTCTTCTACCCAGCAACACTGGGTATGATGGTGCACCTGCCTGCAGATGATTAGATTTAGGGTTAATTAATTTATCGTGCTCGTGTAATAAATTAATAAGTAAGAAATTGAAGTATATAAATAAGTACTACGTACCAAGTGAAGGGCATCACGAACAGCAAGATTAAGAATGTCAGCACAAGAGACAACTAAAGGGCACCGTGATTCAACGGTTCTCTTGATGTTGTCAATCAATGCGAACCCATCTAACCGTCGATTCTGTGGTGCCTTTTTTTCCGTGCCGGGCCCCTCTAGTAGAATTGATGCGTCACATCCCTGAAAGTTTTTCGTTATTTAGCCTAAGTTGAGAATATTTTTTCGTGATTTACCCTTATTATTATTATTATTTATACTTATCCTACTACTTTCTCATCATTAATTTGATATTATTAAGAATGAAACTAAATATAAGAACTTACATTGACCAAACAATCGGCGTAGAGCAACTTAAGTAGCTTGGCGGTGATGGACTTGTCTTTAGCCCACCACAACTGCACTTGATGCTTCACGAACGCCTCCGCGTTGACACACGTGTTCATCTTCTTGTAGAACTGCCTCTTCAACTGCTTCCCCTCCGCCGGCAATGTAACCGCCGCCTGCATCCGCCCCACGTACAAGCTCAGCCCTAGCGCCACCACCAGGCATATTGCTACCAAATTTACCCCTTCTCCCTTCATATTTTGCTAAGTAATTAATGACTAATTAATCTCGATCTTATCAATATAAGCCTTTGTATAGTGTTAAATTATAATGGAATGAGTACGTACTAATCATGGCTAATGCAGAATGAGAGAGTCGTTGTTTATATAGAGGTAAACGCGTGCATCGGAATTTGGAATTTTTTTTTGTGACAAGCTGGCAACATTATTTTTATTTGATTTGCTTTGGTTTAATTGAGTATTTTATCTTTATTTTTTGTGCATTGATTTTGGCGTAGCCATGCTTAATGGCACTTGTTTAGGAATTTATAGATGAATTTATTTTCAAGCTTTTTTATGGTCATTTTACAAGTCTTAATCACTCTACCTGAGTTTATAAATGAATTTATTTTGGAAAATCTATTTTTTTTTAATAATTATTACATTATGTAAATACATGGACTATTACCCATATTCCAAAATTTAGCGCCTATTTTATTATTGAAATTCTTTATTTATATTCATTTTAATATAAAATTATTTTGGTTTAGATAGATATTTTTGCATACTTGACATGTTCTCCATCTTTTTTTGGAATATATATAGAGATTTTATAAATTATATATTTGATTTTTTATATATATCCAGTGGGATTATGCGTTTATAACAAGGGAGTGAGTAGATTTCAGGTCATATTGAAACATTTCCAACTATGAAATTATGTGCATTACAAAGCCCTTCAATTATAGTCAACTTAAAGATCGTTGACTATGGAAAACCAACATTTTTTTGGCTCAAACTAAAAGATCTTTTATATTATAGTGTTTCTAACTGTAATATTGAGCAATTCAGAACTATATTTTTACCAAATTGGAGAGTAGTGATGTTCAACATTTTGATCAAAGTGTACGTAAGTTGACTTTTTACAATCTTGACTTGATATATATATATATTCAATTTCCTAAAGGCTAAAACCATGGCCCAAGCTTCTTACCAAGTTGAGCAAGTTGCTATATTTTTATTACAGTAATAGATTCACACATGTAATTAAGGGTTTTGCTTAGAAAGCTGTTTAATTAATCTTCAAGCTTAATGTACACTGAGCGTGAAATTAAAGAGTTGATTAAAGCATGTACAGCTTGGATATAGCCGACCACGTAATTTTTACTAGCTTTTTTTTTTTAATAAAATTAATTTTCTCGAATATTTTTGTCATTTCTTAATTGTTGCAAAAAGTTCAATTAATACTTTTCTGCGTTTATGGGCCTGATTATATATATACACACACATTGCTTAGCATAAGGCTTCGATCTGTAAAATTAAGGGGCCCAAATTATATATACACATTGTTTAATTTATGGGGCTTGGGCCCCTTAAATTTTTTTTTTTATAAGAAATTGTTGTTTTTTTAAACAAAATAGAAAAAGACAATTTAGTTGACAAACACGACTTAAGTAGTAAGTACAGACAAAATGGTAAAATGCATGAACCCGCTTTTACGTTTCCGCACACGTATAAATTTTGGTGATGTAATCAAATACGTAAGCTTTTACATAAATCACTTTTCACACGTTTTTTTTGGACCAAGAAAATATTACTATCATAACTAACGACTTGTATATATTTATTATTATTTTTTTAGTGTTGCACATACATCCCACCACATTAAAAATTTACGGTTTTTTCAAAAAAAAAAAAAAAAAAAACACGGGAATTAGATGATACACCTGTTATTAACATCAGGTGATTATTAATCATAAATAAAATTAAATAATCATTTTTGTGATTATTAATCATTTTTTAAGAATTTTTAAATTCATACATGCGCATAAAAGGTTATATAGATCGAATAGTCGACATAATTGCAATTACTAAAAAATAACGATAATCTTATATATAAAAAAAATGGTCCAAGTTCCTAGCATGCTAAGTATGATAAATTCATTCAACATTCTTGAGCAGCCAGAGGTATGGTGTCATTTTTTTTTAATTCGCAATTTTTGCATAACAAATATTTGAATATTTTAATAATTTCTATCAAAAAAAAAAAAACATAGCCCATATTTTTTTTGAAATAAGGAAAAAATGCCTATATTTGACCGGATGGTCTTGTGTTTGACTTTAAAAGGTGATAATACTTTATTTGAACAATCTACCCTTTCTAGACGTTTGTTTAATTTTCCCACACGAATTCCTATATACATACATACATATTGCAAATATATATTATTACAAGAACCAACACACAATCCTAAGCTGCAAACAACTCTTTTCTGTATAAACATCCCTTTTAAATTTTTATTTTTCTCTCTGTTTTTTTCCGGTGAGTTTTTCTTGATTGTGCACTAGTTCTCATATTTCTGTTTACACCTGCTTTAGATTTGTGTTTTTATGCATGTATATCGGGTAATTCAATTAACAGCAATCATGAAAATTAGCAAATACAACGTACTAGGAAAAAAATGTTTAATTCGTTTTGGTACATGAATCAATCAGGTAAAAACCAGAATATTAAAAGTCGGACTAGGGGTTTCGCTTTATGGTGCAAGATAATTTAATATAAAAAAAAAACAGGGTTCTTTACAACTTCCTCTTAGTATTATGCTTCTTTAATCTAGTGGATACATGACTCAAAAAATAAATAAATAAATAAATAAATAAAATTGTTCACTTTCCACCTAATTTTATTGGGAAAAAAACTGCTACTTTTTTGGTTAATGCACATTCTTTTTTCCCATCTCTAGTCCATAATTGCCTACTCCTCTATTTTCAAATATTCAACTGCATTCATAAATAGTTTCCTATATACTATATAATATACCCCTACCCTACCCCCCCACCCCCAATCCTACTGTTTCAAGAATGAATAAGTTGTTGATTGTACCAGAAAATGTAAACCTGGTTAATTTCATATATATGGTGGTAACTTTGTTCACAGGTTAAAAGAAATGGGCTCAATCAGAATCAGGCAACTAATTCTCACTGCCATAATCTTGGCCTTAAACTTGATACAAATTACATCCCTACCAATCTTGTCCACCACTTCACAATCAGGTATTTGTTTTTTTTAACTGATTCATCATCTCTTCTGCTTCGGAGTTTTCCCGAATAAAACGACTCCGATTCTGTTATTCGCAGGCCGTTTTTTGGCGGAAAAAAGTACTAACGTTTCGGACGATACCGTTAGAGTAGACCCTTTGGATAGTTTCAAGAAATACAGAGGAGGTTATGATATTACAAACAAACATTATTGGGCTGTAAGTCTATTATATATATACAAGGTTTAATGTATGTATAGAATTTTATTAATCTTATGATCACATGACTTACTTTTCTCGTACAGTCGACCGCTTACACCGGCATACCTGGATACGCAATTGCAGTACTATGGCTACTATGCGGTCTCGTATACGGAGGATTTCTTCTCGTAAAAAGACTTTGTTGTAATATCAGCAGAAGAAAACTCAAGAAAAAATCACCCTGTCATAATCAATGTTATCTGAAGCCTCTTCTTTTCGCCGTTTTTCTTACAATTCTTGCAATGTGAGTTGTTACACTATCAATTAGTTACCTCGTTTGTAATAAAAAAATTTGGTAGTCTATTTTTCGATTTAAATTTTAAACATGTTTTTTTTCCTCTGTATTTTTTGTCATTTTTTAGAACAGCAACCGGCCTGGTTCTTGGAGGGAATGCGAAGTTCCATACGAGGGCGAAAACGGTAATAGACATAATAATCGACACGGCGGACGAGGCTTCAGACACGATATACAAGACAACCGGAGCCATGAAAGAAATGAGCATCAGTTTACGAGATGCTGATGGAAGTACCGAGGCTACTAGATTCTTAACTTCAACTTCCCTCACGCTCGATTCTCAGGCTGCCGATATAGCCAAACAAGCTTCCAAAAATCGGCGCCTCATCGATAAAGGCTTCAAGATAGTGTATGTAATTTTTCGTTTTTTTTTTTGGCATTGCAGATAAAATGATTCTGTGTTAATTTTTTATTTAATTTATACTTTCAGGTATATAATAACAACGTTGACGATTTCGTTAACGCTCGTGTCTGTGATTGCTCTACTAGGTATTAAGACAACATAAGTACATTTTTTTTCCAATTACATTGAGGAAAAATCGAGTTTTTTTCACGGCTTAACATTCTTTCTTCGTATGCATGCAGTCTTAGGTGTCCTAAAATTTCAGAGGATTGTTCGAATGTAAGTACATTCATATCGAATTTTTTTTAGCATTTTTAAAAAATAAAATAAAATGTAGTGTAGTGTATCTCATGGAATAATTACTTATATAATCTATTTTCTTGCAGACTAATTGGAGTTTGCTGGATTTTAACTGCTCTCTGCTGGTTGTTCTTCGGGATTTATTTCTTCCTACAAAAGTACGTTTTTTCGCAGTTCATTCCGATCGAAAAAAAAAGGAGTCATTCATCTCATATCATATGTATTAATGAAATAAAACGATCTAATGTTTGTCGTCCAGCTTTGCCGGAGATACCTGCACGGCACTTAAAAGCTTCCAGAAAGATCCATACAACAACAGCTTGAGTTCCATTCTACCATGCGACGAATTGCTTTCCTCAAAATCAGTCCTCAACGACATTAGTGTAGGAATATACGACTTAGTCAACGAGGTACGATTATATGTCGTCTTAACTCATCGTTAATTATTCCATTTTTCTCGTATGTTCTATTCAAGCTCACATTATTTCATATTATATATATATTGCAGGTAAATCTTAACATATCTAGATCATACGGAAACATTGTTCAAATATGCAATCCCTTTTCACCGCCACCTATGCACGAATACCAACCGTTGAATTGCCCGTCTACCGCAATCCAAATAGGCGATATCCCTCATGTAAGAATATAATAATAATAATAATAATAGTAAACCTTTCAATCTTAAACAAAAACAAATAGGCGTTTATCACATGTTTTTTTTTTTTTTTTGAAGGTGCTGAGAATGCTGGTATGTCCGGATAACGGGGGCGAAGAAACATGCAACGGAGGAATATTAGTGTCTGCCGACTATTTCAACACGGTGGAAGCTTATTCCACTTCAATACAAAAGATATTGGATGTTTATCCGGGAATGGAGAGCCTAGTCGAGTGCGGAACCGTTAGCAATGCATTCGATGAAATAATTCAAAAACACTGCGGACCGTTGAAGGGAAACGTGCGCATGGTGTGGCGGTCGATGGTGTTTCTCTCGGTTGTAATGGCGGCATTGGTGGTCGTGTGGACAATTAGCGGGGCCCCCGATGAAAAGAATAGTCGGTCTTTAGGCGGTTCGTCCGTGAAACCACATTGTTCTACTTCGGTGACGGCCGATTATGCGTTAGAATCGGGGACAGTTAAAATAGCTAAGGATGACTCAGATGTCAGAACAGAGTCTTGATAAGTGAATTAGACAGAAAACATAAGCATAGTTTCAGACAGTATTAATTGAGAATTATGTTTAGTACACACACACACACAACATACAATATACAGCAAATTAAACATTATTTTTTTGTTTTGTATATATTATTATTTCCTCCTAGCTAGAAGAACTAGGAAGTGAAGATTGCTAGTGGAGAAAAACATCTTCAATGGCATGTAATGAACTTTTCTTTAAAGCAAATTAATTAAAAAAAATTATTTATTTATTAATTTATTTTTGGAAATCTTGGTGAAGAAATATTGTGTAGTGAGTAGTGCATGTGTAGCCCATAGTTGATCCGGTTAATGAAAAAAGAGTGAAAGACTATTTAAATTGAATGATCAAATCATAATTATAATATTAAAAGATAAATAAAAAGTTGAATTAAAGGGTTGATTTATACTTTACAGCTTTGCTTTTTAAAAAAGGTGTAGCAATATTCAGCATGGCATGTGGCTCTTTAGGTTTTCATCAAATTTTATCTCTTTGTCACCATTATCGTGAAAAGATATTTGATAATTACCATTAAATTAGGGGTTTTGCATAAATTAATGAATTAATTAGGGGTTTTGCATAAATTAGTGTTATAATATGATGCAAGATGATGTAAAGGGTTAAACATGGAGACAAGGCCCATTACAGAGGGTTGGCCCAAGTGAATGGAAATTAGCATATGCCAACACGCTTTTATTATTATTTTAAAACACGCTTTTATGTGCCACGTCAGTAAACGCCCACTAACCGGTGTTAAAATAAGGAGGTAAACGGTAGAAATAATAAGGTATTAATTCTACACCTTAAAATCAGTATATGCATAATAATTAATTAAATTTACAGTTTAACTTATAAATTAATATAGTTGGAATTATAAAATTCTATAAATTTTGTGAAATATTAAATTATTGAACTAATAATGGAATGAATTATTATTTAAATAAAATTAATAATTTCTCGAAATTCTACTGTGAAATATACTGAATTCCATGAAAAAGTATATATAGATGTAGAATGTAGATATGAATAACAAATATCTAATGATTGGGAAGAGAAACCATAGTATTTACTATTTAGTGGCTGTCTCGTTTTCTGATTTTCCAAGTGTCGAATAACTTCTTCTTCAATTCGTACTATTTTGGTTTTCATATATTTCGTGTTCGAAAGCATATTTGTGTAAAAACTTATATAGTTGGTTGCGAGTTTCTTTGTAATAAAAATGTTAAAGCTGATTGGATTACCACTTTAATTAATTAGATATTCATATGAAATTGTCCTTTATATATGTTCATTTCATCATACAAGAAATTTTATAATTCTATTTCCACATCAAATTACTTTTAAAGGGTTCATTAAATTATTTTATTATTTTTTGGAATAGTAATAAGGAAACGAGGTTGTACATTTAATTATTGTCTTCTCAATATCGTGTTTATCATCGTCTACTTGTACTCATTAGCCTAGCAAGATCAATTTTTATTTATTTTATTTATTTATATATTACTAGTTGAGCAAGACCAAGCTGCATTAATTAATTAATCAAGATTCCATTGCGCTCTACAAATATATATATTTAATTATCTCCTAATAAATGATATACTATGAGTTTTGTTGAGAGGCTAACATCATGAAAATCATTAATTATTACTTTGATAACAACATAGTATGATTGGCGGTTTGTAGAATTTGTCTCCCCGTTTGTTCCTAGGCTATGGTTCCAATTTGGACTTTCACACAACTCCAAATTATAATTTAATTCTATTAAATATCACCAAATTTAATTTAACTATATTTTTATTTATTTATATATATTAATTAATTATAATCAAGAAAATATAATAATAGTTCATTCTCAAAGTTGCTTTTGAACTATAGCGACATATACTAAATTAGTTTAAAAAATATATACGTATATTTAACTACTAATAATTCAAAATTTTAAAGTAATTAAGGTGGGGTTTGCAAAAACTTATTTAAAAGCATAAGTTAGTGATTGTGAGTTAAGTTGATATTAAGGTGGTGTTTGCAAATGATTATTTAAAAGTAGAAGTTAGTGATTGTGATTTAAGTTAGTTTTAAGTGCTTATTTCTAAAAGTTGGGGGTGTTTGCAAATATTTCGGAAAATGAACTAAAATTGAAAAAGCAGGGTTAGAGGTGCTTTTAAAAAATTAGCTTAAAGCAGATTATTTTAAGAGAAGCAAAAGCAAAAGTTGATTTTGCAAACACCTAAAAACAGATTATGAGCAAAAAAACCGCATAATCACTTTCAAAAAGCATAAGTGTTTAATTCTAAAAGTTGGGGATCTTTGCAAAAAATCTGGAAAATTAACTAAAATAGAAAAAGCAGGTACATGGGTACTTTTAAAATTATAGCTTAAAACAGCTTATTTTAAGAGAAGCAAAAACAGAAGTCAATTTTGAAAACACCTAAAAACAGATTATGTGAGAAAAAAAACTCATAATCTATTTTTAAAAGATTTTGAAGACACCACCTAAATTATCTTATAATTAATTAATTAATTAATAATATACTAATTAATATTTGTAATTAATTCCTCTTAACACCTTTTTGTTGTGTCTTCTTTATCCTATATGAGTAGCACCATATAGCTTTATTGTCCTAACACAGAGAGAAGCTTTCACACAAACATGGACAGAACTTCCATTTGTCCCAAAGAACCCATCTTCCTCCACCCTATTATTACCAACCCTAAAAACAACTACGACAACAACAACTCCTCCGCCAGCCGGTCGTCGGATTCCGCCGACGCCGCCGGAGACGGCGACGGCAGGTGGGCGTCGAAGCTCCTCCGCGACTGCGCCGCCGCCATGTCGGAGAAGGACTCCGCCAAGATCCACCACCTCCTCTGGATGCTGAACGAGCTCTCCTCCCCCTACGGCGACTCCGACCAGAAGCTGGCCTCCTACTTCCTCCAGGCCCTCTTCTGCAAGGCGACCGACTCCGGCCGCCGCTGCTACAAAACCCTAATCTCCGTGGCGGAGAAGACCCACTCGTTCGACTCCGTCAGGAAACTGACCCTCAAGTTCCAGGAGGCCACCCCGTGGACAACCTTCGGACACGTGGCGTCCAACGGCGCCATGCTGGAAGCCCTGGAAGGAGAGACCAGGATCCACGTCATCGACATCAGCAACACCGCCTGCACACAGTGGCCGACCCTTCTAGAAGCTTTAGCGACGAGGAACAACGACGAAACCCCGAGGCTCAAACTCACGGTCGTCGTCACCACAACCGTCGCTAAATCCGTCATGAAGGAAATATCGCCAAGAATGGAGAAATTCGCCCGGTTAATGGGTGTGCCGTTCGAGTTCAACGTGATAACCGGTCTGAACCGGCTGAGTGAACTCACTAAGGAAGGGTTAGGTGTTCTAGAAGACGAAGCCGTAGCCGTGAACTGCATCGGAGCACTACGAAGGGTCGACATCGAAGAACGAACAAGTTTCATCCAAACGATCAAATCTCTAAACCCTAAAGTATTCACGATCGTGGAAGAGGAGGCGGATTTCACGAGCTCGAGGGGCGATTTCGTAAAATGCTTCGAGGAGTGCTTACGGTTCTACACGATGTATTTCGACATGCTGGAGGAGAGCTTCGGCCCCACTAGCAACGAGAAGTTGATGCTGGAGAGGGAATGTTCTAGAAGCATCGTTAGGGTTTTGGCTTGCGATGAGGATGATCGTGAAATGGACGACGTGGACAGGAGGGAAACGGGGCGGCAGTGGGCGGAGAGGCTGAGTAGTGGCGCCGGGTCGGGTTTTAAGAGTGTCGGGTATAGCGATGACGTCATCGATGATGTAAGGGCGTTGCTGAAGAGGTATAAAGCTGGATGGTCAGTGGTTTTACCAGCTGCAGGAGAAGATGATCAATTAGGGGTTTACTTAGCCTGGAAAGATGAACCTGTAGTATGGGCTTCCATTTGGAAACCCTGATCATAATAACAACATATTATTTTATATTATAATATATATAAATGGTTATCATAATATACTACTACATATATATATATATATAGGAATCATTCAATCAGAATATACCTAGCATGATGAGATTTCTTAATTAATATATATTTGAATCCCATTAGGCATTAGTCACGTTGCGTTGTTTTTTTTTTTTTTTTTTATAAATAATTATTATTAGTTGCATAGGAACTTAATTCTTGATTTGTACGTGGGAGTCCGATTTGTTTGAAATATTGCAAATCAATTTAATTTGCAAGAAGAAATATAATATATATATATATGCTCCTTTTCCCTTTCCCTTATTCATCAAGTCAGTTACATACTGAGTTTTTTTTTATTGTATACTTACCTCCATTAATGGTTTCAATTAACTTTATATATATATATATATATATATATATATATATATTATATGTGTTCATCAGTTGGTATTTATTAAAGATGATTAATTAATGCAAACCCTTTCAATAATTAAATATAATCTTGGGCAGTTCCCTGATCATGATCATTAGATCATTATCATAAGCTACCTTGCCGGCAGGGAACAAGTTTTATTGAGAGAGAGAGAGAGAGAGAGAGAGAGAGAGAGAGAGAGAGAGAGAGAGAGAGAGAGAGAGAGAGAGAGAGAGAGAGAGATGCATGATCATATGACTGGGTGGCAAGCATAAGTACACCAAATGAATCCCAGTGTTGCCTTTTTGTCTAGTCACATATATATGTGTATATGATATGATATGATATGATTAGCATATAATTTGGATTTGGTATATATCTCCTTTTAAATTATAGCAAGCTAGCTTTCACCAACATTATATAGTGGGAATTGCTTTTTCCAGATTTTTTGATTGGATAAGAGTACCATGCACAGTGCCGGCCTATATAATATATATTTCACTTTATTGCTAATTAATTATTAATAATCTTTCAACACTTTTTTTCTACTTTCTTTATTTTGTCATTTTCTATTTAGATTCTAACAACTAATTAATGACGTTTCATTATATTTATCATGCAACAAGTTACATAAATGTCAATGTGTGCAACTATCAACAGTAAATACCACTTACCTCCCCTGCAGTTTGAACTCCGTGCGCATCAATCAATTGTACTTTCAATATAAGCACATAACCCCCTTATACTAACAAAACAAATATCGTCATAATGATTATTTCATGTGCTTTTACAAGAAGTACAAGGATGCACAAAGTTCAAATATAGGTGAATCGCGTGTTAAATTGAAAATATAAAAGATTTATATGAACAAAGCTCAAACTGTAGGGGGTGAAGTGTTATTCACCGTTATTTTCAATAAAAAAGAAGGGAGGAGAGAGAAGAGAACATGTGGCTATGTAGTGCGTAAAAACGGCAGGACCCCTACTTATGTACATCTAAACGGGGGTTGATGTTGGCCCCAACACCAATAACAACAAGAGGAACATAGTACTAGGAAGCATTCTCAATTTATTTATTTATTTATTATTTTCTATTTTGTTCTGTTTAAGGATGTAATCAAGGCAATTGAGTTTATTTATCCGCAGCCAGCTAGCTATATAGGTGTATAGATAAACTTACATTTTGGGATAATATCTTAAAAACTATACAAGAGACGTAAACTATATTAGACTAACTATGTGTGACAAACTCGACCCAACGACCATTGCAAGGGGATTCGAAACTGGGTTAAAAGAAATAGTCTTGCACATTGACTAATAAATTTACAAAATCCCATGAAATTAAAAAATGATAAAAGATAAATAACTAAATAAATAAAAGCCGGCCGAATTAATTAAAAGACCCAACCCAAGAAAAGCTCTGCGGGTCTTGAGAATTAATAGTGCAGGCCCATTAGGGTTTCATAGGTATAATTAGAGCCTCAAGAAATGAGTGCGTAATCAATCTCCTTCGTCCTCAACCAGTTACCAGACGCCATTTACTGAAATGGTAATCTCCTCCTTCTGCAACTCTGTATATTTCTGTTGTTTAATCCGTTTATGTTGCTCGCAATTAACCTCTGGTTTCTGCTGCGTTTTTTTTTATCGTTTATCTACAAAAACTAAAATATTTTTCTTCTAATTCTACATGATTGATTTCTGGTAAATCGCTTCTGTATGCCTTTTGATTACCGGATTTCGTCTTCGAAAAAATGAATGATTTTTTCTAGGTTGTTCGAATAAGAATCTGTGCTCCGATTTTTTTTTCCTGTGGTTTAGGCTGCAATACTATGGTGGAATTTGTATGTGTATTTTTTAAGTGTGTTGTTGAAAAATGCAATGTATTAGGTAAGATAACTATGATTAATTTTTTTTTTCTTCCTCTTAATTTTGGATTTGATAGTGCGATTTAACCATAATGCTGCGAGTTGCACCTTTTCAACATAAAAGAGTAATTATAGTGTTAGAAACTTTCAGTTCTGCCCTTAATTTGAGCTTTCTTCGTGTGTTGTGAAGCTCTTTGTCTTTACGATGAAATGTGGTTGGTTTTCGGTTAAAAGGATTGTAGCTATTGTTATTTGGTTTTCCTGTCTTTCAGTTTCTTGAGCAACTTTTTTTGATCGAATTCGTTTTGTGTTGTCCGGTGTAAATTGCAGCCGAAGCAGATTCACGAGATAAAGGACTTCCTTCTTACAGCTAGAAGGAAGGATGCACGATCAGTGAAGATCAAGAGAAGCAAAGATGTGGTTAAGTTTAAGGTTAGGTGCTCTAAGTACCTTTACACCCTTTGCGTCTTTGATCCCGAGAAAGCCGACAAGTTGAAGCAGTCCCTTCCACCAGGTTTGTGCCATCATCCCGAGAAATTCGTGTTTATATTTAATTTGTTCATTGGTTGTCTGAAATATTACAAATTACTTATCAAACTTTCTTGATAATACTATTGGCCGTTATCCGATTCTCATCATTGCTTCATTGTTTTGTCTGCAATTGAGCTGTGGAAAAACTGTATTAACTGATTTATTCTCAATTGTGTTGCCAGGTTTGAGTGTGCAAGACCTGTGAGCTTGGAATTCGACATCATCGGAGTGTGGAATTCTAAAGATATTCGGCTGTATTTTTTTTTTCCTGAATTTTGGTGAAAGATTGTTCTGTTCTGGATTCGATTAAATTTTGTTCCTGATTTTTAGTAAAACCGATTTCTTGAATACATACTTCACTCAACTGATGTTTATTATGATAATGACTGAATGTAAAGTTCAACAAAATACCTTGTTTATTGGTATTAATTTTACGACAGAACTAAACCAATCTATAATGTAGCAGCAATACACAGTAATGAATCGAAGACTCAAAAGTTACAGATTTTTCCTGTCCTGGTAATTGGCTTCAAGTGATATCTCGATTTCTTCAAGAGACCGCCCTTTGGTTTCGACTATAAAATAGTACGCAAATGCAGCTGCTAACAACGAAACGCCACCGAAGCCTGCATAAACTGGTGCTATACCAATTTTTCGAACCAATTCCAGGAAAAACAGACCCACCAAGAAATTGAAAACCTAAAATCACCACAAAATTACCATATTTCAGTTTTCGTAAATAGAATTTGCAAGTGTTTTAGTACATACCCAGTGAACGGAGAAGCTAAAGGCCAAGATTTTGCCGCGTGTTCTGCTGCTGCTAAGCTCCGGTATAATAAGCCCAGTAACTGGTCCAGCTCCTATAGCAAAGCTAAATATGTACCTATAAATATTCACCAAAATCAAATTAAAAACGCGTTCGCAAAAATACATCTTTTCCTCGTCACACGGTGTTGCTAAACGTACATGATAGTACCCAATATCGATAAGTTGCTGCTTATTTCTGTGTCAACAGGAAAGCTGATGGCACTGGCTATGACAAACATGGATACAGCCTGCCAAAAAAAAAAAAACACGGGCGGGAAATATTAGAACACTGTCAAGAATGTGAAAAACTAACCCCAATACACCACTACCA
Organism: Erythranthe guttata; assembly: GCF_056151865.1. Lineage (NCBI taxonomy): Eukaryota > Viridiplantae > Streptophyta > Magnoliopsida > Lamiales > Phrymaceae > Erythranthe > Erythranthe guttata. Next base: position 25,186,854 of record NC_142546.1, read on the forward strand.
GATAAAATGTATATAATTTTCGTAAGTATATTATTTTTCACTAATTATCAAATCTCGTGTAGATGTGTACTCACCATTCCAAGGTAACTTCCGATCAGGAGCACTTGTCTCCCTTGCTTATCCATCAAGTATGACGCGCAAAGTGCACCTGAAAATAGCTCATGTCAGAAAACGAGGCCTGTATAAGTAAGTATATATGAAAATGTAATACAATAAACTTTTTTTTTTTTTACGAAATAAGATAGTTTTTGAAGACCTGCAAAGTTGGTAAGTCCGACAAATAAGCTGGCTAAAGCGCCGCTCGTGATTCCCACATCTCGAAAAGTCAAGGATGAAAAGTAGAGAACTCCGTTTATACCAGCTAGCTGCTGTAGTATAAAAAGGGAACCTCCAATGAATGCAACTGCAAACACAGCCAAATAAACAAAGGCTATAATCGAGATAATAAAGAATAATATAATAAGGGCGGAACCGAAATCGGGATCACAGTAATCATTCAAGCTCCAAAAGCAAAATCATTAGTCGAAAAATAAATAAATGTAAAATACACCTTGATTCAACCTCTAGAGTGAGGCTCCTCCAAGAGCTCAAGCCAACTGCTATCTAAATCCGCACCGTCGTTTCTAATGACAGACTGGAATTCTTCGATAGCTTTATTGACTTTAGATGGGCCCCACAGGTTACTTATAACCTCTTTAGCATCATCGATTCTCCCTGCCTTCGGAGAAATAAATAAATAAATTATGAACATGGGAAGAAAGAGAACCCTAAATTGACTCCAAATTAAAAAAAAAAATGATGTCATACTTTACATAGCCAACGGGGGCTGTCAACAGAAAACTGCATGCCGAGGGCGAGAACAATTCCAGGTACACTAGCTATGTACAACAAAGTCCTCCACCTGATAATCACCGTATAAATTGTAAACACTGCATTAAATAAATAATATCTTGGATTTTCTTCGGTGAGAGAAAGTTTCAAAAATCTTTTGAATGTAGTCTTCTAAGTGTTTACCAGTGGGGATCATTTTCTGAAGGAATGGCTAAAAAAAGTGACGATATAATTCCGATGCATGTGCCGATCTGAGAAAAGGTCCCCAATAAACCCCTATATTTCGTCGGGGCAACCTGTAAAGCAACGTCGGAGTTAATAATATATAGGTTAAAATGTAACTTATATATATTCCTCAAATAGATAATATTAGAGACTCCGTCATCGTTACTTTTACCTCTGAAATATAAATAGGAACCAAAACTGTGTTGACTCCGATACCAAGGCCAACCAGAAATCTTCCAAAGAGTATTTCATCCAACGAGTGCGCTTGAGCACTGCCGAATTTATTTTAAACATTATAAGAAACGAGAGCATAATACGGAACTTGATAACCGCAATATTTTCACCACGGCAATTTACAAGAGATTCAAAATAATTGTACCTTACGATAGCGCCGAGTATGAGAGGTATAGTATCGAGTTGAAAAGTGCGACGGCAGCCAAGTTTGTCGACGATAGAACCACAGCTTATGCTTCCAATAAACGCACCACCTATGAATATGCTAACCACAAGTCCCTCGAGAAACGAATTTCCTTCGAAACCGAGCTCTTTCGCGATCGACACAATAGGACCGTTCATTACACTGCATCATGACAAACAAAAGCATTGAAACATCTAGTAATGCTGTTTACCTAACTTCATTGAGATGACACACACACACACACACGCACACACATAAACAGAGAACACAGAGCTTACCCAATATGATAACCAAAGAGAAAATTCGACATGGAAGCTGTCAATACATGGGGAAATGTAGGTAACCATCCCAAATCAATCTCTTTTTCGTCACCTTTTTCAGTTAAGAGTGTATTTTCATCATCTGAAAAAAAATATTAATTTTTTTTTAAATTACAAAAAGAAAGAAGAAACAAGATCATAAGCAAAAACCCACATCAGAAATAACAGTAAAAAGGTGATGAACCTGGATTATTGTTCTCCGGAGGCTCCAATTCAGGATCCTGCCGCCGTTTCGCCGCCGTGATCGTGAAATTCTTGATGGGTAGTGAGCAAGAAACGGAAGTGGGGAATGGGTTCTTGATTTTGCTTAAGAAAAGGGTGGAGGATGGTTGGAGTGAAACAATTGGGTGGCATTTTGGAACGAACAACAGTGGATTAGCTTCCAGCATTTGGATCACGAGAGACAAAGTACGATACAGGCAGATGCTGTTTAGAAGCTCTATTGCGCCGCAGTCTCAGTGTTCAGCGCAGTAAAAGTACAACATATGAGGCGAGGAGTACAATCCTGTCTTGAAGTTCTCAAGCGCATAAAAGGTACAACATGTGCAGCGAAGAGTACAACCCTGTTTGAAGTTTTCAGTTCTCATCGTCTTGAAAATTGAAATAAAGTATCTTCTTAATTATTGAAGGCCCAAAAAGTTTTCGTATTGATATTTACACCCCCACTATAATTTGCAATTCATTTTACACCACCCATATTAAAAAAAAATAAGAAATTTGCTATATATTATATTAACTGTCTTTTTCTATAAAAAAAAAAACAGCAATATATTGATAAATGTAGAAGATATATTTATACATTCCACATTTTTTTAGTAGAAAATGTGTTTGGCCCTTGTCACAATTTGTCTATATTAATTGAATATATTGGTGATTGTGACAATTATTTTAGTAGGGTAGCAAAATTTTCATCTCACCTACTTGGTGATTATTGTGTTATATTGTTTTATTTATGTTGATGTTATTTTGTTAACTGTTAAGTGTTTTTTTACGCCCTTATAATTTCAAGATTACTGGTGTTTCAAGTACACTCACGAATCTTCAAACTCGAGTAGGGACAGTGGGGTACTTAGCCACATGTTCAAGGTGAATATGGGGTTACAGTCCGGCGATTGTCCCCGTGCAGAGAGTTTAATTATTCGCTCAATCTACAAAACCGAGGCAAATACTAGGTGAATTTTCGGGATTGGCCCGTTGATTAACCTCTGACGATCAAGTCAGCCGGGATGTTCTACGTAAAGTAGAAAACTCTCTGAATTGTCAAAGGAAAATAGAACACACCTCTCGTAAATAGTGAACTCTAGTATTTATAGTAGTCTCGTATGGATTTCTCACTTGATGGACTTTATTTGAACTATTGACTCCAATAGTTCATGAACAACTAAATTTAAGCTTAACGAACTAAATTAATTATACATACGGATTATTTTAGTAAATAATCCATGTGATAATTGAAATTAGGTCTTATAGGTTAAATCAACTCGATATATTAATTATTGATTTTAATCCACATAATAATTATAATTAAATCTGGTGGGTCAAATTACTTACTGCATACATCAACTAGTTACATTAATAAGTGTTTATTTTTTCCTTTTAAAGAATACTTAATTAATGTGTTTAAGCATCAATTAGGTGATATGATTAATAATTTTTTTCACTAAGTCAGCTGTTGTACAACTACCCAGATGCTGCAAATCCTAAAACTTAGACTTATTTTTCTCAATAACTCAATAATACTTGCTCCAATTGACTTCTTGATTCTTATTTTTTCTAAATTAAAATAGTGAGTTTGAAGAAGTAATTAATCTTGTTTTTTCAATAATAAAGAATTATTAAAAAATTGGGTATATATATATATATATATATATATATATATATATATATATATATATATATATATATATATATATATATATATATATATATATATATTGAGTCGCGTCTGATTTTCATCTGATTCATATCCATTAACCCGGATTTAAAAAAAAAAGTTTACTTATAACAATTGCAATTCTTAGTTAATAATATTGAATTTTATGATTAATAAAATACAAGATATCTTATCGGCACGTTAAGTATAACCGACAATGCCATCTCATGCACATGCACACATTTAATTATCTGTCACTCAAACCACACATGAGCAAGCCATATTATTTATGGTAATACAAATTAATTTATTATCTTTTGGCCCCTTAACTAAGGGTTTATTAAAAATTATCCCATTTAATTGTAAATGTAACAAGAAAATAGTATATTTTGTGAATAAATTAAATAGATTTGACATTGAGAAATATGTGTAACTAAAATGCAGGCACCAAACTACAAGTGTTGTTAATTGTTATTATTCATGTTAGGTGTTTGTCTATATATATAGGACCTACATTACATTGTTGTACATAACAAATTGGAATTGCATTTAAAGTTTTTTTTTTCCATGAATTAAAAGGAGTAAAATTAAAACGGGAAACGAATAGAGTCTGCGATAGAGTAGCCCGGTCACAAAAACAAGAAAGCCGGTGAATATAGTCATGTTTCTCTTCAATCTTAGTTACAATGATTAAACCCCAATTTGCAAAATATCAAAAAACCAATCTTGTATAAAAGAATAAAGGGATAATAAACACAACCTCAATTTGATTTTTTTATTATTTATTTAAAAGAAAGAAAATAAAAGGAGAGAGAAGCCTAACTATTCCCCATTCTGAATATGAATAACTTGTGAGTGAAAAAAACAACCGAAACCCTGTCCAAAAAATGATATCTTTAAGGCATACACACTAGTATAATTCAGATGTGGGGCTTTTGCCACCAAATTACATCTATACATAATGTATGTATATATATATACATGTGTGTGTGTGTGTGTGTGTGTTGTGTGTCAGTAATAGAAGCAAACTCCATGTCTGCATCAATGATGGAGGTGGGCTGCTTTCTTTTTTTACTTCATCTCTCATCAATTATATATATATATATATATATATATATAGACTTTTGTGAGAAAAAAACCCAATCTTTGGACACATGCCAAGTTTTCTGTCTCCATTATCCATCTCCCAATTACCAGTAATAATTTCGATATTAAAAAGGTTGCCTTTTTATTTTACCCATCTGGATTTTGCCCTGTATTTAATACTTGCATGTAGTACTACTTTTTTCTTTTTTTCTTTGGGTCTTGTTCACCTGTAACCATCAATTATTTATTTAATTAAAAGTATTTTTTAATTAATTTTCCCAATCTGGGTTTCCTCGGAAAATAATTCATTGGTGGCTGTTCCATTTGCCTGGAAATTCACTAAAAATAATACCACCCCACCTTCATTTTTAGTCCCAAACCTTCCTTCTGGATTTGTGGGCTGAGCTTTTCCCCACTGTGGTGCCTGTTTGTTCCCCAAGATTCAACCTTTCTTCCTTCCTTCCTTCCTTCCTTCTATTTTTTATTTTCTTGATTTTTTTTAATTTAATTAATTATATTTTTGCAATGCCCTTTTAGTGACAAGACAAAGATTCATCTTGTAGCTGTAGCTAGCTCTGATTTCTTAGTCTTTGCAACAGTCAATAAGCGCTTCTGATCTGCTTGTTCCAAACCCCTGTGTGTGTGTGTGTGTGTTTTCTTGCTTTTTTTTTTTTTTTTTTCCAAGAATTCATATTTACAGCAAGAATCTTGAAAGATTTTTGCATCTGGGTGTTTTTTCTTTCTCCCAGAAAGTGATGCATAAGGAGAAAAACCCTCATAAAAATGGCAACTTTAACCCCAGGAGTTTTGCTAAAGCTACTGCAGCACATGAACACAGATGTGAAAGTTGCAGGGGAGCACCGCTCATCTCTACTTCAAGTAGTAAGCATTGTCCCTGCACTAGCTGGCGGTGAACTCTTCCCAAACCAAGGGTTTTACCTCAAGGTATCCGATTCTTCACACGCCACCTATGTTTCATTACCCGATGAGCACGATGACCTAATCCTTAGTGACAAGATTCAATTGGGTCAATTCATACATGTCGAAAAACTCGAAGCCGCCTCCCCGGTGCCTTATCTTCGAGGGGTTAGGCCAATCCCGGGCCGCCACCCTTGTATGGGTACCCCTGAGGATATAGTTGCCACCCATTCTTTAAATTTCCTCAACAACAATGCTAATCCGTCTTCGAATTCCAAATCGAAATCGGCTTCGAAATCGAGCAATTTAGCATCGGTGAAGGCTTCTTCGAGATTGAATAATAGTGGTGGTGGTTCGAATTCGAAAGATGATAGAGTAGTGGTGGATAATAAGAAGGCTGCTCCTGGATTGACTAGATCCAAGTCGCAGCTTTCGAAGCTGGCTTTGTCTGTGGATGTGAAGAGGGAATCTTCCGGAAAGTTGAAGTCTTCGGGGTCTAGGTCGATACCTTCTTCTCCGACTAGTTGCTATTCGTTGCCGATTTCTTTTGATAAGTTTGCGAATGGTGTTAAGCAGCAGGCGAAGATTAAGGGTTTGGAGAGATTGGAGAAGGCAACCGGTAAAGAAAAACCGAGCCCTGTTCGTGGGTCCAGCCCGATTGGAAAGAAGGTTCCGAATGGGAATTTGATGAAGAATATTATTGGTCATGGACTTGAATTAGGCCCTAAAGCATTGAGAAAGAGCTGGGAAGGGAATATGGATGCCAAGAGTAGGGAAAGTCCGAGATTGAAGTTTAATAAGCCGGATTTGAAGCCCGACGAACGAAGCAATTCTGTAAGTATTTTTTTTTCGCCATCTTTTCTTTACAATGTATGAGCATGTAATTTATTGCATTATATATGACAGCTTGTGATCAGATTTTTCTTGAGGAAACTTTATGAATAATGAAAGAGTAGTGTTTTTTTTTTTGGTTGCGATTTCTACACGCATGCCTAATGATTTGTGGTATCTCGAAGAATATTCTTTTGTTTTCATATTCTTGTCTCTATCGTACAGGCACCGAGGAAATCGATAAGCGAAAGGTTGCCCCCGAAGGAAGATAATAAGATGTCTTCAAAGTCTGCAAGAGAAGAAAGTAGTAAGGTGAATCCATCGGTGAAGAAAGCTTCTTCTGTAAATGGAGATGCGCCCGATATTGCTAATAAATCAGCCGCACGAAGTTTTCTTGGAAAGAAGTCGCCTGGAGAGGTTGCTAATGGACTTCCAGGAAATTTGGTCAAGGTTTCTTTCAATAATCGGAGATTATCGGATGCTAGTGTTTCGTGGGGGTCCCTTCCATCTTCGCTCGCAAAGCTCGGGAAGGTACAACTTTTTGTGCATCGAGTATTATCTGTGACAAAGGTTGCTATAATTAAAAAAAAATTAAAAAATAAATAAAAATCTTTTGAAACTCTGTTATGTGAATAAGCAGGAAGTGTTGAAGCACAGAGATGCTGCACAGACGGCTGCTGTAGAAGCAATGCAAGAAGCTTCCACTGCAGAAACTCTGCTTCGATGTTTAAGGTATTTATGAGTTACGGAAACACGATAAATTTATGAATTAGGTATTTATAGAATGGACTTATGTGCGAGTTCTAATTCTGGATTATGTTCGAGAAATTATCTCCACAAAGGCAAACACTTATCTTTCTTCGAGTATGAAATTTGGATTTGTTCTGTATCTATATTAGCTTAATTAAATTTGCTTGTGAGCTCTGTATCTGCAGTTTAAGTCACGTCGTGTTGGTTGATAAGACTACTTATTTGAGTTGGTTGATTCGGGTGTGTTATTCAGAGCATTAAATGCGACGCTAAACACATTTTTTCAAGGATGGTTTTGTTCGTTCCGAAATGTTCAATAATGCTGAAACGAATTTTGTCAAGTGTTCTTGGTGTATATAGTCATGATTGATAATCGATACTTTAAACTACTTTCTTGGTGTAAATAGTTCTTTCACCCTCTTGTTAATAAGCTGAGGTCATCTTCTTATATTGTCGTATTGCCCGTGCCTTAATTTGCAGTACGTATTCCGAGTTGAGTTCATCAGCAAGAGAAGACAACCCGCACCCTACCGTCGAGCAGTTCTTGTCTCTACACGCAAGCTTGAATAAAGCCCATTTAGTGGCAGATTCCTTATCGAAGATTCTCTCCACCGATTCTTCAGACAACGAAGAAAATCCATCAGAAGAAGCATTAAAGGTCACATCAGAAAGCCGTAAACAGGCCGCTTCTTGGGTTAGTGCTGCATTAGCCACCAATTTATCCTCCTTCACAGCGTACACCAAACCAGGCCCGAAGACAATCACACCCAATCAACCCGTAATAGTCCTCGATAACAACTCAACCAAGAACGGCACAGCTCCAAAAACCCTAACAAAACCCCGTCAAACGGTAAATTCCAAAAATTCCCTTAAGAGGCCGAACGAGGGCCCGAGTGTGAGAAATTCGCCCCCGATAGAATGGGCTAAAGGAGACGGGCTCGAGGAGGCAGTTGAGCTCTCCGAAATGCTCCGTATGGAGTCACAAGATTGGTTTCTGGGGTTTGTCGAGAGATTCTTGGATGCTGACGTGGACACTACTTCATTGTCGGATAACGGCCAAATAGCTGGCATGCTGAGTCAGCTCAAGAGCGTGAATGATTGGTTGGACGAGATTGGATCTTCTTGCAAGGATGAAGAGGAAACGACGCAGCATATATCTACGGAGACTATTGATCGGATAAGGAAGAAGATTTACGAGTATCTTCTCACGCACGTGGAATCTGCTGCTGCTGCACTTGGGAGCAGCACACAGCTGTCTCCCACAATCGATCCGAAAGCGAGGAGGTGATTATACTGAAAGTGTGATTTTTTACTTTTGCATATGCCCGGGGCAAAATATATATGTATTGTGTATGTATTTTTTATACTGCCAAGCAGTTATTGAAGGAGCTGATACATACTATATTTGCTGTATATAATTTTTTTAGAGCAGTAAGGTATAGATTTGAGTAGGGCACATTTGAACTGGAGCTCTGGCATTGATGTGAAGTTCAAGATTTGTTCATCTCATTTTTTTTTCGGAACAGTTTTCTTTTTTATGATAGATTGGAATCGGGTTTTTTTTTTTTTTTTTTTTTTAAATTTTAATTTCAGTTTACTGTTCATATAATTGCAGTATATTATTTATGTATATTGTTTAATAATATAATTGATTAAAAAAACTCTAGAATTTTTTTTTATAAAAATGGAGAGTATAATCAATAATGTATTAGATGCACTAATATTAACATCAATCATATTTTACCTAATTAACGACAATTAATATTCCCCAAAAACAAGAAAGAAAAAAAATACAATTAATCCATAATTGAAATTAGTCATAAGAGTAAAATGGGTATTAAAAAAAATTAAAACATAAATAAAATAACAGTTGAAGGTAAGGATAGAAAAAAGTAATTAATTTGTTAAATACTTGATTTTGTTCTCTTCTCCATCTCCAGAAGGCGGCTTTGCTTCGTCTCCGGCTGTACCGGGAGTAGGGCACATGACATTCTTGATAATCGAAAAATGGAAGTCAAACTCAGCTTTCCACTTAGAACATGTAGCTTCGATCCACTTCTCTGCTACAGCGGTCGACACGTTATCCTGGCTATCCCTCTCGTGCTCTTCTATCGCCGGACGAATTTCATCGTACAATGAATTCAGCTCCGACGTGACCTGATTCTTAACTTCCTGCAACATCATAATAAAGCATATTGAATTCTCGACATAAACATACTATTCTAGAAGGTTCCGTGAAGAAAATGTACCTCGTATTTTTTTATTTCCTCTTGTACTCTCTTTGAAGCAAATAGTTCAGCAACGGGTTTGGAACTGACGTATTTCTTGGCAGGGGGTTTCTTCTTTTGATTCGTAGTGTGCTGTGGTCTTTTCTTTGAGGAGGAAGGACTCGGTCCAGTGCCGTAATTACGACATGCAGTATTACTTCGGATACGAGGTATCATAGGATTTGTCTGAGGAAACACTTGTCTGCTGTTTTCCGGACCATGTTCAGCTTCTTTGTTCCTTTCAGTTGCCACTGGTTTCCCGGCCAAATCTTGCAAGCTAACAACTGAATAGTTGGATGATTCCATAACGGACGCGGTTTCTAACTTAATTTCAGATCCCGAATTATTTTCCATTAGAGCTGAGTAATTCGATACAGGTTCGTGTTTCACAGGGATTGTTGAGCAAGCAGGTGCTGGAAAGGAATCATCCTCGGCGGAGTCGTAGAGTGGAACATTTTCAACGGTGTACCTGCAGTATGAAAGTCAGATGAAAACATGCTACAATAAGTACGGCATACTGGAAAAGGGTACATAAGCTTCATAATTTAGAAAAAAAAAAATAACAATATATTTAAATTAAGTACGAACATAAAAATCTCACAAATAATACAGCCACGATAATTTATACTTTACAGGTTTCGGTATATTGGTGGCCTATTGCCATTGGCATTGCAGTAATGTAAAAGTGCAAGTTTATAGTTGTTTAATCACTTTAACTACTATATATTAGATTGGCGAACTCGCAGATAAAGCTGAGAACAGACGACGATGCATTTTTAAAAGAAAAATATTCCACATCCTAATCAGAAGAAAAAAAAAAAACTTTCTACTTTTCAACATCACCATCTTGAAATCCTCAAATAACTGAAAAGGCATCAACTGAATATCTCAAAAATCTTGATCCTTCCTAAAGACAACAGTTTACACAAGAAAATTTACCTGGCATCTCCGTCCTCCCAAACATGGTTATACTCCTGTAGCACAGCAAAGCACATTATCGGAGAAAAATAAAGAATAAACTTAGATTTTGGTATTCAATAACCATGAAAATACAATGTAACTAGTCCTCAACAGCAATGCGCCTAATCGTTTGTAAGGAGCTATTATACGGGCTCTAAAGAGTTGAATTTCATAAATGCAACTCACATAGTCACATACAGGAGATAATGTATTCAAAAAGATTGTCTAATAAGATAAATACCTGAAAACCATGAGACTTTGCACCAAGAAATAAAGAACAGTTAGTTGACCCACACAGACACCGAACAGTGGCCCCGCCATACCATTCAAAATTATAATCGTAAGCCAGTTCAGTTCCAACAGCTATATCATTCTTTGCAAATATTCCAACTCTTGTCTCCCCTAACACTGTCCATTTTCTTGTTTCGCAATTTGGTTGACTGCACATTCAGCAAAGTATAAAGACTTTATTATTCAGACTCAGTGAGTCATCAGGGCTTTCTTTAACTAGACTTAAACCATTTTTGTGTTCTGATTGAACTTACCAAGAATGATTTATAAATCTTGCAACGCTTCCTTTCTTTGTGGCATCAATGAAGTAATTCGCATCCAGACAGATTATATATGCATCCTTAAGACCTGCATCACCCAATGGATGGAGGTAATATCATATTCAACAAAGAGAAGCTGACAATCTGTTATCGAACAGTTATTGACCTTGAGTCTCATAAGTTTGGGATCTTTGCCTTGCCTTTTCTGATGATATTACTTCTCCGCAATACTCAATAATGAATCGTCCAGCCTGATTATATGAAGCAATACAAAATCGATGCCATTTTTTTTTAGTAAATTCAAACCCTAGACCTTTACCCTATTGATAAGGCTAGGTACCAACTCTCCTAACGAGGGTTAGTTGTCAATGTTACTTTAAGTCAGTGTTTCATTAAACGAACATCTCACACTTAGTGTGGCTGATAACAAATTTAATTGTTATCATATATTCTCATAAGTCAAATATATTACCTTCATGTTCTGATCTGCTAGAAGACCCCAACCACGCCCTTGAGTTTGAAACAACATTGTTTTTGCATATTCACATTTTTGAAATTTCTGTAAAACAAAGATAGTGAAATTTGAAAGACATCCTCCAAATCAACCTATCCTATATAATATAAAAATTTTACATAGTTCAAGAAAATATTTCAAAAGTGCTAATTGTATTGATAGATAGAGAGTTAAATAATGTGAAATTGAGAAAGACGGTAATAGAAGCAAATCCATATCCCACAATTATAATAAAGTAGCTCAATCCTCACCTGATTCATGCAATGCTCACCACAAGGGCAGTATCCTGGTGTGCACTCTGTGCTGGTTAGCACATTCAGACATCTTTCGCCACATGCACTTTCAGGATTAGAGGCATCATACTTGCATTCACAGACAGCAATATCCTCTTCTTTTAGTTTTATGTGTCTGAGACAGTCAAAATATATGAAGAACTAAAAGTATGCAAAAAGAGTTCGTCGCATAGGTTGTCACTTGAGAAAAATAGGCCTATTAGAGGTTCTTAGAGGATTCTAGAATAGTTTCTAGAATTTTCGCTTTATAGATATTTTGTAGAATTTTTTTGAATGTTCTAGTGAACAACTTCTAGCCTTTAGATCAAATAGATCTCCACCATCCATTAAGGAGGTGGTCTACTATAAATAAGAGTAGGAGATTTTGACTTAGCTATCGCGAGGGGCGAAAATGAGCCAAACCCGCACCGTGAGAATGAAAACTTACTTTCGGCCCAAAAATTCATTTTGTCTGATATGCATAAATGGTGGAACTCCTTCTAGTTGTTGAGCCTTCAAAACAGAATAGAGTGTCATAGAAACATAATCTGCCTCATATAAGGGGTAACAAATTTTGCTTACCGTACTCCATTCGTTTTCCATAATGGGTTATTCCAACTTGCCTACAATCCGGAAAAAGTTAAACAAATAACTATCAAACATGTCGCTATAGTTTAGAAAAGAACAAAACAGACAAATAAATAACATGAGAGATATTACCATTTTGTCAAAACCGCCTTTCAACAATGTCTTAGTATGGAGTGAAAAACTAGTGCCCTTCAACAATGTCTTAATATGGAGTGAAAAACTAGTGAATAGGCGAGATGTCTTAATATGGAGTGAAAAACTAGTGAATAGGCGAGAAAACTGGGCTTATTTATCCGGTACAATAAATACAACCGACGGGAAGATGTAAAGGTATGAATAAAAAATCATTGGCTTCATTCGATCTTTCCATTGTTAACTTGGGTTCGATGTTCTTAAAAGAGCTCTAAATAACAAAAAGGACAAATCAAATCAATAGCAGAACAGGAACTAAGACAATGGGCAAAGCATCCACTCTTAGAATAAGCAATCGTCATGTTTTTTCCCCTCATCAATAATAAAATAAATTCAGTAATTCTAAACATTTGTGATTCCGATTAACAAATTTAGAACAACGAAAATATAATGCTTGCACAAAAAAACATACGTTCCAAATATAAGATATCAAAACAATTAAATGCGTCGATTAAAGTAACTGGACAATTAGAAAACCTAAGTAAAAAAACGAAGGCGGAACTTTTTACCTTAATTACAAACTTAATGCTTATGATGCCGCAGAAACTAATTGTTCATTTGTAAGCGGCGGTGGTTCCGATGGGAGTCTCTATCGACGGTGATGGTACGACGGGGCGGTGGTTCCGATGGGAGTCTCTATCGACGGTGATGGTACGACGGTGCTCAGTCCTGCAAGTTCTTTGTTCGTATCTTCAAATAATTTGCAGTTCTCAAGCTTATTCATGTGTGGTTTTCTTTTCCTAAGGGCAATTTTGTCATTTCAATATTGGCAATTTTTTTATTTCTTTTTTTGGTTTTTTTTTCCTTCCACCCATGATTGATTTACGATTTAATGAAAATAGCAAACATTTCTATTACATATAAAGATTCAATTATTTTCAAAATAAAATTATTCAAATCTACGATTAATGAAAATAGCAAACATTTCTTTTACATATAAAGATTCAATTATTTTCAAAATAAAATTATTCAAATCTTTTAATAACTCAATAGTACAATTGAACTGAGATCCAATACACACATTCCTTAAATAAATTAAAATAAGAGCTATTTTCTTCTATAATTGTGACAGGTTAGATAAATTATCAGACTAACCAAACATTAAATGACGTTCAACGAGGCCTAAAATTATTTGGCACACTCAAAACAATAAATGCGAATCGATGATTAGTATCAGTTAAATGTCTAGCTTTTTACAAAAAAAAAAAAAAAAAAAAAAAAAACCTGCATTTATCGGAGTGTAAATACAGCAACGTATTCATCATCTCTTACAGAACTTCAAGCAATATATTAATATGGTACTGAAGAACAATACTTGTTTTAGGCTAATCCTATGAGACTAAACCGAAAATTTGATTAACGGACAAGAAAACTAATGCTCCTCGGACTCTGTTTTTGTGCATTTTGTTTTGTTTTAACCTTCTGCAAACAAAAAGTCAAGCTCGGTATTAAAGACCATCGTCGTAGGATGTTGCAACTATATTGAACTACCTTTCACAGACAAATTTGTAAATCTATTCGAACAATAATATTAATAACCGAACAAAACAATATGAATCTCAGCACAAGTGGAGACTCACATATATATGTAGCTGTGATTTCACTGCCTGGGGTATTTGTGCTTAGGTTCATCATCTGACTGAGAATTATCACAACGCTTCATGAACGAGTGGAGTGTCTTCTGTTTCAGAGGGCTGCTTTCTAAATTCTTGTGTTTCGAAGGGCTGCTTCCTATAGTCTTATGTTTCAAAGGGCTGCTTCCTGTAGTCTTATGTTTCAAAGGGCTCCTTCCTGGTTGACCAACTACTTGTAGAGAATTCTCATGGCCATCAAGCATCTGACAATCAATGCAAAACATAAGTTAAAATAAACCGCCATGGTAATAGCTACCCAAAAAAAAAAAAAAACAAAGTGACAGTTCTGGGGTAGAATGGATTTAATGGAAGAAAGGAAAAGGCATGTATGTGAAACTTTAATCCCATTTCTCATATGAATTGAGTACGAATTGTTAATGCAGTTATGAATATAGTCAGATATCTATGAAATAAATAGATTTCTGGAAGTGTTTCGTTTTTTTATGTTTGTGTAAACATAGTGTATTGGCAATACGAATAGGATTTTGGAGGACAAGTACCTGTCCAAGATTTTCCAGCTTGTTCTGGATGACATCCCTGAAATAAGTCAGCCAAGTCAGATAATTCTATGCCTAGTAAATATACGAGTCTTTCATAAATACAGTACGGCATTAAAGAAAGGTCATACAACGAATATAGCATCTGTAAGATGGGAAGAGCATAAAGAAGTACCATATTATGTCATCGACCGTGTCATTTGCCAGCAAATAGTATACATTAACTGATGATACCTAAGAAAGAAGCAGTTTTCAACAGAAGCATGAGTTAATCTCAATAGTACAAATAAAGAATTCAAATGTCAGAAATTCTGAACACGAGTAACAGTGAGCAAATTTGTTGAATATATATGATGACAGCCAAAAATAAGGGAGGACCTATGACAATGCAAACTCTCAAGCATCATCAGCTTATAAGTTCTAGCAGATCAGACGACTAAGTTAATCATAGCATAAAACTCGAAATGCATGAAAGAGCTTTTAGGCAACAATGGAACCAAGGATTATAAGTTATAACACTGGAACTTCAAAAACTATCCTGTAATGCTAAAAAAATTTAAAAACCCAGATTCCTGATAGTAAAATCCAAAGAATCTCAAAAGTGACTGATGTTACATAACTGACTTCCACCTCTCAACCAACATTCTTTTAAGTTAGTTACTGCTCAAGATACATGCATCAGATCTAGTTTCATTACGAGTCCATGAAGTTACCTGACCAATCCTATGGGCACGATCTTCTGCTTGAATCATATCACCTGGAGTCCAAGATAATTCTGCGAATATCACTGTGCTTGCTGCTGTCAATGTTAAGCCGACGCCTCCGGCTTTGATGGATAACTAGACAACCACATCAAAAAGTGCACTGCATTGAAGAACAGAGGAAAAAACCAACAGTAGAACAAATTCTACATAAGACAAACGCAATACCACTGCAGCCTTCACCGAATCCTTTTCCTGAAATTCAGTCACTAAAGCTTGTCTTGATGCTGACGGTGTGGTGCCATCAATCCTTATGCATCCGACTTTTTTCTTCTGAAAATATGATCAAGAATATGACATGAGGGTGTGTACAATAACATCTCAAACATAAGAACCAGGGTCTTACCAGGAGAAATTTGTGTATTGAGTCAATCATCGGTTGATGGTGCGCAAATATTAGAAATTTGCAACCTGCCTGCACACCTTATCAAGGACAATGAGAATAAATACATGAAGGCAACATGAGACTGTCAAGAGACCTGGAATACAATTATGCATGAAAAGTGAACAAGCAACAAATAGATTCTCATATCTACACCTAGAATATGCACTGCAAATATCCAGTTTAAAACTTATTATTTCAGATGATAACTTGCCAGCTGCATTACCCTGTCATAAGCCTAAAGTAAGCTTCTACAAATGCTATAGTATTAACAAAGAAATCCACGCCACGCGTATAGCCCTTTGATAAGCCTAGAACTCAGTTTCCCGAATAACTGCTAAAATTTTTAGTATTAGGAAAATTATCTCTACCACTCATATTATGAAAAAAAATCATAAGAAATTTCCATCAAAATCTATGATGGCCGGTTCAACCCATGTTGATAACTGTTGATGCAAGAATATGGAGTAAACCTAATTTCATGTATGAACTTCTTCATTCCAGCTTGAAATCTATGCATTCTCTAAAAGATAGGAAAAATATAAGGGAAGCCAATGTTGATAATAACATACCTCAATTATGGTTCCAAGGTAGTCTAAAACAGCTGGAATCTTCGCTTCAGCAGAATCAGTATAAATCTGGAGTAAATGGAATCAAATGCATAAACAGACTTATAAGAATGGAACCATTTATTCCACTAATGCAACCAAGAAAATGAATCAATAGCACGATTCATATTTTAAAAAAAATACTATATAACAGAATATGGGTTGCAGCAGGTAATTAACAATTTTCCTTTAACTGATAAGAAAATAGGACGAAAAAATGAATATAGGAAAGCATGCATTTTGAGACGAGGAAATAATTAAGTTTGAGCACCTAAAGAACTATATAAAAGATGGATTGAGAACCATAAGGGAAAATTAAAAGGAAGTTATACGGAATCAACCAAAGAAATGAGCATGTCAAATTGAGGGGCATCAAGAAACAGTACCCAAAAGAGGAACTTATATATGGTTCTTTAGCAGGCGTACCTTATTAATAAGATTTTTCTCTGAAAACTTGAGTGATTCAGCTTCTTCTTTGGACTGGCATGACTTGGTTTTTATTTTCAAAACCTCTAACTGTAGGACAAGAATCGTTGTAGGATTATTATCTTATCTATATACGGTTAAGAATACCATACAGAATAAGCATCTCAAAACTGTTATTTAAAACCAAGCGCTTTTCCTTTTCTTGACAAGGAGAGAGTGGGCAAACTGAAAAGTTGTGCTGATGGTTCAAGATATTCTCCTTTGCATTGAACAGGAAAAAAAAAACTACAAAAACACCAGATATTCATATATCACCTCACGGAACAAAGCGTTGATTTTTCTCATTTCCTCATTTCCCAGCTCCAGGAAAATCTACAAGACATAAAATTAAGCACATGAGTTATTTTCTCAATAATCAAACCAACTATCTGGATGCCAGGAACTTACAATATGATTAAAAAACTAGAACCGGGCGGAATGATTGAAGCAAGTTTGATACAACAATAACAAGTACTACAGGATACAGGAAACATTTCACAGCTAACTCTCAAGTAGAAGCTCTATACTTTGCTTTGAAGTGATAGATCTGATTCAAATGAAGTAAACAACCACACATATTACTATTGTACATTTTGAACAAAAAGACCAAACATTTATTCAAGTGAACCAAAATAAAAATTCAAGAAGGGGATTCAAACCAACTGCAAAGAGTTCATAATTAAAAAGGTATAAGACCACTATTGAACAAAAAAAATGATTTAGGCAAACCAATGAATTAGTGGCACTACAGTTGAGATAAAGGTATTTGAGTAATGTTGTCTAAATCTTTGTTTAAAATCTACTAAAAGTGTATGGAGACAATGTGGCACAAACTATCCAGATGAAAACAATGGAATTGAGAACCCAGAATTCAGATTTTTTTTCCTTTTTTTGTTCCTATCCTTCATATCCCCTAAAACACTTAAATTGCAGTACTTCAAAATACAGATGATTAAAAAAAATCACCATCAATCATTGATAAAAATCAAATAAGTTACATACCTGTTGCCTGCGTTTAACCGGAAGCTCTAAAAGAACATCTTTCTTGAGTCTTCGGATCATTAATGTTGCTTTCATCAAATTATGCAGCTCTTCATGATTACTTGCACCTTGATAGAGTCCAAACACACCCTGAAAAATACGGAATCTTGAGTTTAATAGGTTTATCAGAAAATAAATGGAAAAAGGATATAATTGATATTTCAGAAATTTGACTTACACCCTTGCAATAACGGTTACCATAATCATGGACATTCTTATACACATCAGGATATAAGGCTTCCAACTGCAATGCAGAGACCAATTATTAAATTTGGGTATAAAACAAGGATTCAACCCTGACAACTGATGTTTAGAATTATACCTGTTTGAATAGTTCAATTGGTCGTGACAATGCTGGAGTTCCACTGAGCAAGATTTTATAGTCAGCTCTCTACAGATCATCAGCAATGAATGAAAATTAACTAAAAGTGAAACGAGAATAAAGCGAGAGATATATTACTTAATTACAATGAAAATGGATCTTAGTGAGCCAGGACTACAAGGTTACAAGAGAAATGAAGACCATAACAACAAGATAAGGCAACAAATTTACACTCATCTCTATCCAACTTCCTTCTTTATTTCTGCTGTTATTTCAATTTTCAAAGAGATTGCATACAATCCTTAGGTATAAACTGAGCATTTTGATGACAGCTAAGGGGTGGACCAAAATCCATGTGTAGTATTTAGAGCTGCTCCTGATTGGTATGACTCATACTTCTAAACTGCCAAGGATGCCAAAATTCATGTCAAACAGAAAAAGTTGAACCTGCAATATGGGAAGTGATGCAGTTGTTCGTTTTGCTTGGGCATTCTTCAGGAAATGTGATTCATCCGCAATCACAACCTGAATAAACATAACGGGGTTGATCAAATTTAATTAGCTATAACAGACCCGTATGCAGTAACTCTTAAAAGATTTCATACAATTGTATCACATGTAATGTAAAAGGCTGTCTTAATGGATATGATCTATATATACACATATGTATGTAAGTAAATGAAACTCTTTTAGAGAAGCCAAAAGGAAAAAACTCCATCTTCCTCGTGGATTTAAAGGCGCAAAGGAACTAATAAAATGTAAAACTATAAGTTCTAAAACATGTAGCACAATGTGTTCATTTCAAGGAGGCACATTGATACAGGATTTTGGAGGGTAAAAAGGAAAACAACTGCCGTGTAGGTAGCAATAAAACCAACACTTTTTTTATTACATGAAAGTACAAACAAGGAATTCACGATTTCAAACTGAATAATTAAACTGTACCAGGGTACTACTATACAAAATAGAGTTTCAAACTATTACCTTGAAATCGGAAGCCAAAAGTAAGGGCTGTAACTTAGGTACGACGTCATATGATATGATGTTGAAGACGCCATCAAGAGTAATTGGCCTCTTGGTGTTTGAGGGCACTATATTAAACCCACCTCTGTTTGAACCACTCAACTGAGACATAACCACCTGTTCATAACTCTTTATCAGGATAAAATTTTATATTTTGCTCGTGTTTAGATACTTGATAAATAAAGGAATATGATATGTGGTTCATAGTGGTTACTCCAAATGTTTCATGATATAACTCATACATCCAAATTACATTTTCTATAAAGACCACGAATCTAACAGAATTTTCCAGCAGATAAATACCCAAACAACACAATAAGCAGGAAAAACATACCAATATATCTGATGATGGAATATCCAGCCACTGATTAATCATCTGCAGTAAAACAGCCAAAAATCAGTGCAAATGAGCAATAATTCTAAGAACTGACATATACCACATCACTTACAGAAGCCCATTGAAGTCTCAAGGAAGATGGGGTGATAACGAGAACAGGCCATGCTTCACGAATGCAAGAGACTACTGCAATGGCCTGTAGATGTGTCAGATCAGATTCATTTCATCAATGAATCTTAGTGATTTCATAATAAAACTATGTGTCATATATCGTGTTTGAAACGAATAATTTTACATGTTTAAGACAACCTGATAGTACCTGAATAGTCTTTCCCAGCCCCATTTCATCAGCAAGCAGGACCCGCCCTCCATGCTTCAATATAAATCTGAAAAGGACCGAATACTCAAAAGACAATCTGATAAAAAGCATCAATATATATATATATATATATATATATATATATATATATATATATATATATATATATATATATATATATATATTGAGGTCATGTAAACTTTTACACGCCTAATATCAATCATGTATGAACAGAAGAATAAGGCTATTTGAGGGAACTACTCTTCATAATACAAACCTGACACCGTCACGTTGGAAAGGCAGTAGCTTTGCTTCAATGGAGCTGGGAATCTTATCATATTGGTCTGTTGAGAACATTGCATGAGGAAACTTATTTTTTGGGCACTATAGTACACAGGCTAGCCACATGAAATGTAGAAGTTAATATAAGAGGATTAAGATTATATTGAATCCAAATTGTACACATATTGGTGAAGAATTTGATATTATGAGAAACATTTGCTTTCTTTAGGAGATTTGTAAAAACCCAAGTCATTGTCCAGATTGATAGGGAAGTCCGCATATAAGTAAACACAGAAGGAAATAAAAAAATGGAAAAATAGAAGGAAAATGTTAAAGTGTCCTAATAGAATTTTCTAAAAATTCCACTCAGCTGTCCATGATAAATATATAGTTCTTCTGAATCTAATTTTGACGGGCTCCATCTTAAGGTTAATATAAAGAAGAATCATATTTACCTTGAAGATCCGGAAGTGAAGTGGCAGCAGTAATAGCACGCCTTACCATAGGATCTAAGTTCTCTATCTGGAAAATGAATAGCGACAAGATGTTATCAAGCTAAACATCTCGGCTGTCAGTCACATACACAATCATATAAAATGGTTTACACTTTACAGGCTTCTTCTATCTTGACAGCATAATTTTCATTAGAGAAGGATATGTATAAAGGACCTATTTAGACCATCATGTACACATGAACATACAACATTCAAAGATCCTGATCTACAAGTATCACCTCAACATTAGAACCAGTGACGTCATTGAGAACACTTTCTGCAGTTGATAGTGATGACATAGGAAACATCCACAATCTACAATAGATGAAGCAACAAAATCAAAATCTATAGTTTACAACAAAGTCTGAGTGTAAACCAGACAAGGATAAGAAATTTCACAAAGAACAGACAGCTTATATATACTAGTTTATCTCCCTTCAATGGAGATTGAAAATTTCTCAACATTTCAAGCAAATGGGGTAGGGAAGTCCATGGGAAGTGAAGAAGACCTTTCTTTTGAATTCCAGTTGGATTTTGGAATTTTGTGGAAAGCTCCTACAAGTACCTATTAGAAGATAAAAGAATGATGGTAAGAGAAATATGAGAAGTTATGTCAATTAAACCATACAAGTCGATAGTTCAGGGCATACCTTGTCGTAAGGAAATTTCGCGGCAATGTTTCCACTGGCATGTAAAAAAAATTTAACTGCAACCTTCGGATGTTGCTGGTTTGGAGGATCTTCTGAATTTGGAAAGAAATATACCCCGCCAAGTGTGCAGGTAAAAGCAAACATAAGAGCACAGTCAATCAGAAATATAGACACAGATTACAAGTAACAACGGAAGGAATGAACTCACCCTTCATTTTTGGCACCACGGATGAAGGTAATATTCTTGCCTGCGGTGCTGTGCCGGTCTGCTTCATAAATCATGATCAAGAATGAATGAGCTAACAGCACGGGTTACAAAGATAAACTGCCTTGAGAAATACAATTTGAATTTCACGAAGATAGAGGTTAAAGGAAATGCAAAAGAGTATAAAATGGAAAGAGAATTTCCTGAACTTAGATGATTGTATTGAACACATTAAGGGGTATTTAACTAATTTTACTTGAAAAATCTCGACAGAGTCTTTAACTGAAGCACCGGAGAAGTTTCATCCACTTATTGATTGGAATAGCAAAACTACTAAACGAGAAGTGATAGAATAAGAGATTGCAACGAAAAAGAAAAATAACCTTATCATTGTCCAGAGATGGACGAGATAGAAAAGCAGGCTTGGCTGGGGAACGAGAAGATGGCACCACAGCTGGTCGGGAAGATACATCAGGCCTACTGATGCAACTGTTTTGCGCGGTGGAAGCAGTAGATGAGTAATTGCGCTCAGCCAATTGCTTTATGGCATCTCTTTCCAGGTAATCCAATTCCTCTGCGCTTAAGTCCCAATCATCCATTTTTGTAGTTGAAGTCCAACCTTTCAGCTCGTGAGGTTTACTAGCAAATCTGAACTTCGAAATGGTGGAAGGTTATCCAGCTTCCACACGGATCAAAAGCTACAATTTGTAAATGACTAATTTCCAATTCCGACTCCCAAATCAGAGCACTCGACACGGGTCCTAACCTGTATCATGATCAAGCCATCAGTTCAAAGAACAAGACCTAAAAGTTCGACATAAACATCACATTCTATGAATCCAACTAGCTGCAGCCCTAAGCATAGTACCATTTCTATTTGCTAGAATTGTCAGAGTACAGATTCCATGTTAACAATTGTTGCCCTCCAAAATTCATTTTCCGTCGAGTATGATCATAACCTAGAGGGCAAGTGTCGCAGTGAATTTTGTACTTACGAGTATCGAAACAAAGTGAAAACGATAAGGCAGAAACTAAACATGTTTTATCTGGCTTGATAACAGATGTTAGAAGACAAACAATATATTTAGTGAATTACAAGACCCATCTCTCGAGATCAATATCATATTTTAAGACAAAGGCGGGAAGAAAACAATCAGCAATTCACCATTCTTTAACGACTGTAGTTCTTTATAGATGTAATTTCCAACAATTTCCAGCAACAAGCACTCCCAATTTTAGCCATTAACAGTTAAAAGAGGTATAACCCTAAATATGTTATAAAAAAAACAGCAAGAGAATATAAGTATCCAATTACCACCAAAGTCCGCCACAAGACTGTCAATCTGCTACAATCCCACCGCCAAGCCGTATCTTTCTCCTTCGCTGCTGCCGTCTCCTCTCCGATCACAGAAAAATGGTTGTCGGAGTGGAAAAGGTTTTATTGGTTCGCCGCTGCTTTCAGGGTGGGAAATTTCAATTCGAAACTAAATATAAACAAATTTGGGATTTCAAACCCCAATTCCAATTTCACCCCTTCTCCCCAATTTGATTTAATTATAATAATTCCAGTTTGCCCCACTTCTCCGTAATGATTAATATATTCTAGATTTGAATTTTAATTTGAGATTTTTTCCGATAACGATCATTCCCCTCTTTCCTCGTTTATAATATAAATCATGTTATATAATATTATTTTTATAATATATATGCTAAATAGCTTATGACTAAAAGCTTAAGAAATTGTAAATTGAGATAGAAATTGTAAAAGGAAATGACGAATTGCTAAGGAGAGCTGCGAGAAAATTGTTGTGCTGTTCTTGTTACAATAAGTGATATTTATACAAGAATTTGTACGACACATCACCACTAGCAATTGAATTAGATCCTTAGCCAGTAAGCAATAATAATGATATGCTAAGTCCACGTAAGACTGTACAATATTTGTGTGTAAAAGTAAAGTGCATTTTCCCACTCAACGCAACCACTCAACTTTGCGTGTGTTCACATTTTAGTCCCTGAATCGAAAAAAGCTGCTAAATGTTGACATGGCGCCAAAATTGAGCGGCTTTCACAATACGTGCATTCCACATGAAAAGAGTTGGGGCAAATTAGTTTTTTTCTCCTATCTCAGTTTCTCCCATTTTTTGCATATGCTACCTCTATTTCAATTATTTCCCCTCAATTAATCTATGTTGCTCTAATTCTAGTTGACCCCGTCTCCTTTCTCATGGCATTCTGATTCTGGTGTGCTCAAATTATGGATTTCACATGCCACTGTACAAGAACAACGAACTATGAAAACTTCATGGATTGAACTAAATTCAAAAATGAGATACTTCACATGTGATAAATACCTGGAAATGTTTCGATTTTGTTGAGTTTCGTAGATTACTTGTGATTTTTCTTATTCTCCCTTTTAATTTTCTTTTATGTTTCTTAGCAAGTTGGAGGTTGTAACTATTTTGCTTGGATGATCCCGTCAGATCATCTCCGGTTTGTTTCCTAAAATCAACAAACATGAAGCGGACACGAAGAATCAACAAATAACGGAAAAGTAGTTGTGGATTGGAATGATTGTTTCATAGCTGATGGTGTACAATCTTCCGTAAAGTGGTTGTGCATTCAAGGGTAGTAGACCATGCCCTTTATCTATAGTGGGCAGACGAGACTAATCAATCAATCCACATTTTTCATGAAAAGCAAAAAATACCTAAGAGTAAGAGAATCAAACTCGTGTAATTCAACGACGTCGCATTTTTCATATTAACCAACCCCGTTCGTCTCTCACAAGGGTCATGGATCGGACCAATGGGCCAAGTATAGCTTATCATGGATCGGACCAATGGCCCAAATTCTCAGGCTATGATGGGCCAAAATCAAATAAGTACACCCATGCCTAGAAGTAAGAAAGCCCAATGCCTAAAAGTAACCAAGCCCAACTAAATTAACCAATTATAACTTTTAATTTTGTATATACTAATAATAGAAAAAATAAATAATTATTGTATCAATTGATTTCAATATATTTTGAATTTTGATAATTATAATTGAGCTACAAGAGTGGAATAAAATTTTGTTAGTTATTGTGCACTATTGACTATACTAAGATGGGGCTGTCTAGGGTCCGAGAGGGTATGTACTTCTCGGACCCAAACGATTGAAGATCAACCAATAGAAACGTGCCACGCAGGATTAATACGTACCCAGTAAAAAAAGTACGAACCCTGGATTACGGTTGAAATTACATAAAAACCCTTTTTAATTAAAATAAAAAATATAATTAGAAAAATCAATAATTTACAAGCTTATTACAATCTAATTATTACGATCTAATTATTCTCATTAAACCCTAATCTCGTCAATTCTTTTTTTTCTTTTCTATTCATCGTCTGAAAAAAAGAGAAAAAACAAATCGTCCCTAATCTCTTCATTCCTTTTTTTTCTTTGTCTATTCATCGTCTGAAAAAGGGTGAAAAAACAAATCGTCGCCATCATCCAGGGCCGGTTCTGAGGGGAGGCGAAGTAGGCGGTCGCCTAGGGCCCCCGATTTTTTATGAAAATTTAGGGCCCCCAAATATTTTTTTATACACTTTATATATAAGTACTTAATTTTAAAATGTATTATATATAATATTTTGGAACATCAGTTCTAAAATAAATTTAAAATTAATGATCAAGTAGATATTTTTATAATTTTTTTAACCTTGGGGCCCCTAAATATTGAATTTATAATGTCTTGATTACTTATTTTTATTCCTAAAATTTGAATTAATATTCATTAGTTTATTCAAGTTTCTTTTTATAAAATATTTATGAAGTCTATTTGCTATAAAAATTATATGTCACAGTAGGAAGTGAACCAGCAAATCATTCGGTTTTGAAAATTTTCCATATCTTTAGTTATTTTATATTCAAACATTTAAAAAAAAAAATCGGGGGCGCTGCCCCCGAACCCCCGTAATCTGTTAGTCCATCACTTTTATGAAATGGTATTTATATTCTTTTAGTATATTCAATTTCGACACACCCTTATAACACAAAAAAAAAATTCAAATAGGGGGCCCATTTTGAGTGATTCTTTAAATCTCGCCTAGGGCCCCCGAGTTCTCAGGAACGGCCCTGCCATCATCATCAATAAAAATCGTCGCCCATCATCATCAATAAAAATAAAAATCATCTTCATCAATCGTTCATTTCGGGCAGGGATATAGTCGAGGTATAATCTTTCTTCTCTTCTCTACGAATAAAGGAAAACAAGAAAGTTAAGGTGTAGGGTTTTGATTTTTGTGTGTTTTCTAATTCATGAATTGGACAAATCCATATATAACTGTGTTTCGTGTAGTTATTGTGTACAGGAAAACAAAATTGACATCTGGGGTTAGCAAAGATTTAGACGCTTGTTTTTATCGGTTTATCAATTGATTTCTTCAATTAATTTATTCAACTACGTGTTTGATTGATTTTTCTTAACAATCTATTTGGAGTTGGGCTTATTGAAGGATTTGCGTGTAAATGATTAATTACAGTTCACACCATACTTGGTGTTCTAGTTTGTCGGTTTTTGTCAGTATGAGAGGTCGACAATTGAGATTCCATTCCATGAATTTTACAGAAAACCAGACATTAGTCTTCAAGTTCAGCCGCAAAAAAAAGCCTTCAAGCCAAAGCTCCGAGAATCCTTCGGTTTACTCTTTCCCTTGTCTTCGATTTTCTTCAAAGGGGTAAGGACTCTAGTCTTTACTGAATCAATGATAAATAATAAGATATGTTTATGTGTTGAATTGATTTATATGTTTAGGAATCGAATTTAGGGATCTAG
The DNA here is from genome assembly GCF_056151865.1 of Erythranthe guttata. NCBI lineage: Eukaryota > Viridiplantae > Streptophyta > Magnoliopsida > Lamiales > Phrymaceae > Erythranthe > Erythranthe guttata. The sequence goes on from NC_142546.1 coordinate 25,213,289, forward strand.
GTCAAGAAATATAGATTTCAATGAACCCTAGTTCGAAATTCAGATTCGTAGCCCCATCTTCCAGTGCATGTTTCATCAATGATTTATTTTATGAAAATTATGAAATTAAATGTGCATGCAGATGTTTCTGTTAACTTCGTTTTGATATATGGTATGCGTAAATAAGAATTATATTGGTCAAGTTATGAACCATTTTCCGAAACTGCACAATTTCTGAGTCATCTATGAATTATGTGTTAAATTAGATTTTATCTTATTTTGATTCATGAGATTCTAATTGGATATGATTATAGACTTATAAATCTGATTCTCAACGAAATTTCATGGTGTTTGGTTGAAAGAATGATTTATTTGGTATTTTTTAGACAGATTTAAATTATTCTTCTTTTAATTTCTCTTGCAACCAAAAAAAAAATAAAAAATAAATAAATAAATAAAAAAAGAGAGAAGCCCTAGCTGTTCGTTAATTTTCTATTAGTTCTGTGTAATGAAATATTACAAATTCAGTTAATTTGGTTTTTGTTTTTTTGTCCGAAGGGTACAACATAAAAACTAAATCTTGATTGTAAGATGTGTGGCCATGGAGATGTATGTAACAGTATAATTTGATGTGATACACTCATTTGTTTTCACCTCAATTTTTTTATATGCAGTTATTTTCAAGCTGTTGGCTGCTTCATTGCATAATAAATGAACCTCCCCTGCATCTTGTTGCCATAATTATTTCATTTCTTTTAATTTTTAATCTAGCCAAAAAAACTAAAATTAGAATTAAAATTAAAATTCATTGCACTATACCAGTAAACATTATGGGGTCACTTGAATTTTCAATTGTTTTGATGAATGTGGTTTTTGTCGGTACGTGCTCATTCTATTTTGTAAAGACAAATTTCTGACTTAAATTTAATTAAATATTTCAATTAGTACTTATGATTTCTTTTATGGTGTTTTTTGCAAGGGAGCCTGGCCATAAAACTACCACGTGTATTAGAAATCCCGTCAACATTGATCGACGTACAAATGCTTGTGCCAAGAAATCAAGAAATATAGTGGAAACTAGTAGTACTCAATATGACTGTAGTCAGAATTCAATAGGATCGTGTCTATAGATGGATGGTTATGGTGACCATGGAATAATTTTGACTATGATTATCCTTGGATTTTTGTTTTTACCGGCGGTTTTGGCATATATTTTGTTAAAGATTTTGTGGTTAAATTTGCTGGCGGTTTTGCATATATTTTGTTAAAGATTTTGTGGTTAAATTTACTGGCGGTTTTGGCATTTATCCTTGAATTATGATTTATTTTGCTAAATATTATATGTATCTATTTTGTGGTAAAAAAAATTCGCAAAATAATTTGGCTGAGAATTAATCTAACTAAGGATTATGTAGTTGAAACATGGGTGAAATATTAAATTACGGGCGGTTATCTCGGCTGCGCCGCCCTTTCAAGGCCACTTGTTTCAAGCCCCATCACCACCAACTTCTGAAAGTTTTAATAAATTGCAACTTACCCCAAATTAATGTCTTTGAAATTACAGTTAATCTCCTACTTTTTATTATTGTTGAATTGGTCGAGGGCCCAGTTGGAATAAAGCTAAAATCTGATTTGAGGTTTCTCAGAGTTTGGAATTTTAAAATTTAGTCCCAGCTTTCAAGTTTATTTTTGAACTAAATATACAATTTCAGAAATTACACATTTACCAATTAATCAAGATTTTCTACGTTCGAAAATTAATTTGACTAAAAAAATTTAATTACACTCCAGCCTTTCAAGTATTAAAGTTTATGGATTTGGGCAAGGGGCAATTTTTTTTGCTATCATTGAACCTGCTTCTAACAAATTTTTAGCTCACCTATTTAATGTTCTTGATGACATTGCTATCAGAAACAGAAAAAAATCTATCACTACAAAAATCAAAAGATAAAAATATAACTCTCCAGGCCGTAAGAACTCATTAAGACCCACAATCCATCACTATAAAAATCATTTAATCAATAAAATCAAAACATACAATATCCCCAAAGTCCGTCGGATTCAAATTTATCCTAAACCAAAACCCAAATACAATAAAAAAAAAGAAAAAAATCTGTCTCTAAAATCATCTGCAATTAATCATTAAACGAAAGAGAAAGAAAAATACGGAGGACCACAAAATATGCTAAAAGCTAACAAGAGTAACTGCTCCCAAGACAAACGAGCTCCAAGATTAACTACGCACGAAGATGAAAAGCTAAAACTCCATAACACCTATCAAAGCACAAAAAAACAATGAATTAGCCCCACAAATATACCTCGAAAGAACCACTACACTGCAATACAAAATGCAATACATAGATAACAAATGCATTAAAATCATACTTACCATTATCAAGAGTCTATATCAAGCATAAAAGTTCCTAACATATAATTAATGGTAAACCAAATATAATGAATAAGGTACCTGCTCCCTCAAATATCTACTATCTTTTTGCACATTAGCAGTTAAGAAATTGATCCTTTGCTTCGTTAGAAAGGCCAAGAAAGGCCTTTCAGTGGTTAAATTGAGCACAAACGGTGAATTTTGTGGGCGTACAATTGCAAGATAGAACACCTATAAATGACAAAAAAAAAAATTCAGTGAAAATGCTTTATCAAAATTAGATATTGAATTTAAATGATTGATAAAATTTATACCTGGAAAAATAATAAACATCCAGATATGTAAGTGCCTTCTTTATTCTTCCACTTCCTGATTCCATCATTTAGAGTATTTCGGATGAGACCCGCCCAATTAAGGTCTACAATATTATCTACGGCCACCAAAAGATTCAAATAGTGTACCGGGAATTTTTGACTGTAACTCGGAAATAAAACCGTGCCAAACAGTAACACCAAATACATTAACTTAAACTTTGTATCAGTACTCGTGCAACTTTGAAGTTTCTCCAACAAAGCTACTATGTCTATTCGTCCATCAACGATTTTAAAAATATGTCTATACTTTTCCAGCCCCTCTGTGCTTGTAGTGTCTAGTGTAATATCTTGACCTGTTGCAGGTACCCCTAATGCATTTCTAACATCTACATCACTGATAACATAGCGCTGAGATTCAATACTAAAGCAACTACTTTCTGGGTCATATCTCTCTATAAACCATTTCAATGTAACTTTATCTATCTGATCAAGCTGAACTTTGGTAAGTGAACCAAATCCCATTAGTTCAATCACTTTTATCTGAGAGCTGTGAAGATTCTTATTGACATCTATCAACTTCCGGAGAGAAGTTCGGTGTTCGAACATTGTAACCTAAAAAAAACAGGTTCACAAATTAATATTTAATTATATATCAAAATTCATTTGTAAAAAGAATTACCATATAAATTCATTTATGATTAACATGGCCATAGAAAAAAGATACATGCCTTCTCCTTATTAACAAAATCGTGACATTCTTTGCGATGCCGATCCTCGTATTGATTAACAATCTTGTCAACGTTACTCAATCTTTTTGCTTTCTTGACATTCGTAAGTTTGGAGACATGCATTTGGTGTAAATAAAAATAATATCAATTACTTACTGAATAACTTAAAAAAGAATCCAAAATCAAACAGCATGATACCTTGTTGGACTGTGTTGATGTCGATGGCAACTCAACCTTCTGTAACTTTTGAAGAGTTTCCATTTCATATTCCAATTCCCAGCTCAGTGTACGCTTTAGTTCTGCAGATCCTTTATCACCACCCCTACAAACAAATATGAATACAATATGTTAAAATATCCTTTATCATCATTCCACATGTAAGACCTCGTTCATACACTTTTCTCCTCTTGTCCCAATTTATAAATGGCAAAAACGTGTTAAAATTCCTCTTCATGTTACAGCAACACAGTTTCTATGAGCTTATTGAAACAAGGCCAGAGGCAAAAGTGGACCGGTAATGTCCTGATTGTCAGTCTCTAAACATTTGCACTTATAACGCTGAGCAGCAAAATCTAGAAATATAAAACAAAAAAAAACGGCGGCCCGAAACAAGAGAAATATGGACCTATGCGGAAGTCTTCGATTTCAGTGATACCTTTGCGGAAGTCTTCGATTTCTCCGGTAGTGATTCGAAGAGACGATTCAGAATAAAAAGTACGAAATCTAAATGTATATCGCTTTTTAATCGGCTATGAATCCCGAGCCGCATTCAATAACCCAATAATTCCATCTATCATCCACCAATCCAACCAGTTTCTTGGCCATCGAAGAAGACTGAGAGTCAGGGAGAAACGATGAACACTTACAGTAATTTTATCGAAGAATTTTCTCGAAACGATGAAGATTGAGAGTCGGGGCAAACGATGAACCAGTCTCTTGGCCACCATTAATTTTCTCGAAGAATTGTGTTGGATAAGAAATGCATATGAATTGGTAATTAGGGCTGAGATTTTGACTGTTGAGGAAAAAAAATTAACAGCTTTTTATTCTTTTACGTTTTAATATATTATTGATTTTTTTAATTCTCTAGTTTAATTATGTAAGGTTAATATAGTAATTTCATATGAAGTACGATGGAGTACGATGAAGTACGATATGTGTACGATCTAATTTTACTGGGTTCGTACTTTAATTAATAAATACCTAGGTTCGTACTGAGTCATACTTGGATCGTACTTCAAATCAGCGGTTATAATTATTTATTTAATATTTTCAACGCACCAGATTTATTCGTTTGGGTCCGAGTAGTACAAACCCTCTCGGACCCTAGACAACCCCTACTAAGATTGAACAATAGTATCTTAGCATCATTCGTTCGTCAAATTAAAATAGATTCTTTGTTTTTTTCTTTGTAATGAATACAATGCATATTATTTTCGAACAATCGATTGGATTTTTTTTGTAATATCTTCAATTTTAATATCCATAATACGTTTTCCTAATATTGCTCATATCAAAATAATAAAATTACCATTTTTTGCAAAATTGCAAATTATATTCAACAAATTATGTTTTTTCTAAAAAAGTTGGTAAGACAATCGGATTGGGATGATAAGATATAGACGTTGACCTCCAAAGTTTAAAAATGTACAAGATTTCAAATTTACATTATCTCACTTACTGGTAATAAAATTTAAATGGCAACAAACATTAAACATACATAAATCCAGTTATAATTTGGAGGTCAAAATTAAACTTTTCGTATAATTTGGGGTCAAAATTGAATTTTCAAAATATACAACAGATACAATTAAGTCCCACCAAACCCCAATTAATTCAGATAAATCCAGTTACAGCTTTACATTAATCACCACGCTCCAATTGGATTTGAACAAATCCAAAAAAGCAGATTGCATAATTACCCCACCCCCACCACCCCCCATCCCCTACCTCCTACCCCCTACCCCCACCCCCTCACCACACACATAAAACCCAGTTCTCTTTCAGTCCACTCTCACTCTCAGTCACACACACAATTCTCGTTTTCTCTCCGGCGTCTTCTATATAGGATTCTCCGCTCCTTTTCTTCTCTCTCTAGACGTGTACACACGTGTATACAGAGTTCTCTCTCTCTCTCTATCTCTCCATTTTCCTCCATCTAGGGCTCTCCGTCCCTTTCTCTTCCTTCTAGATTTTTTTATATGGCGCATCACGCTAAACCGGCGCCGGCGAAGCCGACTCAGAGCCACGGCGTCATCTCCGTTGCTAATTCGTCGGAGAATCATCCGTCGAAAAACCTGTGGATCGGCAGCGTGATGCCGGACGTCACAGATTCCGAGTTGAAAGCGTTGTTCGAGAGCCATGGAGAAGTCGCCGGGGTTAGATTGTACCCCTCCCGCAACTTCGCGTACGTGTATTTCAGAGAAATAGAGAGCGCGAGATCTGCGATGCAGGGACTTCAAGGGCACCTCCTCCGCGGAAACCGTCTCAAAATCGAGTTCGCGAAACCGGTTGGTGCCTTTAGCTTGATTTCGTATATTCGATTTTCTTCATTGATTCCGTTTTCAGATTCGTATGTTTGATTTATTGGTTTTCATTATGGTTTCTCTGTGTGATTACTAAATTAAAGCATGCAGAGTTTCGATTAGATTTGGTGTGTTTATATAGAATTTTGTAGAACATTCAGAATCAGAAGTATTTTGAGAACTTTGACTGTTTATAGATATAAAATAATTGAGATTTACTCTGTGGCCCATTCGAATACGATGCTTGAGTGTCTGCATGTCTAATTGCATTTTGTTGTCAACTTGTTGTGATTGTATATTTGTATGTGAAGTAGATTGTTTATCACTATCTGGATATGTGATTTTTTTTTAAATAATTTATAAATAAAATAAAATTGGCCTTATAAAATCTCGAGCTCGAGCAAATTTTTAATCGTTTATTTTTAATTTTTTTAATTTTTTAATTTTTATTAAAAAAATTAAATAACATGTATAATAATATAAATTACAGTAATAATAGAAAAAAAATCGGTTCATTTTTTTTGAAATTTTTATTATAATATAAATAATATTTAACAATAAAAAAATAATAATAGAAAAATACAAAAACTGAGCCCGAGCTCAAGCTAGATCGGGTTTCGTTTATTTATTATAACTAGCATATTTTTTCCCGTGCGATGCACGGAAAATTATTTCAAGAGTAAAAAATAAATATCAATTTAATACATAATAAGAAAATATAGTACACGAACATTTTTTTTTTGAGGAAGTACACGAACATAGTTAAATTTAATAATGTAGTATTATTCATATTTTATATAACATTACATATTAAGATTTATAATCCAAATATATAGATTTAGAAATTTCTATCTTTATCTTTTAAGATTTGAGATATATTGATGAAAAATAGGAGACTGATAATTATTAAAAATTAGTAGAGAAAAATTATTAAAAATAAATAATTAAACAAATACCATTAGAGTTTTTTAGGGTTGTCAGCGTTTCTTTCCCATATGTATCATTTTAATATCATCATTTTTTGTTCCTTTTCAGTACTAATATACTCCTTTTGCTATTGTAGCAAACTTTCCCGCAGGCTAAACCATGTAGTAGTTTGCTGGTGGCTTTAATCAGCCGTTCTGTTACCAAGGAAGACTTGCAGAGAGAGTTCCTCAAATTCGGTTCAATCAAAAAAGTTAGTTTCCTCAGAGACAGCAACACTGCATACATTGATTTCGTTAGATTGGAGGATGCTACTCAGGCACTGACATGTATGAATGGCAAACGGATTGGCGGTGATCAAATTCGTGTCGATTTCTGGAGAGGAGTAAGTTGATATTTCCGGAGACTATCTTAGTGATTCTGAAGGGTGTCGATGATTAATTCTCGTAACTATCTCAGTTCACTTTTGGTGACTATCTTAGTGATACCTTAGTGATTGATACCTGTAACTTTTGGTGACTTGTTATTTCAGTTGACTACGCTTCTGAAGGCATAGGATGTTGTTTTATTTGGTCCCTGCCTATCTGCATGTTGTTGAACATTTTGTTGTCTTACAGGAGCAGGGTCCAGATGCAAACCAAGTCCAGTTTTCTAGTACGATCACCGCGACTTCTGAGTATAGATGGATGGCAAAAGATTCCTCGAAAAGTTATCCTCAGCCTACTCTAGCAGGAACCAAGAGACAAAATGTAATTACCGATTTTAATTTGTATACCTTAACTATGAGAATTTCACAAAAAATAGTCTGAATATTGATAATGAATTTGACTAATTATAATTAGTTCCCATTTCTTTCCAGCAGTTGTATATAGCAGATCATTATGGTTCTTTTGATTATTTCATTTAAAATATTTCGAGTAGCCAGTTAATATGAACGAATTGTCCGTGTTATTTGGCTGTAGTATACAGTAAATGTCTTCTTATTCCTTTAATTGCCAGCATAATCATTTTTAACGCCTCCTTGTTTTCTGTTGCAGCAATTCCTTGATACAGTGCCGCCGAAACGAGCTGCAGTTCAGATGGACTTTCAAGGTCTCAACCCACCAGCTTTACGAGGCTGCCCACCATTCCTAGGACTTAGTGGTTCTGGTGCCTATATAAGACCATCATTTTTATGTCCTCATACTACCTTTAAACCTGCACCTCCTGGCTTGGACAATAGCCAACTTCAAAGAGACTCTAAAAGATCAAAAATTGATACTGATCCGTCTCTTGAAAGAGCAGAAAATAAAGGTGGATTGGGTGAAAAGGATGTCCTTAATTTGGGAAGTAGTGGTGGAGCAACTGTTTCTCTAACAAGTGTCCCAACTAGTGGACTTGGAAAGCTCCAATCCGGGAGTAGTTCCATGTGGAGGGGCACCATTGCGAAGGGTGGAATACCTATTTGTCTCGCTCGATGTGTTCCTATAGGAGAAGGAATTGATGTTCATATGTAAAGCCTTTTTTTTTCCTAATATTTTCTTCTTCTAAAGTTAGTGTTATTTGGACCTAAAGGATGATTTTTGCTGCATCAGTCTTGATTTTATATGCATAATTCTTTCAAAGAGGAAACATTTTTGGTTGATGAGAATTGGTTGCTCTCAATTTAATAGCACATCTTATTTTTTTGCAGGCCTGAGGTGATCGATTGCTCTGAGCGAATTGAATTGGACTTGCTAAGCACACTTTATGAAAAAGCTATTGGGTTTAGCACAGTTTGCTTCTTGCCTGATAGTGAAAGTGATTTTGCTGCGTACATGGAGTTCATGAGCTATCTGGTTTGCAAAGACCGCGCTGGAATCATCAGAATTGATGAATACACCCCCATATTTTTGGTGCCTCCTAAGTTTCTGAGTAAAGTTCTTAAAGTTTCTGGACCAGAATGCCTTTATGGAGTACTCCTAAAGTTTTCTGTAGTTGCATCTACTAGCACATCCATGAATCCCCCACCAACTCAGAATCGAGAGCCATGCACAAAGGAAAAGGTTCAGCCCGAGGTTTCAAAAGTACCTCCTAGTACAGTGAACAGCTGTGGACAACAAGTGCAATCTGTTCGACCCACATTAGTTCATCCAAACCTTATTTTGCTTTGACGCCTCAACTTTCTGCAACTCTTTAACTTCTTTTCTACTTGCTAATATGTTTCTTGTTTGCAGAAGGCGTCCTTGCCGCTGATTTCCTCTAAGTGGGCCCCCCCAAGAAATGTGTTTCCTGGTCCAAACATAGACATCACACATTGGAAACATGAACATACTCTAGACCATAATCGTCATATAGTGCAACAATTTGGCAACTCTGAACCAAGTGGATCGCGAAATGTAGCACCAGAGATTAAGTATGAACATGGGAGTTCTCAGGGCAATTTGTGGGGTCAGGTTTGTGGTAGTTCTGTACCCAAGCCAATGCCATATATGCAGCTACCTAGACTGGAATCGGAAAATCGGAGTCAGCAGCTCCATACTGATCCAAATGGGGAGATTCAGAATGGCACCGAAATTGATGATGAAAACCGAAAGCGGTACTTTGCAACTTTGTCATTGGCAGCTTATATCCTCGGTCAAAGAAACCAGCTACCTGATAATCATCAACCTGGGCAGGGTACGTCGGGCAAATGAAAGTATATTCTCATCAGGTAACTACACATTCTGAGTTATGGCTTCTTTTTTTCTTTTTTTTTTACCTCCTTTAAGTTATGAATGCATGATGCACATGAGTTGATGTTTGGTATTGCTTCCTCTTTTTATGATGCTTTTTTCTTGCTAAAATTGAATGGTACAATAGGAAGTGGATGTAAGGTAATTTATGTTTCAAATTTTATATGTCTTGAAAACTGTCTGAAATACTTTAGTGCGTGTAGTCAATGCACCTAATTGTGCGGTTATATTGCTTGGAAGAGAGAGAGGGTGTAATATTTCTGAGATCTATAAAGTCTGAAGGTATGATTCCGTTCACGAGGATGGGTGTACTTCATCTCTTGTGTTATGATGATTCTCAATGTCTCATTTAACACGTCGGTAGATGTAGATTCAAAGCTAGTGTTACCTCGTGAAATGTCATCTGAGTTTGGAAACAAACTGTTGATCTTTTCTTTCTCGAGTCTTGTCTCTCCTAGTATAGACACGTAACTCACTAGGATCTGCAGAATGTACAGTGTTGAATGTTCTCCAAGGAAGGAAACATCCATGGAGTTATAGAATTTCTCTAATATTGGAGAATAACATTTATACATCTTTCCATGTGAAAAAATACCCAAGAATGATGCACTTTCAGATTCTTAGGATCAACTTTGTTTCCTCGTTTAGAGTATACATGCATTTAAGAGTGTACATTCATAAATGCAGTATAGCCAAACATTTTGAACTTAATGTTGGATAGGGTTCCCGTGCTAGGATATGATAACACTCGTGCATTCTATTGCTTAGATAGGTAGCTTTCAACACCAGCCTCAACTAGCCTCACCCTAACATGTTCGGGAACATGTATAGTAAATATAAGAGAAATTGCAACTTTTGAGAAATTTCTATTCTTTCTTCCAACCACCTCTAAATTGTTAGGTCATCAAAACAAGAACTTTGGTGAAAAATTCCTCCGGGCTCCGACTTGCTAAAAAATCATCAATGATGTTGGCAAAACAAACTCTCATGAAAAAAATCTTTGCGGTAACACACCAAAGTCTATCACCCCTTGGATTGAGTTGCTCCTCTACTAAGTTAACTCAAGGGTGTCCGTTCCGCGTGTTAACATTCCGATAGCCCAACGAACTGGCGATGTGGGACAAATGCATCATGCGTAGCGTGTCATACAAATGTCGAGCTCCAAACCCATCACGTACAATTCTCTACTCTAAAACTATGTTATATGGGTTCGTCGTGTGCACCTAATCTTCAAAAGCCAACTCAAAAAGGGGATGATGTCGTTCAACGTAAGTCAATAGTGTAAGACTTCGACAAATTGGCGATGCGCGACAAACTACTAACAATACCATGCCGTATTGTCTAGGAGAGCTTAGGTCACAGAGAAGGGTAAATACTATGAAGAATATGTGATTCTTTTTCGTTTTTCCTTTTTTCCTTTTATTAACAACTCTTCCAAATATAAACTTTTCCAAATATTAACTTAAAAGGACTCTTCTTGAAAAACAAAGGGGAACACATAAAATTTCCTAAATGTTCGTATCTAACAAAGGAAACTAAATCCATGAGCTTTATAGATTCTACATTAGGTTTCTTATTATTTATGGAGTTATATAGAGAAACGTTTCAATGGTATTATGACAGTGAAGCTCTCGAATTCGTCATGTCCTTTATATATGCAGCTGGAGAAGAACCTTTCAATGAAGTGAAAGGAAGGCGATGAAGTGAAAGAGCGACAATCAATGAAGTGAATGTTGTGGAGATCGTGGTTAATGAGTATTGAGATTGACATTTTATCTAAGAAGAGCTATTTTTTAGCTTAATAATTTATGATTAACATAATAGACAATTATCATTTTTTCATTTTTTTCATTGGGTTGGTATCTTATTTGTTTTAGCAATATAACCGAATCACCAATTGCGGTATAAGGATTAAATGATTAGTTGGAAGAATGTTTTGAAAATTCCTCATTTAGTCGAGCAAATCTTGATGGAAATTCGTGTAGAGTGATAAGTGCTCAGGAAGCACAAATCATTTTAATAGACCAATAATTATCCAATTATTTGCACATATCATGTTAGAAGCGTAATTTGATTGAAGAACACAATTATTCATTAGTATTGCAATTCTCTTGCTATCTTCAAATTCATTTATCTATAATTTTCACTAAGAGTTAAATAATTTACAATGGAACATTTAAAAAGAGCAAAAGTTTTAAGTTGACTTGATTGCAAAAGAATCTACTCTTGCTTGATATAAAATGTGGGAGGAAAATAGGAAGGAAGTAAAGACAACTTCTTTTGATTTGAGATAACAAGAAGCTTTGGAAAGTAAACATTGGTGTATACTTTTCTCTTCCCCTCCTCTCCCCTCTTTGGTGGGAATAGTGACTTGTATTACCTCATGTAACATACAAGAATTATGAAAGCTACATAATATGGAAAAAATGTCTCTAAGTGTATGTTTTCATGCTAGTTCGTAATAGTTCAAGCTCAAGTTTCGGTTACAAATATTTGTCGCATGGAAATCGCTATCGCCAACTCTTAAATTTTCCCAAAATGGCAAAAATGCGTAATTGGAGGGAGTCATAACGTGATTGTAGAGACGAAATGTCTTGGAAATGATTTTTTTTTTCATCTCTCAATACGAAATCAAAATCCCCGCACCACTTTTAGACATATTTATTACTCCGTTTTAAATTCTTCCCTCGTAATAATACCTTTATCCCGTTACTTCTAAGCAAGCTTGGCAAACTTGACTGCTACAGGAAAACACGTCTTCCTTAAAACATAAACAAACATTACTTCGAATATGAAAATCTTTTCTGGAACACCATTCATAAAACGAATGAAAAATTATTCATAAAATGAGCATTTCTTGGATAAAATGTCTTTATCCGCATTCTAAAGCTTATGCTTAATAGTACTAATCAAGTCTTAATAGTGGTCCGCATTACACGTAGTCGTGAAATTTGTCAAAAAAACATATTTTCTTGAGAGTGTTCTCATACATATCGAATTGCTAAAAGACCCTGGCATTATAACTATAAGCAAAACCCCCCCGTATGATGCATTTTTTAGCACACTTAGATACACGTAAGAATTAACATATTTTTGGTAATTTATCATTTATATGGGTGATTGATTGATAATTATGCATGGTAATCGCTACCTTGTAATTCTATCAATGCTATTTTTCATCATGTGAAATTACTAGGAAGTTTAGTCAGAACGGAGTAAAAGAAAATAAAAAAACTCTTCCGCGATAATGTTCTTCCGAATGATGAAATACATCAACTTTTGCAAAACAATGTCCACTTAGTCGAAGAAGGTTTGAAAAGCACATTTTCTCAAGAGGTCTTAGACCAATTACAAAATTATAGATTTACACAAAATTTGCCTCTTTTTGGTAATTTGTCATTTATATGGTTGAATCGTAGGTATAATGCTCGATAATCTCAACCTTGTACTTAATTCTATCAATGCTCTTTTGTACGATGTTACATTATTGGGGAGATGATCTATAACGTAGCTAAAGTAAGAGAAATTAGAAACTTTCACGCCACAGGACATCCTTATTAATTGGTCTTTTATGTATTAGCAAGTTAGACTTTATGAAGGTGTTTACCGCAGTCATTGTGTCCACATAAGGTTTCTCTCTTTGTTGGTCCTTTTTGAGATTTCAATATAGTTGTGCCTTGTAGCTGTGTTGCTATGCCTAGAAACGTTAAAATATATTCGTCATCCATTGAAACTAAGCACAATGATGAACATCTTCTTGTAAATGTATAAATGTCAATTAAGTGTTCGAGACAATCATTCATATTAACAACACTTTCGACATGTTCAAAAGAATATTATAAGAAAATTATAGCAATTGCGATGTTCTTTATAACACTTTTTAAAGAACTGTAGGAGGTTGAAGAAACTTCCTCTAGAAATTTTTAATGTCTTACGCATGTAAATTTCAATCTAATGACAAAATCTTTTCTTGCAGTTTGCGGTGATTATCTACTCAAGCAGACTCCCTCAAATACGATATACAGCCTTGTTACAAGAAGAAGATTATGCGAATGGGATTGGTCTAAGGTTCTACTTGAGTATGTTCATGTTTCCGGTGTTTAACATCAGTGTTTGGACCAAGAGCTACATTTCTTGGGGGTTTCAACATAGAGAAAATTTGGGGCAAGGACACATTCTGCGAACATGGAAAGGAACACTTTTAGCGGGTAAAAAAGAAGGTACAGTTGCAATAAGTCCTTGGCGCCATAGCTAAAGCAGTAAGGTATGCTAAAAGGTAAAATCTTAATGTGAACACGTGGTTACTTTTCCTTTTAGTTCTTGACTTTTAATTCATTGACTAGAGCATTAAATACTTTTTATGTCTTTAAGCGATTTCACTAAACCTCCCAGTTATACTTAATTTGCAATTAAATAATATTTGCATCCGCGTTCAACAAACATGCATTTATTCTCATTAATTGATATCTTAGCTTCCGCTGTCGTGTCCAACTGTCTTAAGATTAAGAATCACCTTTTTCTTTGGCATCTTTTTATTTTACATTTGTAAATTTGTGATGACCTTGCAGTTTTTGCAAATGTAGACATGTGGATTGGGGGGGGGGGGGGGGGGGGGGTGTTGTGTTGGAGTATTCAAATCGTTTTGGGCTGTAATATACAAAGTAACATGGATATAGTCATAGATGTGTATCACCATATGATAGGATGCTCAAAGTATGTTGCTATTGTGTACTCGAAATAGAGATGGTTTTCTGTTCATTGCGAGAAGAAGTCTTTTACACCAGTTCCAAATTTTATATACATTATCATGCATATTTCTTTCACATGCATAAAGAGTGTTGTTACGTTGGAATTCGTAATTTAATTCGTAGCTGACGGTCATAAAGGCAGAATATATCTGTCTGTCAATATTCCCTTATTTATTTTCTGTGTGAACTTGCATGTATCTTGTTCGACCTTTCCTTTTTGTGCTTTTGATTTTGAATGGGATTCGATGCCCTGTTACTCTTAAATGAAACAAAGTTTTACTTCCTCGATTTTAGTATAGAGGCATTATTCAATATGTCAAATAAGGAGCCAATAGAAGTAGCGACATAATAAGCTTCCTCCTTTTCATTTATGCAAATAGATATTAAGTTTTAGGCAGCAAGAATGCAGTTAAGTTAATTCTCTCTCTCAAATGCTGAGTGTTACGCTTCTTTTGTGGATCATTATATTGACATGTTGTGGCTGATTTACCGAGTCACTCGCTAACTGAGGTTTCTTTATCTGGATCAGAGCTTTGAATGATATGCATTGAAGGAAGAAGATATTCAGAAATGAAGACGGCATTTTATGCAGTTGCAGCATCACCGGCCGGCAGTCAAAATCCTCGATGCAGCAAGAACAGAATCTGGGAAATTATTTGCCACCTTTTTTTGTTCTTTAGTATTATGATTTGCACTAGAACAAATGTATTTCTTCAATTCTCTGGAATTTTATCTCTCTAGGTTAAGATAAATCATGTTTAATTGTGTAATAATATGGATTGAACTTCTTTTTTTTTTTTTTTTTTTTCTTTTTTTTTTTTAATGCAGGCCTGATATGTAAATTCTAAATATTTATTAAAATTTGATTTTTCTAATTGTAATTTCCATACAGAGCTTTGGATGAGATTAGCATTTGTCACTAAAAAGTTAAAGGGTAAATTACAAACACCCCCCCTGAGGTATGACCAAATTACAAAAACACCCCTCTTGTTTGGATAATTACAACCACCCCCCTCAACTCATCAAATTTAGTGAAATCTTCGAGATTATATGGAATATTATCACTTTTGTACCCGTTTTATCCCATTCAAACTCTACATTATGAAGCAAGATGACCATAATATGTGATTTTTAGCTTGTATATATCAGTTTGTGGTGCATCGGAAACTGTATTTTTACGCAAAGAGTACAAACTAGAGCACATTTCACGGAATCTAGATGACTATGTTGAATTTGGCACCATAAAGGTAAGAAAAAATCATAGTTGAGGGGGGTAGATGTAATTTTCCAAACAAGAGGGTTTTTTTTGTAATTTCACCATACCTCAGGGGGGTGTTTGTAATTTACCCAAAGTTAAATTATTATTCTTGTGATATTAAGGTAAATTACTGCCACACCCCTGAGATAAAGTCAAATAATGAAAAAGCCCCTCATGTTTGGGTAATTACAACTATCGCCCTCAACTATAAATCTTCTTACACTTTTTACCCTTATGGTGTCAAATCTAACATAATTTTCTAGATTTCGTGTAATGTTCTCTATTTTGTACTCGTTTTCTGCAAATATATAGTTTATCATTCACCACAATCTGATATTTACAAGGCAATAGACACATCTTAGTATCATTTTATCGAATGATATAAAATGGGTACAAGCAGGAGAATATTTCACATAATCTAGAAAAATTCCTCTAAATTTATCAATGTGTAAAATTCATAATTGAGTGGTGATTGTAATTATCCAAACATGAGATATTTTTTTGCTATTTGACGTTACTTGAGGGGTAGCCTTAATAATTTACCCTGTGATATTATAATCAACTTATTAAAACACTTTTTGTAAAATTAAATCCGGGAACACAAATGGGCTCCAAGGTTTGACTTTTGACTTTGTGTGGTGTCCTCCTCCTTTGCGTGACAAAAACAACAGGCAACAGCTGCACTGTTGCAGATTACAAAGGAAAAAAGAAAAGCAAAGAATTTCCCTCAAATTAATTTTCATCAGCTTCCTCAAGAATTTTCCCCCTTTTCGATCGATTTTTCTGTATATAATTATAGGCTATTCAGTAAAATAATTCATTAATTAAAGCCCTAATCCCCAAACCCAGCTTCCTCGACGTTCTTTCTCTGTTCGTTCCTTAACACCTGGTTCGTTTTCTTATTTTGTTATTCTTCGTTAATATCGAACTGTTCCTTGATTGTTGTAATTTTCAATTTTTTTGCTTGATCTTTTTGTGGAGTAATTTTTTATTTTTATTTTTTTTAATTGCAGAGTTTCTCTCGATCACACCTTTGCTTGTTGTGCAATATCTAGAGTTAGCCGCTGCTGTGTTCATTAGGTAAGAAAAAATTGATGAAGGGATGCAATTTTTGACCTGACTGTGAAATTTGCTTGTGTTTGATTTTGTGGGGAATGTTATAAACATGATCGAGAGTCCTTAGTAATTAACCCAATTCCTTTTATTTAGTGTTTGAGTGATTGTTGGGCTTGTCTTTTTCTAAATATTTGGGTAAGAGCATGACTGTAACTATTGTTTAATTTTCTTCATTAGAAGCTAAATGTGATGATCTTTGGACACATTGTTCCAAAAGTTCGAAAGGATTTTAGGGAAAATTCTACATTTTTTGTGATTGAAGACTCTTGTTTATCTTCTTGCTGTATGGGACTTTTATTATATTCCCGTGTGGTTAAAGTGCAAGCTGAGGTTGTAGATTTTGACGTTCGACGTGGCATGTACTTCTCTTCCCCTTTAATGTTTCTTGCGTTGACAAATTTTTGAAACAGTTTTTGAAAGTTGATTCTGTCTACGCCGAAGTTGCTTCATTGTTGATTTTTCCTTTTTCGAGGAGTGAAGTGTTGTTCGAGAAGAGTATATCAACGTATACATCACACACATGCATTAGACCATATGAAGATTCTGTGTAACTGATAGAAAATCTTGTAGATGCATCCCTCAATTGGAATCGAAAGATGGGACGTAGGTAGTTTCCATGCTCAGCTCAAATATACATTACAAAAGCTACTGGGAACTTTTTCTGGTTGTTTCCATGCATTTCAGTTGACATGTGTTCTTTCTAGTTTTCGTTCTTCCTATCGTTTCGGATCTTCATGGATTTCGGTTAATGTTTTCTTTCTATTTGCTTAAATCGCACATTTGCTCAATTGTTTTCATAGTTATCTGCATTCATGATGGCTCCATATATATATATATATATATATTCAGACAGGTGATTTGATTTTTAGTATGGCAAATCTCGAGCAAAACCAGGAGTATGAATGGATTGAGAGAGTAAAATCAGAAGGAGTCGTTCCGTTTCTTGAGCCAAATCATTGCCAAAAGGGTTGGGCTTCTCCACCTGGAGATGGTTTCTTGGTAAGAGGACCAGAGTATCTAAAGACAAAAGCAAAGATCCCAGGTGGCAATTATCTTCTGAAGCCACTAGGTTTTGACTGGATTAAAGGACCAACGAAGGTCTCAGAACTCTTAAATAACCCTAAAAACCGTGTTAGGCGAGCACTCGAAAATGAATCCGCAGACGGTGGTCATAAGCCTTTTGTTTGGGCTTTCAATTTACAAGTCCCGAGTAAAGACAACTACAGTGCCGTTGCATATTTCGTTGCCACCGAACCTATCAAGGAAGATTCTTTGATGAGCCAATTCTTAAAGGGAGACGATGCCTTCAAGAATTCAAGATTGAAACTGATTGCTAACATTGTGAAAGGCCCTTGGATTGTAAGAAAAGCAGTCGGCGAACAAGCTATCTGCATTATAGGGCGTGCACTCAACTGCAAGTACTGTACAGGAGAGAACTTTATGGAAGTTGATATAGATATTGGGTCTTCGGTCGTTGCAAATGCGATTGTCCATCTGGCGTTTGGGTACTTAACAACGCTTACTGTTGACTTGGCTTTTGTTATCGAGGGTCAAACTGAGTCAGAGCTGCCGGAAAGAATCTTGGGAGCTGTGAGATTCTCTGAGCTTGATGCTGCTTCAGCCAGGCAAGTTGAATTGCGCTCTGAAGGGAGCGCAGGAAATTTACAGTCGTCTTTGCCGAATAGATTCTGGAAATCGATTGGGCAGGGGATTTCACAACTTATTCATACAGGGCCTCAAGAAAGTGATCCCAACTCAAGTGCATCAAGTGCCAATGGAGCTAACAAGCCATAGGTATTTAATTACTCTTTAAACATTCAACAAAATCTGCACAGTTCTTGATCTGTGTTGGGTTATTTATTACATTTGTAAATCTTCTCCATTATTTGCTGTTCTCGAGTGTCCTGAAATGTCAGTGCTCGAAATCAGTCTGTATCTTGTTATATCCGGATCTCGATTATGGTCGTTACCATCAAATTTGGTTGTTCACCCTTCTCTTTTTGTTCTTTTTTTCTTTCTGTCTGTAGTCTATGGATTTTTTTATTTCAGATTAATCACATAAGCTTCGAAATCTTTGTGTCAATTAAACCTCAAATGTGAATAATTATTTGTATTAAAAAAATATATATCTATTGATGTTTAACACACTCGAGCTCGATTAATATTCGTTCGAACTTCACTAGATTGCTTATCAAACAAATCTCACACTATTTTTGAATCTTTCTTCGACAACACGATGATGTAGAAAAGAAAAATGTCGAAATACAAAAGGAGAGCTCTAGTATGGTTCAAAAAATAAATCAGAGCAAGAATATAACTTAATAAGAGATAACAGAAGCTCAATCATGTAGGTGTAATCTAATCAATTTTCATTTAGAAAGTGTTCATCAACAAACTGCTTCATGTATCAAAAGTAAAAAAAGATCACTATCAGAACCAAGTGTTAGCCATTTATCCAATGATTATCATCAACACAAAATACATAAAATGGGTCAACATATTTCCTAAAAAAATCCACTTAGCCTACACAAGAAGATCAGGAGATGCACTCATCTGCAGGGTTCTCCCATTTCCCGAACCAACAAAACGGACAGACGGCAAAGAAAGATCCGCCACAGATTCAATCTCGAGAAAGTCGAAATCATACGCACCAGATTTCTTCAAACTGAAAACAAACACAAGCACAATCCATCCAAACATAGACACAGCCCAGTAATTAGTCATCCCGTGTATCAACCCCCACGCAATAGAATAACCAACAATTATCCCCGATAAATGGCCAAGAAAACTCGCTTGCGGCACAATTATAGACGTAAATATGAGAGATTCAAACGGGGCAAAACTGATTGGAAGTGAGAGAAACCCAAACAGCTCCAATTTAGAAGAGGGTTGCTTCGTGGACAATATAGTCATCCACCCGAACACAACGCAAGAGTAACCGACAGCTGTCACTCTCTGGAAGTACTCGATTTTGAACTTTTGGATCAATAAATGGTACATTCCAAGAACTAGCAAACCCGACAAAACGACCAACAACAGCGTGTATTGAAGATAATATTCCACTCCGAGACCTATGTGCCCTAACTGCTCAATAACACCTAAGCTCCAAAGCGCACTCATATTAAAAACGAGATGAAGGATGCTAATGTGCGAGAAAGCGGATGTGATTATCCTCCAATGATGGCCCTCCTTTGCGGTATCGTAGCTCAATCCCACGTGGGAATACCCAATGCCATTCTTCTGAATATAGAACCAAATTAAACTGCATATTCCGATTATACAGCTCGTGGCTGGCTTTTCCCAAATCTCGTAAAATAACGGTTTCCCCATTGCGCCCCGATTGAATTGGACACGGAAACTTTCCAAAGATGAAAGCTTTACAGCTTTTGATGGATATATAACTCAAAATTGCTACTAGTGCCGTCTGCCGACCAACTGTTTGATGAATTGATTGTGAAGAAACCTACTTCTAGAAATCGCAACAATCTGCCATCGCTATATCTGATGTCAAATCTAGTAAAGAACCATGATCGCTTAACATAAAACTCGGATTTGTTTCCTCAGAAAACAAAGAATTAACCGTCCGATTTCCGTAATTTAAGAGTTCGATTCTAGAGAAGAACTTACTGATTCAAAAGGAAAAGCTGTCCACTCCACTTTGACGGTGGCGCTGACAGAATTAACGGTAAGGGTAGTGGAGGAGTACGGTTTCGCCCGCCGGCCGGATGTAATCGTAGGTTTGGATTTGGATATTATGATCTATTTCGGAAAAACAGTGTCGGCAATCGGCACAGCTTAATGAACTTGTCCCTCATTTAAAAATAAATAGAATTGTGGGGACCACTTCCAAAAAAATAATTATTTTTGGGAACATTTAAAAATAAATAAAATTGACGGGCACCAGTAAAGAACATGGCGATTTTTGCCCCCAAAATTGATGTGTGCAAATACGAATCCTTATCGTCTTGACCTAATTTTTCAACAAAGAACATGTTTTTGTCGCTTTCAACTCCAAATTCTCGTCGAAGGATCTTCGATCAGATATTTATTCGATAAAAAGAAAAAGGAAAAAAAAAGGAAAATGGGAATACCTAATTTTCTAGGGTATGTGTGAGAAATTGAAAGAGGAGCAGTGAAAAGTTTTGATCTTTCTCACCGTAAGATGCAGATACTCTGTGATGTGTGTGAGAACGCCGCCGCAACCGTGGTTTGCTGCGCCGGCGAGGCCGCATTGTGCGCCGAGTGCGATGTACAAGTGCACGGAGCGAACAAGCTTGCTCGCAAACACCAAAGGCTGCTTCTAGAATGTCTTTCCGATAAGCTTCCTCCTTGTGATATATGCCAAGTATGTGTGAAATATAATAGCTTTTAAGTTGATTTTCATGTTGAATTGTATTCGAATTTGCGAGGATTGTTTTTTATTTATTTGTGTTGATTTTGTATGAATTGTTTCTTATGTCAAAGTAAAGATCTGTACTTCCGTTGTTCTATTTTGAGGATTATTGACTTTGTTGATGATTAGGAAGCGGCATTAGAATTAAATCGTTCGATAAAAGAACCGCGCTTACATTTCTGATATTGTTTCGTTTATGGTTTTGTAGTTTATGTAAGTGTTTCTTGTTGTTGTTCGTTCATCTGTGTGTAGAAGAAAGTGGCTTTTGTTTTCTGCGTGGAGGACAGAGCACTGTTTTGCAAGGACTGTGATAAGCTCATTCATTCAGCCAATAGCCTTACCGCAAAACACCAGCGTTACTTAGCTACTGGAATACGAGTTGCTTTGAGCTCTAGTTGTAATGACGAAAGTTCGAGAGTCCAAATTGAGCCAAAGCCTCCGAAATCAAATTCAACACTTACTTATTTGAAAATCGAGCCACAGATTGCTTCGGGTGCTTCTTCACCTTCATGGGCTGTCGACGAGTTTCTACAGTTTTCAGATAACGAATCCCCTGACAAGGTAAGAAAGTTTTGGTTTTTCTTCACTGAATTATAAAACATAGTACTAGTTTCTTTCTTTCTTTTTTTTTTTTTTTTTTTTTTTTTCTCTCTCTCTCAGTGCTTGCAAGTAACAAGTAAATTGCTTAGAAATGTAGGAGATTAGAGAACCATCCCTTTTGATGTCCACAATTCAATGTAAATTGCATAAAAGATCTGTAATTTGGTAACCGAGAAATACTCATAGTTTCTCCCGATTGTTAGTCTCGTCTATTAATTTTGAGCTGTGTTTCACTTGTGCAGAAGGAGCATCTTGAATTTAGTGAGCTCGAGTGTTTGACAGACGCTAATCTCATCGGTCACGAGTCAACGGAAGTACCTCAACTATCAGTGTCTCTTCAGCCAAGCAACTTAGACTTAAACAAGGCTACCAAATTGTACACTGCCCACAAAAGGCCTAGAATTGATGAAACCCTAGATAATGATGAAGAGCATTTCACAGTTCCTAATCTTGGTTGAAATAATCTTTGATGATTGATGGCAACAAGAACATGCATTGTAATTTGTAATTTGTAAATAGAAAATGTTTCCATGTATTTAAGAAACAAGCAATGCTGTAATGCTATTTCATGATTAGAACTCCAAAGAAATTTTCATTAACTCTGCAAAAAAAGTAAAATTCTAAAAACCTAAAGAAAATTGAAAAAACAGTGTAAATTTAACCTAAAGAAACTAAGGAAAGCTATACTAAGAACGGCGCGCGCGTTTACTCGGTCGCAGTCCCATTGAGAACGGTGAGGACTTGAGACGGAGTAGGAAGAGCTGGGATTGCACCCTTCTTAGTAGTGGTGATAGCTCCACAGGCACATGCATATTTAAGCACTTCCTTCAATCTCGATTCATCCTCGATTATCGCTTGGTCATCGACAATCTTATACAGGAGTGCTCCAACGAAAGAATCTCCAGCTCCAGTTGTATCCACTGTCTTCACACGGTACGCATCCACAGCTCCACGGAAGTTCTATTTATGTATCAAAAATAAATTGAATAAATATATGCAAATATTAATAAATAAATAAAATTAAAAAATGATTAACCATGGTTAAAAGCATACCTTGGTGTAGTATCTGCAACCCTTGTCCCCAAGGGTAACTAGGAGGAGCTTCAGATTGTCGTGCCACAGAGACATTGCGGATTCATCGTCGATATTGTCGTTTTGGGTGAGGAATTGGAGTTCTTCGTCGCTGACTTTGATGACCTCAGCCTGATTCCATATGCTCAAAATCTGTTTACGAGCTTCCTCGGCGGAGGACCAGAGCGGCAGGCGGAGGTTTGGGTCATACGAGAGGAGTGCTCCGGCGGCTTTTGCCACCTCCATTGCTTTCAGATGGGCTGATCTACATGGCTCCACTATCAAGCTTATTGATCCATAATGGAACACTTTTGCCTATATTCAAATCACAAATCAATCCAAAAATTAGAGAGGAACGGAAATTACTATTAAGCTATTTATCGTATTAATGAAATTAAATAAATTAAAAGTTTGCAGAAAAAAATGAAGTGGATAAATTCATATCTCTGTAATAGGAAACTAATGCACTATAAACACAACAATTTTTTTTTTTAAATACATTGACCAGAGTAATTTCAGTCAACGCAATCCAAACCGTTAATGTGCGTGATTTGCGGCGTGATTCACGTTGTAATCCAAAAGATTTGCCGAAAACATTTTTTAACAGAAAAAATTAAAAAAAATAAAATCAAATCAAACATTGAGTCTGACACCTAGAAATTATATCAGCCTAAAACACAGTACAAAATTCATATAAATTCACGTAGGAGAAATAAAGTGTGTGTGTGTGTGTGTGTGTGTAGATTTGATGAAGTGAATACTTACAGATCTGATGAGATCGAGATTCAACTCGTCGGGGGTGAGCAGCATATCAGCACTAGGATTCCTGTAGAACATGAACTCACGCTCTCCGTCGGCGCGTAGGGTGACGAACGCCAGAGCCGTCCTCGCATCCTTGTCGAAATTCACGCCCTCGGCTGAAACGCCATTCTCCCTCAGGATTCCGGCGAGCATCTGGCCGAACTCGTCGTCGCCGAGCTTGCCGACGAAGGCGGCGTTTCCGCCCAACCTCGTCACCGCTATGGCAACATTGGCCGGCGCGCCGCCTGGAGCCTTGATAAATCCGGGCGCCTCCGCCAGAGACACGCCGGAAACCGTGGGCACGAAATCGATCAGCATCTCGCCGAAGCTGACGATCAGACCGTTACTGGAACCGCTGTTGTTGGTAGCCGCCATTGTTATCGTAATTCGAAAGTATATACGTATATGTGTATGTATATGTGTGTGTTGAAAGTTGGAGGATAGAAGAAGGCAGAAGGGGGTTTATATAGGAGCAGAGTTGGGCGCTACTTAGAATTATAGTCGGAGAAGAAGTACTATTTGAATAGCTTATCCAGCAAGGATAATTTATTTAATTAATTCGTTTAACGTATTTTTATTAATTTTTTATTTTATTGTGAGGTGATTAATACGTATAATTATAGTGGGAAAAGAATTAATTATTAGAGTTTATCCAAAAAGGATAATTTATTTAGTTGATTCGTTTAATGGATTTACTATGTAGTATTATAGTGGGAAAAGAATTATTATTAGTTACAAATTACTATTGATTATGGTGATTATTATAGCTTATCCAGAAAAGATAATTTATTTATTTAATTCGTTTAATGCATTTAATTTAAGATTTTTTATTTAAAAAAAAATAGTTTTAAATATGTAGGTATTAAGATACGGATAATCATGGATATGAGGATTTGTTTGTTTGGATTTTTGCTTCTACAAATTGCTAAAATCAAATTATAATGTGGATAATATTAAATTCGTAATTTGTTATCCAAATATGAAATAACATGAATTTTGAGATACACGTAAATCGTAATAATGGTAAATTGCTTTTTCTTTTTATTAATTGACCAATCAAATTAAATTATACAGTTGGACTTGATAAAATTGGTCCAAGGCTACATTTGTGAAATAGCCCACACGTATTGGGCTTTAATTCATTACTTTCGCCATATTTTTAATATTATAATTAATTTTTAATTATCAAAAAAAGTATTAAATTAATTTTTATATTTATACTAATATTTAAAGACTTAAGTAATATTCAAGTAAGTGTTACCAAACAAACCATACACCTTAAATTTTCTCAAAAGCCCTAAAACCCCGCCTGCACACACACACTTACACACACTCAGACGATAATGGCGGAGAAGAAAAGAATGATAGCGTTAGGGTTCGAGGGTTCCGCCAACAAAATCGGCGTCGGAGTCGTGACATTAGACGGGAGCATTCTGTCAAATCCACGTCACACCTACATCACTCCGCCGGGGCAAGGCTTTCTCCCCAGAGAAACCGCCCAACACCACCTTGAGCATGTGCTGCCGCTCGTCAAATCGGCGCTGGAGGAGGCCAAGATTACGCCGGCCGAAGTTGACTGCCTCTGCTACACCAAAGGCCCAGGCATGGGCGCCCCACTCCAGGTACCCTACTTGTGCTTTTCCGCTGCTATTTAACTGATTTTCACTTTAATTGAAGTTCGTTTCTTTCAATTAGCTAATTTTGTTGTATTTTTTTTTTACTGTTATTTGTGGGGTTGTACTTTGCGCTGTTAACAAATTCAGTAGGTTGTACTGGTGCTTTATGTGGTTTCTTACGAACATATTTTCCTTCCAGCAATGCTCAAATAAAATTCGAACCTTTTGAAGACTTAAGTAGGAGATTTAACCAATTAACACATTTTCTGTACTATTTTTGTTGAATTTAATGTTTACAAGAACCAGGGCATTAAATGATTAAATACAAACTTCAAAGTGGTGGATCCTTCTTTTTTCGTTTTCGACAGTTCTTTTTTTCCCCAAACCGTTGTATGTGGTAGCTAACTATAGAAACAGTATGGGATTATCCGACAAGTGTTTGGAACTTGCAGAGTTTCAGAACTTTTTATTCTTATGGTATGTTACGATGCACCAATAAATGGGGTCCAACATCTTCGTAGTTATTAGAAATTTCCATCATTGAGGTGTAACTTGTGGTACACAATCTTGTCAAACATTGATATGTCGCACATTCTTCTTTTAAAATGTTCCCCAAGGGATTAGATTGTTTCTTTAAAGCAACATTTTTTTAAGAATGGAAGTGTATACTCAGGGGTTATATGACAGGTATCGGCTATAGTGATTCGAATCCTATCACAACTTTGGAAGAAGCCAATTGTTGCTGTTAATCACTGTGTAGCACATATTGAAATGGGAAGAATAGTAACTGGGGCTGATGATCCTGTTGTGCTGTATGTTAGTGGTGGGAATACTCAAGTTATTGCATACAGCGAGGGCAGGTACCGTATTTTCGGTGAGACGATAGATATTGCTGTTGGAAATTGCTTGGACAGATTTGCTCGGGTTCTCATGCTCTCTAATAATCCCAGCCCTGGATATAATATCGAACAGGTACATTCGTAAAGACAACTAAAAAGTTTCTTCATATGGCTTATGAATAACTGTAAGATGCATATAACATTCATGTTACAATTGAGATTAGAGCTCCTTTTTGCATTTTTTTTCTCCATGAATTAGAATTTTGTTTTTAGTTTTGGCCACCTTTGACGACAAAAGTAGTTACTTGTGATTGAGACGTGATTTATTTGACCTTTTGGCAGCTTGCCAAGAAAGGAGAAAAGTTTATAGACCTTCCCTATGCTGTGAAAGGAATGGATGTTTCTTTTAGTGGGATATTGAGCTACATCGAAACTACTGCTGAAGAGAAACTAAAAAATAACGAATGTACCCCTGCAGACTTGTGTTACTCTCTGCAGGTAATATTTTGGAATTATTTTGTTTGTTTTTAATATATCAAGAAGCTGAAAATTGACAGAATCTATGTGTACGATGAAAAACTGTAGGAAACTCTGTTTGCAATGCTTGTGGAGATTACAGAGCGAGCAATGGCACATTGTGACACGAAGGATGTGCTAATTGTCGGTGGTGTTGGATGCAACGAGCGATTACAGGAGATGATGCGTATAATGTGCTCTGAGAGGGGTGGTAACTTATTTGCAACGGACGATCGGTACTGTGTTGATAATGGGGCGATGATTGCTTATACAGGGCTCCTTGCTTATGCTCATGGGATTTCAACTCCACTCGAAGATTCCACATTTACACAACGGTTTAGAACTGATGAAGTATTGGCTGTATGGAGAGGCAAGGAACATTCTGCAATGAATGTTGACGAAATTAAAATGGGTTGAAAAAGGTATTTTCTAAATTTATATATTGCAAGATTGGTAACTCATTTAAAGTCGAATGGCTAAAAAAAATGTCGGGTCCTCAATTGCTGGCTTGAAAATAACTGAAATTATAAATCGTGACTTGGGAATTACTGATGTGATCTTATTATTTTTGGCATTGCAGGTCAACCAGGGAGGTTTATTCGGAAGTGTTGGAGAATGAAGCTTGCTGTGTATTAGGATTTTTTTTCTTCATGTAATATCTATTGGATGAAGTGTATTGTCCATTTTTTAAGCATGATTATTGTGTTGATAATATTATCAGCTACTGATTTATTAATTAGTGAATTCTGGCCTCGTTCGGGATCTGTAAGGTTGATTGAATTAGATACGATTAGATTGTTCGTGGTAATGTAATATGTGATTATCTTATGTTTGGGATTTATGATTGATTATACACGCATTGCGTAATATCGTTATCTATATTTATTTCTGCCCGAATAACAAACAGTTACTCGAAAACTTCAAAACATAATGAAGAAACCATTCAGTGTAACTTTATCTTGATACCATCCCTCAAAAGTTTCAAATTTAGCTGGCAAAATTAAATGTTTATAAGTAGTGTACATGAAGAAACTACCCAGCTCACCTATCTCTCAAGCTCATACTTTTACGCTTCTGACTCAAAGCATACCGACGAGCCATAGCAGGATTGTACAGCTTCCTCATATGCTCCGATAGTCTCTGAATAGCTCGTAAATCGCCAATCTCAGACAGCCTCATCAAAAAGGTGTCGAATTTCTTATACGGCAATTTCATCCCTCTGTTTATAACTTCCTCCAAAAGCAAAACAGCATCTTTCCTACTATCACCGCATCCAAACAGCCCCTCAATCATCACACAATACGTCTCAGTATCGCGAGCACAGCCCCTTCTCTCCATCTCACTCCAAGTTTCGAACGCACCTTCACTATCACCAATCGCGAAAAACATCACAATCAAGATATTATACGTTTGCACACTCGGCACACAGTTCACCTCCACCATTTTCTTGAAAAGCGCAAGCGCTTCGTCTCTATTCTTGTTATCACAAAGAACCTTGAGAAAGCAATTGTAAGTCACGATATCCGGTGGGTACCCTGTTCTTCCCATCTCTTCCAGAAACTTATAAGCCGCCTCGATTTTTCCGCTCAAACACATTCCTTCGATTAGTTCTTTGTACGTAGAAACATCCGGAAGGCATCCACTATCAATCATATCTTTCAAGATTCCAAAGCATTCTTCGAGTCTATCGTTTTGAACAAGTGCAGTCATCATAATAGCGTAAGTCTTTGCAGTGGGAGAAGACATAGTCGTGCCGTTTTTTTTCATGAACTCCAAAAGCTTAGCAGCATCACTCAACATTCCAGCTCTGCAAAATGTATCAATGGCAGTGTTGTATGTGAAACTTTCGGGTGTATGGCCCATGTTGATCATATCTTCGAGCACACTCATAGCCCTACTAGGGTTTCTCACTCTACACCATCCGAAAAACAATATGTTATACGTGTCGGCATTTGGCTTCACCTTTGTTTTCACCCTCTTGAACATGTCTTCAGCATCCTTAACAAGACAACACTTGCACATAGCATCCATTAGTAGGTTAAACGCGTTTATCTCGGGTTGTGTCTTGACCCTAATCTTCTTCTTCTTCGCAAACTTTTGGAGATGCGTCAAGTGCTTCTCTGTGTACTTTCTCAAAATTGTCAGCAGTACTTCGATAGGGACTGAACTTTTTTTGCTCCTTTTCATGTAATCAAGAAGATCGCATATTATACGAAACTGCTTCACCTTGTACTTGGTACTAGAAAGAGTGTCGATCATCTTGTTGTACGAATCAGGCTCGTGACTGTAATGTTCATGGTGGCCCGCCCAATTGAAGAACCTGAAAGCTATTTTTTCCTCGAAACGGAGCCTTTCTAAAATTTCAACAACCATAGATGTTGTCAATTTAAAGTCGAGCTTATCAAGAGCCTCCTCCATTTGATACTCAGGATTGGAGTAATCCATCACTGTTTTGTAGACCTTATCCGTATAATCACTATCGGATATTTCCTCCGATACGAAAGCTTCTGAACTGCAAAATCTACGGCCTGAAAGTGGTGAAGTTGGACTCGAAATGCTACCACGTCGAAGACAGGGGTCGACGAGTAAAGCTGGATTCGATGTAAGAAATAGGCAATCTTCCATTTTGCTGCACTTGTTGAGACAGTCAAGATGAACAGCATGAGTTAGTGGTGGATGGTACTTTGTGAATGGTAGCGAAGACACATTTCTTGAGAATTTTCGAGTTCTGTAAACAACATCCGAAAGCGAAAGGCGTCGTAACATTACGATAATGGAATGCCCGAGAGAATCCTCAATGCATTACAAAGTTGAACGTAGAATTGAAGAGCAGGCAGCGGGTACACAGAAATATAAGTATAATTTATTTGGTTGAGGCAAATCGTCGAACATGTAAAGGGCGTCAAGAAAAAGCCATCCCGTTATGTTAAACTGCAGAGCTGAAACTGCAAATGTAATCTGCGCACACCCGAGAGAAATCAGAAGCCTTCAGAAATTGGGAAAAAAATCAGAATTTCGGAATTAGAATAAAAGACCATGTTCGAAAATCGAAAAGAAATATGATCGTATTCAGGAAAATTCAACATTTCTATGTTTTTTTTTTTTTGATAAATAATATTTATATTATAAATGGGCCTATTCCCAAAATGGGCTCAAACCCATCAAAAAAAATTGCTGAAATTAGCCCAATTAAATTATGAATGGCCCTATGGCCCGAATTAAATAAATAAATAAAATTAAAGGGCCCAATCTCGAATGACGTCACAATAACTCTATTATTGAAGATAGTTGTGAATATGTTGGTTTAATTAAGACAAGCAGATCACTTAATCAACAGATTCAAAACATTTGACTCATTCTCAAATCTGAAATGTCCCTTACTTGTCTAACAAAATATATATATAGTTTGTCTGATAAATGTCATAAAATTAATGTTAAAACTGTGGAATCAAATCTTATTTGTGGAATATTAGTGGAGATTCACCTCACATGATGAATCTTGTTATTGGTGATGCACAATGTGATTAAGTCAATACTCACCTTCCTTGGAATAATATATATATAACGAGGATTATATATATGTTGGGATTTGTCTTCTTATAAAAATGAATGAATTCATTTTGAATTTTATATAATTCAAAATATCAAAATTGTAGGCAATGTTCAATGATTCATGCATATCTTTCTTATTCGACATCCAATTTTGATAATTCAAGTTAGATTAGAAAGTTAATTCAAGAAACTATAAATTCATTATTTAGAGTTTTGCCAAATTTAAACTCGAAAAAGGTCAAAATTATCTTTAAAGTCAAAACTATAATCATTTTATTTTTTCTTTCTTTACATCAATATAATCATTTTATCTTTTTTTTTTTTTTTTTTTTTTTATCAGAAAATATAATGAGATTATCATTCATTGGACATGTAGTAAAATATTATATGCATGGAAGTTTGGGACAATTTAATTACCATAGATCTGTCTAATCTGAATCTCTCAGATTCCAATATCAATCAAAATGCATGCATCTATCACCACACTCACACAACAATATAATACTTGGCTTTATTTTTATGTCAAGTAAATGAATATAAATTGAATTAAAAAGATAATTTAAATCACTACACTTTCCATACTTCCAATATTGCCAAAACAAGATTACAAATGATCAGTCAAAAACGTGTTAAAAGTCGAAATAATATTAGTAAAATTGAAACTATATTTAACATTTCAGAACTTAGTTAGTTAGCTAAAGTCAAAAACATGTCAAAAGTCGAAATAGTATTAATAAAATTGAAACTATATTTAACATTTCAGAACTTAGTTATTTAGCTAGACAACTCCGTTACGACACTTATGTCAATTTTTGGTTAGTCTTTCCACACTTCAATTTTGCAGTTTGAAAATGAAAACTACGTTTAAACCTTTTCTATGGTCTTAGATTGCAAAGCTTCAACATTGTACTAATCACTTTCATATGATCAACCAATTTTGTCTTGGTGTCTAATAACACGCCACGTCAACATAATTACAAATTAATCCAAGTTGCAATAATGTAAGTTTTACCTAATTAAATCTGGCTTTATTCGATTATTTTGTCTTCTGTAATTTTTTCTCTCTTTGTCATGAAGTCAAACTCTTTGATAAATTTAATCTATTTTTTTTATTTTAATTAATTATGATTTGATAATGACTCTTTCATACCCTTTCTATTATATCATAACTTTTAATATTTTTATTTTATATTATTACATCAGCCTTTAATAAATTAGATTATTAAGTGATGATTAGGCTTCTAGTCAAATTCATAAATACATATTTGAAAATGGTTCGGGTCTGTACCCGGATCCGATGAGATTGGGCCAATTGTCATCACGCCCAAACCAAATTGGATCCGTTTATGCATTTTAGCTTCACCATATTAGGTCCATGAAATCAAATCACCAATAAAAAAAGCATTTTATAAAAAAATAAAATAAATAAAAGAAATCTTTACAATCAATTATATATACATATTACAGCCTGACAGGTGTGGTTAGGTTGGCATGAGATACCACGTCTGACTAATTAATTAATTAATTAATTAATTATTACTTAATTAATTAACATTAAATAAAAAAAAATCTTTGGAATCTAATGCTCCCACTCCGCCCGATTAGATTCCAAAATCATCAAGTCATATCCTGTGCATTGGGAAACCCCCTTTTTGAACTGACACGTGTCTTCTACTTGCCAGCTAATCTTTTTTTTTTTTTTTTTTTTTTTTTGACATTTTCTCGATGAATTCTTTTTGCAATATAACTAATAATTATTCAAGATTGTTTTGTTTTCGAAATTTATTGATATGTATTCATGTGTTATATTTTTTATAAAATCAAATTCGGTATATTTTAACGAAAAAAGTTCGTATTTTTGTGTGTAAATAAACGATCATGAGTATAACATGGAATGTATTAAAAATAGGTCGTCCAAAAATGTTTTTACAGAAATATCTTAATTATTAATTATTATAAGGATATATATATTATATATAAATAAATATCCACGGATTATTAAACAATTTCCGATACTTTAGATTCTCGATATATTATATAATTTGAAAATATGATTTGTTATATGTTATATACAATGAATTTCACCCGATTAATTATATTATATGATGTGTGCGATTATATGTAAAATGAAAAATAATAATAAAAAAAATTCCCAATATATTTCACAAAATTTCTTATTTGAAATACTAATAAATAAACTTTCCATAATTAAGAAAAACAGTTTTTATTTTTGAGTTTGTGCATATCTCGAGTTATTTTTGTTTGTTTGTTTGTTGAACTAAAAATCAGATATAAAAGTCAAAAAAAGTACAAGCCAATCAAGCCGTTTTCTCTCTACTGCTCCATCGCACCGTAGCTCCGCCGTAACTCCACCGTAGCTCCACCGGGTACTATTTTCTTCTTCCGTTTTGTTCTCCAGACATACTTTTCAGAGATCTTGCTTCATTTTGCTGGAATTCATGCATTTCTCCGCTTAAACCCTCTATTAATTTTCTGCAAACTTCGCTTCTCGTATATTTCACCATTTTTATTGGTTATTTAAATACTGAATAGTCATGTAATTAAGGAGATTGATTGAAAATTTATGTGAAATTGATATTTATGTTAATGAAATTGATTAAGTTTTCTCTAGTAAGTTAATCTGCTTAGCTGAAGTTTTGTTAATATGTGCTGAAATTGTTGGATTTGGGGTTAAATCTGGAAAGTTAATGAACTAATTTCATTAACTCATAGTTATCATTCGTTCTGCAAATTTTGTTTGTTAACATTCAAGATTCTTATATTGGAAAACCCTTCCTCATTGCACTTCACCTTCATAAGGTGCAGTTTAACAAATTAGGGCTTCATTCGAGAAACCAAGTGTATAATGGTAGACAAGATAATGTTTAATTTTTTACTGGCAGTAAAGTCACTCTCTGTTTTACCAGCTCCAGAAAGGTATTCGAATATCGAGTCATATCTGCATCATTTGGATCAGTTGAATCTTAGAATTCTGAATACACGCTCATATGAGGAGATATGTAATTCCAAATTATGTTTATTGCAGGTCTCCAGTCTTTCAAAGAAACAGCGGGATTGATAGGGTAACTAGGTCAAAAACTGGGCAAAACGTCCCCTTATGTGAATATGACACAAAGGGGAGGCTGTAAATCTAGGGACGTAGATTTCAGTTCACGCTTTTCAAAAATTCTCTGACATTTGCTTTATCGCGATAGTATAACTTTTGGTGTTCTGGTTAGAAATGGAGTACTATTTTCCGAGTAAAGAGAAGGATAATAACGATTCAGCTTTGCTGAGGGGTCGTATGGAGGGTATGACTACAGGGTCGACAGATAATGGTACACGTGGCTTGTATACGGAAGACTCGTTTAACGTTGCAGAACTAATGAATTTCGATACATATGCTGGATGGTGTAACAGCCCCACTAATTTGTCTGACCAGATGTTTGCATACTCATCCCCTCTCACTGCTCCTTCCACAAATTACTCATCCTTTGATGGATTCAACTTCACACATCAGTATAATTCAGGAATGTCCGTAGTAGATGATGACATTATGGGGAGTCCGTTTGGTGAAGATAAAGTGATTTTTCGTCAAATAGACAGCCAAATGACCTCTGCAACAAATTGTGCTGATGATGGGTATTTGTTGGTCGAGGCGAAAGATGAGAGCTCAAGTAAACATGATTTGATAGAAAGTGTAGTGAACAATGTGATTCCAAGGCCTCCTGTGCTTACACTGGCCGAGAAAATGCTTAAAGCATTGAATCTGTTCAAAGAGTGGTCTGGTGGGGGTATTTTAGCGCAATTGTGGGTTCCAATGAAGAATGGGGATCAGTACATCTTAAGCACCTGTGAACAGCCTTATTTACTTGATCAAACACTTTCTGGATATCGTGAAGTGTCTAGGTCATTTACCTTTGCAACGGAATCAAAACCGGGCTCTTTTCTTGGCCTTCCTGGTCGTGTTTTTGCCTCAAAGATTCCAGAGTGGACCTCAAATGTGATGTACTACAATAAAGCTGAGTACCTGCGGGTACAATACGCTGTTGATCATGAAATTCGAGGATCTATTGCTTTACCTATTTTCGATGATGATTCGCGTGAAAAGTCGTGTTGTGCTGTTCTAGAACTGGTTACCATGAAGGAGAAGCCCAATTTTGATTTGGAGATGGAAAATGTTTGTCGTGCACTGCAGGTAACTTTCTATTCCTTTTATTATCATTCCTTGCTCAAACAAAAATCACTACTACATCTTGATTGCAAATAGTTTTACTGCATCTTCTCTTGAAATGTTGAAGACTGAGTAATTATTGTGGGACCTTTCTTGATTTTGTAGAATTGTTCTACTATTTCATTATTTCGTGGTTGTAGCCAGGTTTACTTAATAATGCGCGATTACCCTATTATAAATCATATTTAGTATCACTTCAAGATTGTAATACCTCTGAGCTGTGAATGTTTTCAGGTTGTGAATTTGACAAGCACTGTACCTCAAAGACATTGCCCCAAGGTTATTATCATTTAATTGCTTTTTTATTCTTTCAGATTATTCTAATTCCATCATAGTTATGGTCGGTCTCTCTTTAAATCAAAATTTGAACATGCAGAGTCTTTCTAAGAATCAAAAAGCAGCTTTAGCTGAGATTACAGATGTTCTGCGTGCTGTTTGCTATGCTCATCGACTACCTCTTGCACTCACATGGATTCCATGTAGTTACTTAAAAGATAATGGAGGATGCAATAGGAGTGCGAACAAGAAATGTGTACTGTGCATCGAGGATTCTGCCTGTTATGTGAACGACAAAGATATAAAAGGCTTTGTACATGCATGTGCTGAGCATTATCTGGAGGAAGGACAAGGTATTGTTGGGAAAGCGCTTCAATCAAATCACCCCTTCTTCTACCCTGATGTGAAGGAATACCATATAAGCGAGTATCCTCTTGTTCATCATGCCCGGAAATTTGGCCTAAATGCTGCGGTTGCAATCAAGCTAAGAAGTATTTATACCGGTGACGATGACTATATACTAGAACTGTTTCTTCCTGTTAATATGAAAGGAAGTAAAGAACAACAACTCTTGCTCAATAACCTCTCCAGTACAATGCAGAGAATATGTAAGAGTTTGAGGACAGTGTCAGATGCCGATTTGCATGGGATAGACACTTCAAAAGATAAACTATACGATGTGGAAACTAGAAAGACACCAGCAATATCGTTCTCTAGGAGGAGTTCTGAACAGTCGCTTATTATTGGGAATACAAGCACCATTGATCCCATAACTCAAAATATATCTGAATCAGCACCCAGAGTAATAGAAGCTGATGGGCCTCGCGGACAGGTACTTGTTTATTTTAAATTATGTTCACTTTGAGAAACTTTTGATTATGATTTATTTTATTGGCTAGTGTGTTTACTGGTATAGTTGGGATATGAAACATGAAAGTCTGAATGTTGCTGCATGCTGTTAAAAACATGTAATTGCTTTACATTGAAGAGTGAAAACTAATGCGAGCATTAGTGCTACTAGACAGATGTTACTTTTCTTGAATTTCTTATGTCTCGTGTGACTATTGGATTCATTATGTTCATTTCTTTAATGGCGTAAATAGATAGAGCTCTTAGTGCCTTTTTATAAATGTTGTAGACAATGACTGGATCAAGGAAACAGACGGAGAAGAAGCGAAGTACAGCTGAGAAGCACGTGAGCTTAAGTGTTCTCCAACAATACTTCTCTGGTAGTCTTAAAGATGCTGCCAAAAGCATTGGTGGTGAGTCCATCATATTCAATTATTCATACAGTCTATATATACTCGTGTTCAAAAGTGAACTTCTTGCAAAATTCATCACAAATATTAGAAATCTCAAATTCGTATTTCTTGTTTTTTTCAGTGTGCCCAACGACTCTCAAAAGGATATGCAGGCAACACGGAATTTCAAGATGGCCTTCTCGCAAAATAAATAAAGTGAACCGTTCTTTGAGGAAAATACAAATTGTCCTCGACTCTGTTCAGGGTGTGGAAGGAGCACTCAAGTTCGATCCAACCACTGGAGGGCTCGTGGCCTCAGGCTCCATTATTCAAGAACTCGACTCTGGCAAAAGATTCGCATTTTCCAACAAAGATCAATCAATCGAAAACCCTAATAATCCGGTAGTAATCCACAACTCAAAATCCACATCATACATGGACTTCGAAACCACCACCGTGAAAATGGAAGAGGAGTGTCTATTAGATGGAAACCAAGTGGTGGGTGAGTGTCAAAACAATGTGATTTGGCCAACTTCTCCGAATTTTCCAGCAGTGCCTTCAAAATCCCTTTTCATTCATCAGAACTCGAGCTCCATTATTGAAGCTGGCAATGAATTAGATGTAAAAGATGATGCTGGAATGGATAGAGACGATGGAATTGTCGAGCATACCCAACCCACTTCCTCGGGCATGACGGACTCCTCAAACGGTTCTGGATCCGGATCCGGATCAGGATCCGGGTCATTGATGAACGATAGCTCCTCGAGTTCTCGAAGCTTCCGAAGAGGGCATATTCGTAAAAACGAGACAAGCTGTGGCGACAGTGGCTCGAAGATTGTAGTGAAAGCGACTTACAACGAAGATACGGTTCGGTTTAAATTCGAGCCTTCCGCCGGGTACTTTCAACTGTACGAAGAAGTGGCGAAGAGGTTTAAACTGCAGGTAGGGCAATTCCAGCTCAAGTATTTGGACGATGAAGAGGAATGGGTGATGTTGGTTAGTGACTCCGATTTGCAGGAGTGTCTCGATATTTTGGATTTTGTTGGCACTCGAAATGTGAAGTTTCTTGTCCGTGATGTGGCGAGCGGTGTAGGAAGTTCTGGTGGCAGTAATTGCTTCTTGGGGGAGGGGTCTTGATAAATTATCTACAATGAAGATTACTATTATTAGTTTTTTTTTCTCTTTCTTTTTTTATTAGTTGATGCCATGTTTGTACTGCTGTACATGTGTTTGTAGAAATTATGAAGGTTGTAGATGAGAGGTGTTAGTTTTTTTTTTGTGCGGTTAGAACTGCAATAGAAAAAAAAAGCACTACAATGTAACATCTTAAAATAGAATTTTGTTTTTTGATTAATGTTCATATTTCCTTATGTTTAATGATATAGTATTTACTTATGGTTTAGCTGGCTCGAGTTTATAATTTTGATTATTTTAATATTCTGATTAATTATTATAAAAATAAATAATAGAATAATGGATTATCAAAAGCAAGTTTATTGGACTTTTTGACTTTCCATAATAAGAAAATCGAAAAGCAGCATAATTAAATTTGAAGAAATTCAACCGCTGCCCTTTTCAAAATATTAATAGCTGATCAGGAAACACAGAAGCAAAAGAATCCGAAATTCGAATAGAAATTTCGAGAAAGGGAACAAAATCGGGGAGCCCTGTCAAAAATCAGTAGTACAAAACCTCCTCTCCTTCTCATTTCTGTTGTGTTTATTTATGTCGAATTATATGGAATCTCGTCAACAAAATTGATTCAGCCCTAAAATTTGCTGTTTTTTTTTTATGGCTTCTCTTTCAGTGATTTACTCTGTGTGTAATTAATTTGGTTAATTTTGTGGAATTTCATGAAATTAGGTACTTTAATTGTTTGCAATTGCTAGCAAATACAGAGGAGAAATTTTAAACTATATCTGTGCGCCTATTTCAGGCTTGTACGATTTTCTCTGATTGGGGCTTCAATTCGCTGATGTTTACAATGTGGGCGTGTGTGATTTCAGTAGCAGATATGATTTCCTTATTTGCAGGAATTTTTTATTTTTATTTTTTTTAGGGTTTATAAATGATGATATACATTTCATATAATGGGTATGTTTGTTTAATCTAGTGCTCTTCTATTTCAATCGAAAATTTTAATGCTCTAGGTTTAGGTAAGTCTAAACTTGGGTGTCCTATGAAATCCATGCTTGCAAGGATGACAGGATTTGTCAAGTTTCGTTTCCGATTATTTCTGGATGTTAGTTGGAATCTGTTTTGTAGTGTATATAATCATCTGTAAATGCAATATTTTCTTGTAGTGGATATGGAAGATGCATTAGATCGTGGCAATGGGATGATAGAAGCATCTGTAGTCGGTGAAGTTGCATCATGTCAAGCTGACATAAACATAGAAAACACAGAACCATATGAAGGCATGACGTTCGAATCGGATTCTGCTGCTAGAGCTTACTACGATAACTATGCTGGGCGTGCAGGGTTTTTAACCCGTGTTTTATCATCCCGTAAATCGGAGCGTGATGGATCCATTATATCACGTGGACTAGGATGCAGGAACATTCTTAATGCTCAAAAGGCGTGTAATATCTCCAATGAAGTGGGCGAAAAACGGAGGGATGGTTGTACTGCAATGCTCTTGATAAAGAGAGAGAACGGAGGGAGGTGGGTTGTACGGAAGTTTGTTCGAGACCATAACCATCCTTTGGTAGCTTCATTACCTAAGAGACGCCCCACTTATGTAAGTACTAACAATCGTTATCTATTTCCTAGTTCCTTGTTGCTTTAAGGGTCTTTAAAGTTTATTTGCTTATTTGGTACTTGTTGTAAACTGGTTAAGGTTTTTGCTCCTTTTTACTTTTTTGATTTTCTTGAAAAAACGAGTAAAAAGTCGTCAAAAGCACTTATTGAGTGACAGTTATAACCATGAATCAATTGCTCGCTGTTGGGGGAAGAAGTAGATTAGATGTATGACAACAAAACGTATACACGGAGGTACTAGAAGAAACATAAACTCGTGCTCGTGAAATGGATATACATACACTAATAAGCTGAAAATAAAAGCAGAGGAACCTGATATCAATCTCGATCTCCTTAGATTTTGTCTCTCTTCCTAGTATTCTTAGATGTAGTAGTTTATGGTGTATGAAACAATTTCAGATGCATGTGTCAATTATTGGGAATAGCAAAAGCATGAATCGTCTTTTGAAAGAAATTGTCTTATAGAGATTATTTTAATGTTGTGATTTCTTAATGAAGTTCAATAAATTGGCTTATTTTTGCAATGATTTAAGTTCCTGAATTATAGTAGTTCTCATATGTGTCTTGTTAATGTTCGTCTTTGTATATTAATGCTTGTATTTTGCTATCTGCATGTGTGTACCACCTATTGACTAAACAGAATAAGTGCTTTTCTTTGCCATGTCGTAAAGTACTT
This sequence comes from Erythranthe guttata, assembly GCF_056151865.1. NCBI lineage: Eukaryota > Viridiplantae > Streptophyta > Magnoliopsida > Lamiales > Phrymaceae > Erythranthe > Erythranthe guttata. Next base: position 25,252,535 of record NC_142546.1, read on the forward strand.
ATGTTTTGATAAAACTGCAACTTTTGTAGGACGAGAAAGATAAAAGAATACAAGAGTTAACTGCAGAACTCCGAATAAAGAAACGTCTAAGTGCTGCGTATAGGGAGCAGCTACTTATTCTCATGAAAGACGTTGACAGTCATAATGACCATTTAACATCCAAAGTACAAATCATCCGTAATAATCTTAAGGAACTTGAAGCGACAAGGCAGGAGCTTTCACTCCACAATAAACCGAGCTTATAAGGGTAAGTACCGTGATCTGTGTCTTGTGAATTGATCTTGTTACTTTCTATGTTATTTAATATTGTTGAGTTATATTTAAGAGTATACAAAAATGCATTGATGCAATCCTTAAACCTAAACATATTCATGATTGCAGTTACCAAAAATCATCGATCAGTGGAGTTGCAATAGTAAGGCTGTGAAGAGAAGGCAAATTCGAGCTTGTTTTTGTTTTTGCTTGCTTGGTATAAATCCAAGCATTTGAGCTGAAAAATCTCAAACTAATTGCTTCATAAACCCACACTGTATAGCAAGTATTAGAAAGAAACATTGGGGGCCCGGTTTTTAAGAATGTGCTGACGAGGCAAAGAAGAAATGAATATTATGCTGGTTGAGGATAACGCATACAACGAAGTATGAAGTGATTTGTGGAGCAACTGTTGGATACAAGTTCCTGAACAACAAGAGCTTCTGAGATTGCAATTCAGGTAAGATTCAGAACATTGCACTCCCTTTTACAGTTTACATTATTTGGATCGGAAGAGCCTTCCTTTTTTTCTTTTGAAGTATTGCAATTTATGTATATAATGTGTCGTAGGACAAAAAGTTTAGCTCAAAGAACACCAGATGAAATGAACAGAGTAGAAGTTGTAGTGTACCTTGCGATTGCTCTCTCTATCCGTGCCATGTTCATTTTTGATACAATCAACGAGATTAAAAATTTCAATATTCTTAAACATTGAACCCGTGATATTTAGTATTTGAAATTAAGTTCTGAATTAGTGGATGCAGCACGATTATGTATTTCGTCCTTAATTGTTGCATTAATCATTGCACTGGAATTCTTTTTTTCCCTAGATTTATTGGTTTTATTTAAGAAAAAAGAAAGGACATATTATTTAACGAAAAATGATGATATACATTTATTTATTTGGAATTGTAATATGTTCATCGAAATATTGTTTCACTAATTTTTGAATTGTCGAACAAAATCACGAAACAAAATCGTATACTAGAGAAACAATTAATTCTAGTTTTTGATAGTACAATCATGCCATAATCATTCTGATAATTATTAATAATTATTTAAAGTGCATGCTAGAGAATATTCTTTACTCTTTCACTCTCCTTATAAAAAGGTGACAGTAATATTATGCCGTTACACATCTAATTATTTTATTTTATCTTGAATTATAATGAACAAAAAATGATTCAAATTAACAAGAATTTCTTGTTTATAGGTATTGCAGTAGGATTATCCGCAGTTATATGTTTCGTTTTCTGTTTTTTATGTTGTTGTGTAAGAAGGAGAATCGGAGTGCATGGAACAGGTGAACCATAGTTACTTACGTTGATTGTTCGTCATACGATAGTAAGCAATTAATTTTTTTGTATTTGATTCCGAATAATAATTAATTTAATCAGCAAATTAAAATGATTTCGACGCTAATTGGCACGTGTTTGGTTGGAGGATTAGTGATTACTGCTGTTCTGGCTGTACTTATATATGGTGTATGTCTTTGTGTTCAACGAGGAAAGTTGAAGAACAAAGTGCATCCAGATATATACTGCGAAGTCTACGATTGATGGTTCGGGAAAATAAAAAAATACCCGAAAAAACCGAAAACTGAAAAATCGAACAATTGTTAACCGCCCCGAATTTTCAAATCTATGATATAGTTATTATTTTTATTTTTTACGGTCCGAACATATTTGTTCGTGTTTGGTTCTCTATGTAAAATCGAATTAAAGTACCGAAAATAAATGTGTTTGTTGCACTTTTTGTATTTTGCATTAAATTTTTTTGTTTGTTGGGTGTAATAATAAAAAACTGTATGCATTCAGATTTTCTACATTGGAACAATCGAATTGAACTCTATCAATAAACAGACAAAATTCGCACCAGCAAATTAAAAAGTACAACAATATTTAATTGTTTTTATTTGGGCGTGTATACTAGATTCACAAGAAAATTACAGTTTTCACCCCTTAAATTTGTATTAATTTCCCATTTGGTCCCCTAAGTTTACTAAAAACACATTTGGTCCCTGTTGTCACACTAATTAACATTTTTGGTAATTTTTGTCAATTTATCGTTAGTTCGTCTGTTAAGTAAGTCACGGGCACATAGTTGATTCATTGAAATGACTAAAAGTATTGAATTTTTGAAACATAAATGACCAAATTTGTTATTTTGTGAACATTAGGGACCAAATATGAAATTAGTGCAAAATTAAAGGATGAAAAGTGTATTGTTGCCTTAGATTCACCATGAGCTATGACTGCGAGTCAACATACCCATTGATTAAAGGTCTAAAAGCTGCCAAATAATTGCATTAGATACTCTGCTTAAACCTTGGTTTCTACAAAACACATCTTTTATTCTTAATTATTCTTTTAATTTTGGACTAATCAATAATTATATTATTAAACAAAATAAATTACCCTTTCCACTTTACTTTCTCATTTAAACCTCCATAAATTAATATAGCTAGATAAACAAAATTCTATTAATTTAGCGAAATATTAAATTATCGAATTATAATTTAGTAGGTTTTTACCAAGTCAGGACCAGAAAAAAACTATTATACGAAATTATTAATTTATCGAAGTTCTACCGTGTATAATAACAATATACATAGTTGAAATAACAACAAAATAAATTGAAAAATACAATCAATTGATCAAACATTCATTCACCAAGAAAAAATCTTATATTTAATAATAATGTTGACAAGATTTATGTTTTTTTAATAATAAAAAATAAATTAGAGCTTACTCAGAAAGTGTAGGTGGTTTTAAAGTTTTTGCTCAACGGTTTAATGCCATTAATACTACTTTCTCTCTCTACATCGTCATCTTCATCTTCTCCATCACCATCTTCACCAAAAGCTGGGTGCTCCAGAATTTTAGTGAGAAGCTGCGTTCCTCTGAGAGCATTGGTCAACGGCAGGTGTCCCTCCGGCGTGCCTTCTTCCATCTCCCACATGAACTCCCCCGGAAATGCTCTGTAGTTATACTGCACTACTTCCGAGCTTTCCAGCAGCTTCATCCACCCCACTTTTATGAAGAATTTTGTGAAGTCTCTGTTTGATTTCTTCCATATCTTTTTCTGTACGCTGTACCCGAATTTCTCGTTGCTGTACTTTCTCCACAGCGCGTCGATGGTTTTCAGGTCTTGTTCCGAGATGAACTGTACCTCCGAGAAGAAGACGTACCCCCGGGTCTCGGCGGATTCTCCGGCGAGGACTATCAGGAGGCGGCGCGTCTCGTCGTCCGCCTCCCGGTAGTTCTTTGTTGATAAATGCTGCTCCAGGAGGTCGAAGGACACGTTCTGGTTTGTGCTGGGGTTGCTTGTGGCGGTTCCGGCGGAGGACACGGCGGCGAAGGCGGCGGTGGAGTTGGTGAGGGAATTTACGGCGGCGAGGGTTGTGGTTGTGGTTGGTCGGAGGAAGAAAGGGTTTGTGGTGGTGGTGTTGGTGGTGGGATGGCAGTCTAGGGAGTGGCGTCGCCGGAGAGAGTGGTGGTGGTGGCATATAGAGTTGAAAGCGTTGGTGGCCATAAGGTGGGAGAAGGGAATTATTATTATTATTATTATTATTATTATTATTAAAAAAGACAAATAAAAAAAAAATGAAGATTTATTTATTTAGTGAATGGGGATATTTTGTTGTTGCGGAGATTTTGAGAGAAATAAATGAAGCAAGTTGAATTTGTGGTGAGATAAGAGAAAATATGCATGTGTGGTGAGTGAAGTGAATGGTGGATTGTGATTGGTTGAATTTGGGTGAGCCTGGATTTTCTTTTTCATTATCTTTTTATCTTTCCCCTATATTCCAAATTTAGCATGGCATTGTCTAGTACACCACCTTTTCTACACTCCCTAATTTGGATCTAAATTATCTATCTATCTATATATATATATATATATATATATATATATATATATATATATATATATATATATATATATATATATATATATATATATATATATATATATATATGTGTGTGTGTGTGTGTGTGTGTGTGAGAGAGTGATTTAAATGATTTTTTTTCCATTAAACGCAAATTAAAATATCAAATTAATGCCAAAATGAATTAGTCGGAGAAGAAAAAAATAAATATGCGAACACGAAAAATAAAGCTACAACAAAAATATATGCCAAAAAAACGAGTAAATTAAACCAAATTCAACTAATTTGAACAATGTTTAGACGCTAATTTTTTTTTACGAATTGAATTTATAAATCTTTCTATGATTCGTTTTCTAGCCGAATTAACGGTTTATTTGATGATAACATCCGATGAAATATACAGAATAATAATTAAACCGTTGATTTGCACATAATCATACAATAACCATGTGGGAAATAGTGTCTTAAGTTTTAAAGATCAACTAATTCATCTAATGGTTCCTTTTGTGGCATGAATTGATTAATTAGTATTTTTATAGTAAATAAAGCATTTAATTAATCATAAGGTTAGTGAAAATAATAATCAATAGGGAATAAACTATAAAGCCAATAACCACCACTCTAATTTGTTCATCCAATGGAGAAATAAAAAAAAAAAGAAGAAGAAAACAAAAAAAAACATGAAATTATAAAAAAAATTAAAAAAATTAAATTAAATTAAAAAGGAAAAAAAAAAAGAAAGAAAGAAAAATTAGATATTAAATTGTAAATTGTGTCCTTGAAAGAGCCTGACACTAAGAGCATTAAGCATGGCCCTAGAATATTGTCTTGAACCCATCTTCCAATCCATCCCTGTTTTCATCATCGCTTTGAATTCTGCAAAACTTATTCTCCCATCCTATATATATATATTTCATTTTTTATTAATTAATTATTTTACTTTCTAAAAATATTTATTAATAATTTGAGACAACGAAAAAATGATACCTTATCGAGGTCGGCATCGAAAATAATGTCTTGCACAACTTGGTCATTGGTAGGGCCAAAATGGTCATCTAGCAAAGATTGTTGCAACTCCTCGAACTCGATGTATCCGCTGTTGTTCTTGTCGAAGTACAAAAACGCTTCGTGTAACAGTTCTTCGTTGTTTATTTTCTTCAAGTGCACGGCCAATGTCACAAACTCTTCGCAATTTAGCATCCCGTTTCCATCGCAGTCCGCCTTCATTATTATTTATTTATGATTAATTGTCACAATTTTTCAACCGGAAAAAAAAAAAACGATTCCTTGTGTATATATACGTTATATACTTACAGCATCGAGTAGTAATTGTACGTCATGATCGGCAACCGGTTGACCGATCATATAGAGACCATCTTTCAATTCTTGAAAATTCAAGTTTCCATTTTTATCTGTGTCCATCATTTGGAACATTTGTTTTATCCCATCTACTTGATCATCTGGCAAATTATCTGCTACCACCTGTTAATTATATATATATATTGTAACACACATTATTAATAATCTTTTAATTACACAATTCAATTAATAAATTAATTAATAATTATTACTATATGAGATCATGAGAACTTACCCTAAGGACCTTTTTCTTGAATTTATTCATCAAAGAGAACTGTTTAATTCTTGTTCTAACACGTTCTCCCAAAGGTATGTTTGGAACTTTGTCTGCATTTTGTATCCATTGGCTTCCTAATTTACAATTAATTAATTAGTATATCTATCATGCATGTATGTATATGTATATATATATATATATATATTGATTGAATAATGACAATATATAGTAGTTTAGGTTACCTAGGACTTGTTCGACAGTGAGACGAGCGTGAGGATTAGGCTCGAGCATGCCGATAACAAGATTCTTGGCATCTTCACTAATTCTTGGCCATGGATCCCTTTGGAAATCTATTTCACCATACACAATTGCCTGTGCAATTCCTTCTTCTGTTTCTGCACTAGATCAATTTACACATTTTTCTTTAATTATATATTATTTTCGGGATAATAACATTACATATGTAAAATAGTTATTTATTAGAAAATAAAAGAAAAATGAGTTAATTACCTGCCCAAAAAGGAGGAACTCCACACAAGAGTATGTAAAGAATAACACCTGCACTCCATATATCTATTTCCGGTCCATAATTGCGCCTTAGAACTTCCGGTGCCATGTAATATGGGCTTCCGACTATTTCACTAAATCTTTGACCTAAATATCCATTCATACCAAACAAATTGATGTAAAAAATCATAAATCACTCGTCGAACAATTATTTGATCGTTCGATCGGGCATATATATACCTGGTTCAAAGAAAATGGAAAGGCCAAAATCAATTGCCTTAAGAGGCGCATTTTCGCACTCGTTTGCAAATAAAAAGTTCTCAGGCTTCAGATCTCTATGTATTACTCCATGTTCATGGCATACCTACATACATAAAATAAACATTAATCATCCAAAACAGATTAATTACGTACATTTCGTTAAAAAAAAAAAAAAAAAAAAAAAAAAATAAAATAAAACTATAGATACAAATACATACATATAGATAGATACATACCTTGACAACTTCAAGAATGGTCTTGGTGACAAGAGCAGCAGCCCTCTCGGTATAATGGCCTCTAGCGACAATCCTATCGAACAGTTCACCGCCTTCACAAAGCTCCATCACAAGATAAATAGCCTCTTTGTCTTCGTATACCTCTTTGTACTTCACGATATTTGGGTTCGTAGGCAAATGCCTCATTATCTCGACCTCCCTCCTTACATCTTCTATATCTATATCCGTTCTCAGTTTGCTCTTTGATATTTTCTTGCATGCTAAGCAGTCCCCATTGGCATCGTCGAAGCATTGGTAAGTTACGCCGAATTCGCCTCTTCCGAGCTCTTTTCCGAACCTGTACTTGCTGAATATGTCGTTGCCCGTTGGATCTTTCAGAACCTGGATTGGACGGGATATTCTCAACGGGGCTAATTTCCCGCTGAATAATTTGCCGTTTTGAAATTCTTGAGAATCGGTGTTCGATTTTTTCGTTTTCTTGAAGAGGGTTGAGTTTCTTTGCAGGGACATGCATGTCCCCATGGGATTAGTTGATTGATTTGGCTGATCTCTCTCTCTCTCTCTCTCTCTCTCTCTCTCTAGAATATATACAATCCTCAATTTGTGTGTTTCTCTCTCTAGATTAAAATCCCATGGGAGAAAAATAAGAGGGAAAGTGAAGAGAGAGAGAGAGATCAAGAACAAAAGAAAGAAAGGAAAAAAAGGTGGTTATTTGGTTTGGTTGCGTTACTTTTCCTTCCCCGCCATTCGCTCGTGTCCTTCAAGTAAAACTAGTCAACGTTGACCTCTAATTTTATAGTTACAAAATTTCATTTAAAAAATTCTAATTTTGAATTTTTTTCATTATCCAATTTTCAAATTATTATTATATAAAAATAAAAATAAAATCCACCCCACAAAAGCATTGGGTTTCAGATGGACATCTGCTGTTGAAAGAAATAACATTTGCAAATTTAGAAAAGAAGAAATTATTACAACATATATAATATAGCACATCTTCCGGTAAGAATATTCCACCTTACCCAGGTTTGACAAGAACCATAACCTAAGAATTTTCTTTTTTTTTTCCCCCCTTTTCTTTATAGAATCAGAGTCACAACTCACAAGTATCAAAGTTTGAAGAAGGTTAACTTCATCTAACATGATACAGACAAACTATATACAAACAATATTTCGAAGAAAAAACCCACACCCACAGAACGTTTCTTCGAGCAACAGCACTTTGAGTAAGGCTAGGATAATACTCACTACTTCGCCAGCTCATAATTGAGAAAAAAGAAAAGATTTTCATTTTTAGGCGATTAGTTCTCTAATTAACGGCGACGCTGACACATAATGCATGTAGTTGAAGATCGGGCGTTCATGTAAGTACACTGATCGCAAGCCCAATTACCCGACGAATCATCCGTGTTTCTAACTGATGAACTCGTCTTGGAAGACCCTTTTGCCCTTCCACCTTTAGCCTTGCTACTAGTCCCTGCCACGTTTTTCGAACTCGTCATATTTGGTGGTGCCTGTGAATCTACATCCGAAAGACCATTCTCTAGTGCTCTAACCAAGTTCTCAAAGTAGTTCTTCGTGACACTGTTGAAAAACAATTGAGAAACTTTTTTAATGTCACTCCTGTTTAAAATATTAATCATCTCATATCTATCCATACGACGAGGAATTATACCTCGTCAGACCAGCAAGTTTTGTACGGAAATCATTAAACTCTATTGATGGGCCCTCAGAATTAAGGTAATTCGTAAGCTCTTTCTCTGCACATTGATGAAGCCTCTCCAAACCAGCTTCCGCCTCACCTAAATGTTAACATATATGCAAGTCGTTAAAACAAAAAATGAAACGTAATTTCTTCCAAGAGAATGGATGCATCGAGAGAAGATGATACCTTGCAAATACTCAAAAAACTGTTTTTTAGTTTGTTCCTCTTCTGGTAGATAGAATCCATACGCATAGGTCCATTTCAGTACCCTCCTACATTCAACTATCTGCAGGAATGTTCAAAAGTCATACATGATTATTTTACAATTTAACCAAAGGGAACAGTTGTTTTAACCATGTCTTGGCTAAATTGTTGAGAGACCAGCCCAAGTTTTAATTACCTGGGAACAGTTAACATAGTGTCATTCCCCCAAATAGGAGTTTGTACAGCACCATGGCACATAAAATTACTATAATGAATTCGAAGTCAATTACAGCTTTACCAGGTAATAATTACAATTTTCTCATCCATACAGAAAGTACGGCAAACACACCATTGACACAATAATAAGTCAGTAAACCAAAGGCATTTTGTACGGCAAGTGGCAACTAAACATATTTAGGTAGAGGCAATGATGACGAATGGAGAGAAAATGACAATGAAAGAGATATGATCACAATTTATGAAGTTTCCGATTTCTGATTCCCTTTTATGGCATGAGACAGAATAAATTCCTCAATTTCGCTATCATATGCTGATTAAAGGTTGCACATGAAAATATATGTATTCTAGTTGCCTCTATTTTCAATAAATAACCATCAGCTGGATCTCAGGAATCAACTTATTCTCCAGACATTTCATTTTTAAATCATGAGATACTTGTCCCTTAGCGTAGTTTTCTCACACGCCACTCTAAACCATTAGCAGGAACAGACTAGCAACCCAGCATTTCATTGTACCATTATGTAAATCTGAACATAGAGAATGCGACCAAAATTATCCAAAAATAACATCATTGAACTTGAAGAATTTGTTGATGGGCTTACCTGTTGCCAGGCTTCTATAATGAATTTTAGTTGAGACTCGGGTTGGGATTGAACTTCACTAAGCTTCTCAAGCTGGAGGGGAATAACATGAACATAAAGATAATAAATCGGCACAAAAAATATAATGTGTATAATAACATATACTTACAAAAATATAATGTGTATATAACATATACTTACGTGGATACTTTGCATTTGATGCAGATCCGAAAGTGCCTTTTGCCTTGACTGCATTGAATTTGCAAAAGATTAAAGAGTTTATGCAAAGAAAAGCAAAAATAAAACTCAATTTTTGTAGGGGAATAAAAAACAGCACGTGCTACATCAATGGTCAAGGAATAAAAAATGACCAAATAGTGCTTACCGATTGGTTGGAAGCCCACCGCTCATAATAATGGGTGTATCTTTCCAAAGAGTTTTTGGCCATCTCTCTCCTCCTTTCAGCTTCATCATACTGGATGCATAATCGATTAGGAAGAATTGAAAAAGTAATTAAGAGAAGATAAAGACGAACTTCGGATAATCATGTGCAACATAACGCACTTAAAAAAACATATCCCTAATTACGTACCACTCCCTCTTGTTTTGCTGCTTCATAACGGTTGCATGCGTAGAAACCTCCTGTTCTCTCACCATGATCTGACCATGCACCAAGACACAACCTATATATATATAATTAAAAAAAATCAGCACCAGTTGTTAGCATGGTAATGAATGCAAATGGTAAACTGATAGAATTTCATTTCATAAAGTAAGAAATTAGAAACCATACCAGCAGAATTCAAACTTGCACGGTGGTGTGCAAGTCATGTGCATGCATCCTTGATTCTTTTCAATTGGACGTTTGCACTTGGGACAAGGCTTGGAATTGGCCAATATCCTAAAAGCGACAAGTTATGACACCAAGCTAATAAATATACAGCATATTCTTGCTGGAAAAGTAGCATTTTCATTAGCCTTCTACATTCTAAAATATTAAGCTCTGCATTTAAATAAATTTATATACCTAGAGACACAAACATGGAACCTAACATGTACACCATCTAAAGCAAGAAGCATACCGGTTTTCAAACTCTGTTCAAACTAAAGCATACCGGTCTTCAAACTCTGTTCAAACACTGAACAGAGTTTGTGAAGATGAAATAAGATTTCCAGTCAAAGGAAACTGCTCAAGATTTTGGTAGAATATATTAACACATAACTTTTTGCAACTGAGTATTTCATTATTAATCTCCTTCAGCCTTTTTTTATGTACAACTGCCAAACAAGGTCCCAAACTAAATTGATTTGTGTTTCAGAAGTACTGTTCTTACTTGGCCAAAAGATCAGATCATTGAATTGTCAATTTGACCAACTAATTGTTGAACAACAAGAGTTGAATCTTGTTCATTAATATGGTGAGCAGTTCATGCAGATACCTAAATGATGTAAAAAGAGAAATTATCCACAAGAAAGTAGTTTACCAATTCATGTTTTCTGACTCTGCACTGTTTTTCAAAACCCACTTTGCTACGGTTTCACAGTCCACTGGCCGATGAGCTTCCTCTGTGCACTGATCATACCGTCACAATTAAAACTTGAAGAATGGAATAACCATCAAGAGAAAGGAAGACAACTGAATGCACAATAATTACTTACATTCCAACAGAAGCTATACGAACAACTGCAAGTGACATCATAGCTTCCACCACCAAGGCTATATTCCACAGCAGAATCACAACCAGGAGCAGGACACCACTTAATCTGTCAAAAAATAAATGAAAACAAACATTAGGGAACACAGATAATCTAAAAAAAGAAGAAAAAAAAAGGCCAAATCATCCAAACCCTATTATCCAGATCAAGCCATTATCATGAACTCCAAACTCAATTAGCAGTGCCGCATATAGATTTGATATAATCTAAAATAATATAAAGCCTCAAGAGATACTTGAAGACTTTGCACAAATAATAATCTAGCACCACTCTCTCAAACTCAAACTCCTATCGACTCAGATAGAGATAATAATTCAACCTCACGTTTGTGAGTCTGTATTTTATGTAAAAGCCAACAGAAACTATTCTTGTTTCTGTAAAAGGTTAGCCCAAAACACAGGGAAAAAAAGGAATTTCTAGATTGAATGCACCTTCTAACTTAATCAAATACAGGATTAAATACAATAGCACCTGCAGCTTTTCTGATGGTAGTAATAGATATAATAATATTAGAAGCAGCAGCAACGGCGTGAAAGGGTCTAAACAAGGAGTCAATGACAAGATTTTTCCACTTTCCACCCAAGAAGATTTTTCTCTTTCTACAGATTACATGACAAATTAATTTGAAATATTCTTAATGGTACGCAGAAATAGATACAGAAGTGCAAGGATATGCATGTGTCCTTTTAATTAAAAGATGATAGGAATGCTTGATAATCTAAGCTCAATTATAGCAATCCAGCATAAGTATCAACAGTGCATTCTATAAATGGAAGGTATCAATATGCACAGTATATTATTTCACTGCTTATCTTTTAGTACACAATTAATATCTCTATCTTATAGAAGTAATGATTTATATATTCGTAGACACCTAAAATGGCAGTAATTCAGGAAAAGATATTTCTAACCTGACGACTGTCCTCAACATAAGATCTACGAAGATAACGGCCATACTTCTCCTTATCCTCACCAGAACCCAACTCATCAATCATATCTTGGCCAACAGCAGCCCCACAGGACGGGTCAGGACACCTTAGCGTCAAGCATCCAGGCCCATCATTGATGGCTGTGCTAATGTAAGCTAAAAAAAACAGCAGACATGATAAGTAAATTAGTTATCATGGGGCCGATTGGAGCAGCAACTAAGAATGAGACAAAAAAAAAAAGTGTTTCATTTTTGTTTTTAGTTAAACCAGACTCCTTAAAGTGTTTCAAACACTTATTAGTCAAAAAAAAAGGTTCTAATGAATTTAAAGCTTCGTCTATCATGCACAGATGTGAAAATTGCATTGTGCTTTGAGTTAAAATGGACCCTCATAACAAGCTGCGCAGTCACTTAATCTAAAAAAGAAAAAATCAGCACATCATAACTAGCCATATATTGACCAGAGTAAATTTCTCAAGAAAATGTAACCAAAATAAAAGCAAGGAACCAATGAGTCTCTCTTTCCACCTGGAAGTGATGGCCCTTCCCAAATTTCTTTTGAGTATTTCCTCATTGTATCCTACTATTAATATTTTCCCAGGAAAATGCACACACATAAATTTCTGGAGAGACACAAAAGGACATTCTCCTTCAATATAAACCCTACTAACTTTAGTTCTTAGAATGAAATGGTGCGATAATCCACAATATTCCCACTTCTCAACCAGTAGATTAAACAAAATATTCTCTTTACAATAAAAGTTTGATCTAGGGGTAGATTCTGTAGAATAGATATAGTAAGGGTCTTCACTAGAAGCATAGATGGATAAAGCTGCCAACCATCAACTTAATTGAAAAATATTAAAGCATGGCTAAACAAACCTTTCCAACATGTATCACAGAAAAGATGAGAGCATGCAACAGAGCGCAGACTGTCACGATTATAGCTCTCAAAACAGATCCCGCAGGTGACCTAATAGGACATAAAACACGTTATGATGCAATGGTGATAAGGAAGTGCACTCCAAATGTGAAAATACAAACACACAGGAGCAATGATAAACAAATAGATAACTTACTTCCCCAGAATTTGTAAACTTAACAAGCGGTTTATCCAATATGCCAACAGCTTTACGGACCCTTTCTTCATCTGCAAACCATGCTTCATGCACATTATTCACAGTCCTGTATCAATTACGAAAAGAAAGTTAACCAAAAGTGAAAAATATTACAGGAAAAAAAAAAGACGCAAACTGACTACATTGTGCTTCAGAGCACTTTCAACACACATCGCCCAATATAATAGTCTCAACCGAATCCAACAAAATAGAAGTTCGTATAACATATCAGATATATCTCGATGTTAGAAGAAGAAACACGAAGAATACCATTCGTAACGACGCAACAGTATGCATGCTGCTTCCCTTGAAATAGAAAGGACAGTAGCAATTGTAGTAATGTCTTCCTCTTGACGTTGCCGTATATCTTCTTCCTTTAAAATGGTATAGTTCTAGAAATATACAAAAAAAAAGTCATATCGGAAAGCAAAAATCTTCAAGACATTTCAAAAAACTTTACTTTCTCATAAAAGCATTACTAAACTTAAAAATTCTTTCCCAGATCACAAATTTTAAGAGACCACCCCTCCAAAGCTAAAACACAAATCGTACGCCCACTGTAATTTGCGCCCGGTTAACACAAAAACAAACAAAAACAAGATAACATCCTGCATATCCACAATGGGCAATATTAACTATTAATCCATCTGATACATCCAAAAAGATGATTCAACAGTGGTTTCCATCCAGCAGAAATCAGACTCGACAAAAAGAAAATCAAGATACCATCCAATAGAGTCCTAATTAGTCCCTCAGAATTCAATTGGGATAGATAAACAAACAATTGCACAGAGAACGCAAGCGCCAATTCGAAAGTATACCTGCGAACGACTGGCAATAGCATCATCGTCGGAGTTATTGGCGATGAAGTCATAATCGCCGGTATCAACGTCATCCTCTTCGGCAAAGTCGTAGTCTTCCTCATCGTCCATATCCTCCTCCTCCTCCTCCTCGCCGCCGCTGTAGTAGTCATCCTCCTCCTCCGCCGACGCCACATCGTTGGCGTCGTGCATGTCGTCCTCGGAGTCCATCACACAGTCGCCGATTCGCGAATATTCAGCAGAGAGAAAACCCTAGAGAGAGAAAGTAGAGAGAGTGACAAATCTTTGGATAGTGAATTGGGGATTGGAATCAGGAAATCCTGCTCGGTTAGGGCTGATATAGTGATGTGATCATCACTTGCTGTAAAAGGGGAAATATTAGACTTTAGAGGACTGCTTAAATTGCACCTAATTTCTTTTTTCCTTTCTTAATTAATTACTTAATTACTTCTTCTTCATGTATTTTCAAATATATATTTATAATTTTTCCTAACACTTCAAATTTTTTTGATTTGAAATATTTCGTCAAATATTTTACCTTTTAAATTAAACTAGATGATTTAATGGTCATCAAACTATCCTACAATCAATTTTAAAAAATAATCTCTTCATACATGCTAACTAAATTTTGAATTTTAGAGTAGATTGATATCGACTCGAAAACGTGCTCGAAAACCGTCGCTATTAAGTGCATTTACCATATATAAAGATTCGTAACATATAATCTAATGTAACAATTCGGTCCATGTAATGTAATCAAACGGGCTCTTAGGCTTCGTTGCAATGCATATATATAAATATATTTATTTGTCAAAATTCTTTCTTGTTTTAGTTTGATGATTCGATACTGAACCGCAACACGACTACACAATTCATTTGGTAATACGTACAGCCAAAAGTTGTTATATCACAAAATCAAATACCTAATATAAACCTTTCTTCGTAATATTAATTAGTAGTATGCACGGACAAATTTACAAAAAAAAAAAAAAAAAAAAAAAGAGTAAAAAATAATCATATCGACTTCAACAGAGGCTGAAGCTCCTCCACAACAGTCGTCGTACTCGGCCGAAGCTCAGCTTCGCACATAGTTGCAGCAGCTGCCAGCTGTAAGACCTGAATATATTAAAGAGAGAGAGAGAGAAGTTGAACTAATTCGAATAATATTACTAAAGTTATACATGCAGTAATGGTACTTGCTCTAAACAGAAACTAAACTTTGAATTAAAGTTCTGCAAAAGCAAGCTTCATCGGCGATTGCGTTACTTCCTCACTCTGGGACGAGCATGTTGACTCCCAAGAAAGATGCTGAAAATAACATTTCAATACATTTATACAAAAACGTGAATTTGAGAGAAACAAAATAAACCTCCACTTCAACTGTTTAACTCAGGCTATCGAACTGTGCGGTGGATTTTCCAGTTATTTCCTTGTATTTTTGCTCTACTTTAGCTGACAAAAAAATTGCGGGTCACGTCATTTCTTACATGTATCGAATCACTTCTCAAGCCGAAATGTCGCTAATCTGAAATGTCGCTAGCAGATTAGCGACATCTCTGGCTTAAGAAATGATTTACAAGTCGATTTTGCCGTGTTTGCATCCTTGTCCCACTTTTTTATTATTCACTACAAAAGGGGGAAATAGGTTACAAAAATACAATCAATTACATCCCTCCGACAAAACATTATTTTGAAATTCAGAAGGATATATTATTATATTGGGATTGAACTACATTTTATACTGTGAATAAACACGTTTTAGCCAACTTTAAAAACACGTTTAAGCATTTATATATGGACACAGTGCAATCTCATTTCCCATGTTGCAGAAAAAGAATCCCCTGTATGTATGTATGTATGTATGTATGTATGAACGCATCATGATTTTAAAGATGAAGTGCCAAAGCTCAATAAATCCAACAGCGAATATTCAAAATCTTGTTGTTCCCGATACATAAAAGGGGTAGTGAATTTAGTAAATTGGTTGAACAAATTAATTAATTGTTGGAAATCTGCTATGAACGAGAATTTTGCCGAGGCGAGTTGTCTCTGTCCTTAAGACGAAATTTCCCCGCAACGGTGCTAACGGATTAAATGGAAATCGTCTCCCAAGATACAACGGCAAAACTTGGAATAGGAGCACTCCAAATCCCAAGTACGACGAACTGTACTTTGTGTAGAACTTTTCGAGAGAATCTGTGAAGGGTAGGCTTAATATGTAGTAGGCTTGTTTTGGATTGAAGTGAGGAATTTTGGGAAAGTTAGGGTCTATTTATAAGGTTCGAAAAGTAGTGTCCTTTGGAGCAAAAAGGTACCTTTTGTTTTGAATGGTTGCACCATTTCGAGTTGAGCCAATTGGGAGTGGTTGCACCATTTCGAGTTGAGCCGAATGGTTTGCATTGGTTCGGCCGCACCAATTCAGACCAATCAGACCAATCGAGATGGGCTTCGAGTAATAAGGGCCCAATGGGTTAAAAACCCATGACCTAATGTTTTTGGCCCGTCCCAATATTTTGATATATATACAGCTCAGTACTTCTCTACTTTTCCAATGTGGGATAACTCAAATCCCACTTTCCTTATATTTTGGACTAGTATTTTTTTCATTCACCACAAAATTGGTTCTAATCCAAAATTCATTTATATACTCAATTAGACCGTACAATAACATTGATAAAAAATTGTTCATGACTCAATTTTTAACCAATTTTCCCAACAATCCCCCACATGAATGAAAACGAAGGCGTCGATTCTCTCTAGAGTTCCCGCGAATAGTATTGCATCGGGATAGGTAGCATATAGCTTTGAACCTTCCGTAGTGGAGTTACATCGGATTTACTAGGCTGAGTAGTGAACGCGATGTCTTGAACTGTCTGCCGTTCGTGTAAACCAAGACAATGCAACCCACACAATACTATTCTCACATTTCCTTAGTTCTCATGATCGTGTCCGTTTTGGCCATGGACACACATCTTGGATTCATAAGTGTTTGTCAAGTTTTTGAAGCGGCCCTCACTTCATACACTTACATAGGTGATCTCCTATTAAAGGTATCCTGCCAATACCTCACCTTTTGTTATAAGGTTTTGGAATCATTAAAAGCTTTCGCTTATCCTTTACCCTCTCTGCAGGCAGCACTAATGTCTATCACGGGAATGAGTTGGAAATATATTATTCCATAGGAATATATACTCCTTAGTGCATCACTGAACTTTCTTAGCTTAGTTGTCCCTTTTGAACCAGTTCTTGGGATCTCCAGTCAGCATGGTTGGGTTACCACCAAGATTGTCCTTAATTTATGGGTTTTAATCTCACTCCCCTAGACAGGCAATATGTTTGATCTCTTTAGTTGACTTTTAGTCGCGGATCCGCTATTAACCATTGATTTTCATAATCAATGTTATATTATTTCTTTTGAGATCAATTGCCTAATGGTCTTATGTGTACGAGTGTATCGATACTTGCCATTATACATGTCGTTTGTGCCCTTAACGTAACCGATTGGTTATCACAATTTATTCATAATTGTAGACACCGACTTAGTCCAACACGGAACATCCTCCAATAATTTTATGAAGTTTATTCAACTTCTTTTATAACCTTATTCGAATTCGACCATGAATCGAGCTATTCAATTTTGTTTGAGGATTTTCAAGATACATAATCTTAGTGGACTCATATATCCAATGTACTTTCCTAATACAATGAGATATTTTCTTTAATGTAATCCATTTAAAGGCTATACTTAGATTACCTAAGAACCCTTATAATATCATTGAATGATTATTATTTTTGGAATTACATATTTACTAGTTTGCAATTCATTATGCTGCCAAACTATCCAAAAATATTTGTAATTGAACCATTGTTCATCATTATTTTTGGCAAGGTAAACCCTTGGTCTTTAGATAACTAGATCAATTTTCTAGTAGTGTCTCAACATGAGACTTTCAATAAGACTATCTTTGTCTTAGTGATTTTAATCTGTAAGATTACATCGTCTAGACCCTCGTCTTTTGACATCAAAATTTTATTTTTACTTTTCCAATATTTTCTCAACGTTCAAAATAGTATCATGATCACTATCTCATGATTATAATGTCGTCTATAGACATATACTTCCATGTGCTTTTAATATAAACACACTGGCCACACTCGTTATTACTAACACAATTTTATCAAATATTACTTTAGAATATTTCCATAGCTATTTAATTTAGCTTGATATTACAATGTTATAAATAATCAAGATTTTTCCATAGCTATATAATTTAGCTTTATTGGACCACCCTTAATCATTCCTTTGAATAGTCCATCGAAACCTTAATGGTTTACTACTTGGAAGAAGACAAACTAACTTCCACGTACATTCTTCCAATGTAGACAATATTTCAATAATTGTCCTTTGTTCATTTTATAACTCATAAATTATAAAATCAAATCAAAATCAAACATATTGATTTTCTTTGTCATCTTGTTGTATCTTGGTTGTTCATCACTTTGATGATTTACCAATCACACATATTTTAACTTGGTTATTCATCACTTTGATGATTTACCACTTAGACATTTATTAGTTCTCTTATTTAGAACTTATTTATTTTTTTTACAAGAAAATATAATGTAATTTGCATCAAGAATGACTATCTTATGCACAATCATTATTTGCATATTCAATGAATATGCTTAAGTATTTTATCCACTTAACTATACTAGGCATTGTATATTAACTTAGGTACTTTTTTACCTTTGCCTAAACACCCCCACATTTCTAAATATTTATGTGGTTAGCTCGGGATAAAGACCCCCACATTTCTAAATATTAATGTGGTTAGCTCGAGATATCTAATTTCCACCACAAATTCTAGAGTATATATTCTAGAATTTACCATAAACTTTTTTCCAAAAGTTTTGGTTCTCATTTTTCATTCATTTGTCAAAGTTGGCACTTTCCAACTTTCATTCACATAACATTTAAATGCTTTGAAATCCTTATTTTTATTTTATTAATAAGGATACAATGTAACAAAATACATTTCTTCTTTAGTTAGAAAAATATTTTGGATCACCAATAAGATTTAATTACAAAGTATTGTTTTTCTTTCTCTCAAGAAAGCACAACAAGAAAAATCTTCTCAAGATACTTAAATCTTGTCAACAATTAAGATAATCAGATTTCTTCTTTTTCCTCAAAAGAGAAACTCGTCAAGATACTTAAATCTTGTCAATAAACAAGAGAATATTAATCTCTTCAAATGGTGGTTGATCTCCACTATTCAACATTAAAGTTAGAATATATAAATTCTAATCTTAATCATTCATAATTTAGGATTGCATGTCCTAAACATGCTGTTCAAAATTCAGTCAAATCCAACAATTTAATTCTACAAAACGAGCTCTTAAGTAAACTGCTCGAATTTTATTTCAACAAAACATCCATTGTTGTTAACAACTATTTCGGATCTTTGAAAAATCAAAATCCGATCTCATCCATTCACATTGTAGATCATTATTTTGCAAATGTGATATCAAATCAAATCAAACCAACGATTCGATCTTCTTTTATGTTCTTGAGACAAGAACTACTCATGTGTTATCATGAATTGAGCTTCTCTTTCTTTCAATTTTATTTCAAATCATGCTTTTAATTAAACCGTAGTATGATTCATATGTACATCAATATTATAATAAATATAATATTTGACATGTGAGCACGTCTTTCATACTAGTTGATCATAGAAAGAAACAATATATCAAGCATATTATATCAACATATACATAGTATACGCACGAGTATATAATAACATCAAATTTGAACATAATATTTCATGGCATAAATAAATTCATGTCCAATATAATGAATCGATAAAAATTCTATAGCACGTAATCAATGCATGTCAATGCAATAACACAATTCTAAGGAATTAGTATGGCTTACGCAAAAAATAATATGTATAATAATATTCCTCTTACTAAGTAACTCATACTTAATATATGAGACAAGTCTAATCGATCATGACAATAATAAAAACGTTAATAAGATCACGTACTCACATATTCGAAAATCAATCAACCGGACAGTTCCACATCAAATTGGGAGAAAGTTAATCCCATATCAAACTATAAGCAATTTATGCAAATAAATATTGCATTTCCGTGAGAAATGTCATTAGTATAGCACTTATCATGCGGTTTATGATAAACTTATTCAAATAATTAGCACATACGCTATCACTTTATTTTATTTAGGATAAAAATATTTCTATTATTAATGTACATACACAAACATCGTGAATATTCATTAAGCATATATATTGTATATGGTTTACCATGCTTCCATATAGAAAATTAAACTATCATGCAATAATCCACCATTATATCATATAGCATTATCAATATATTTCACAAATAGATTCTTATAATTAAAAAGCGTACCCGATAAATTATATGTTCGTCAATTCAAAATTTGTGGGTAGCACCAAATCGTGTCAATATTATGGCAGTGCTGAATGATTTATTCATATCTCTTCCATCCCAAGACCGATTTTGTTGATTCAATATGATCCGAACAGCCAACAAACTTTTCTACAACTTTTATCTTTTATGTTTTCTGAGATTCGGACCGGATCATGATCAAAATAAGCCTCGAAGTCGGAATAGGTGTGCTGTAAATTTGCACCTACAATGGAACCAAAAAAAATATTAAATAATATTCATGAATCAAAATTATATAAAACCTCATTATTGATCTTCGATTCAGTCTTCTTTCACCAAAATTTCGTGCATTGGACATTGGTGATGCGTTAATATGCGACGAGTTGCATTGGTCACGAACGGTTGTATTTTTCATGAAAAGGTGCATTGGCAGTTCTGCCACCCTTTCGTGTTTTCATCATAACTTCCTCGTACGATCTCCGATTGTGACGATCTAACATGTTCTGGAAAGCTAACTTGATTATCTACAACTTCTGTGAAATGTTAATTTTCCATATTCGGACTTTAACACCTTCGAAAATGGGCAAGAATGTGGACTTCATGTTCTGTCCGAAAATAAACTTTCTCCAATTGTATTTTGTAACTTCTTGATTTTTGGCAGACTATCTTCTTCTCCATCTCGTTTACCAACGTGTGCAGAAAACAAAATTTACTAAATCAAAAAACATTTCGTCTTAAGATTGTTGTTCCCGATACATAAAAGGGGTAGTGAATTTAGTAAATTGGTTGAACAAATTAATTAATTGTTGGAAATCTGCTATGAACGAGAATTTTGCCGAGGCGAGTTGTCTCTGTCCTTAAGACGAAATTTCCCCGCAACGGTGCTAACGGATTAAATGGAAATCGTCTCCCAAGATACAACGGCAAAACTTGGAATAGGAGCACTCCAAATCCCAAGTACGACGAACTGTACTTTGTGTAGAACTTTTCGAGAGAATCTGTGAAGGGTAGGCTTAATATGTAGTAGGCTTGTTTTGGATTGAAGTGAGGAATTTTGGGAAAGTTAGGGTCTATTTATAAGGTTCGAAAAGTAGTGTCCTTTGGAGCAAAAAGGTACCTTTTGTTTTGAATGGTTGCACCATTTCGAGTTGAGCCAATTGGGAGTGGTTGCACCATTTCGAGTTGAGCCGAATGGTTTGCATTGGTTCGGCCGCACCAATTCAGACCAATCAGACCAATCGAGATGGGCTTCGAGTAATAAGGGCCCAATGGGTTAAAAACCCATGACCTAATGTTTTTGGCCCGTCCCAATATTTTGATATATATACAGCTCAGTACTTCTCTACTTTTCCAATGTGGGATAACTCAAATCCCACTTTCCTTATATTTTGGACTAGTATTTTTTTCATTCACCACAAAATTGGTTCTAATCCAAAATTCATTTATATACTCAATTAGACCGTACAATAACATTGATAAAAAATTGTTCATGACTCAATTTTTAACCAATTTTCCCAACAAATCTGACACTACCGAAACGAAAATGCAGATTTGTAGAGAGAGAAAGAGATATAGCGAGAGAGAGTACCATCGTTGGTGGAAATTGATGGTCTACTCCTTCCTCCGCCATTGTTGCTGTAGCTGCTTTTATCGCTTTTTCTTCACTGATGAAAACACTAATTCCTGGGTTACCCAGGTTATATGATGGATGGTTTTCTGAGTTACCAAAAATGTCCTTCGTTTGCTTTGGAATTACAAAAGTATCCCCAAGGTAATTAAGTAATTAATTCAACCCTCGATTTTTGGGCCCAAACAAACTTAGATGGCCCATTTCGGAACTTCTTCTAGACCCCGATTAAGTATAATCCCTAATAATTAGATAAACAAGTAATAATAAATAAAAAAAAATAAAAAAAAAACAATTATAAATACAAAAATGAATTGAAACTTTTTTTAAATTTTATATGCATTTATTATATAATATTTATTTTGGATTAAAAAATTGGAAAGCCCGTTAGCTCATGAACAATTAAAACTAAGCTCAAGCTCGACAGAAAATCATACATATAATTACTTGTGAGGTCATTTATTTTTTGAGTCACATCTACAAAATATCGGGTGAAGGGTGCTACTGATTTAATCATTTAATTGAAGCTTCAATTAATTTTAATAAATAGCATAATTAGAGAATTTAATTAGTTAGTTATAGAGCATTTATCTATTCATTTTAATACCCAAAAATCAAAATTATATATATGCATATAAAAGAAAATAAAAAAAATATAGTTGCATAAATATAACTGAAATGCTAATTGTAGCGGGACTTTTACTGAAATTGGCTTATTTGCAGCGGTAGTCTCATTTGTCAATTTTCTAACTTTCGAAAAAAACCGAAACGCTCTCAACTAAAAAAAATCGAAAACTTAGAATTTGAAGCTCGTTCGACAAATTCAAAAACGAACAACGATTTCTTCAATTGCTGGTCCGAATAACTTTTAAATGGTAAAAAAAAAAAAGAAAAAACAAAAAAAAATAAATTAAAAGTCTGTTTAATCGTGCTATACAGCACGAGAAGTTTCAAAAAAGGGGAAAATGTTGAGTTACCCGTGCTGTACAGCACGGGAACTTGGGTTTCAATTTTTTTTTTTTTTTTTTTTTTTTTTTTTTGTATTATTAATTTTCATATTCCTTTATATTATTAATTTTTATAATTTGGTAGGGTGATGATGGTGATTTTGACGAAAAAATTGATGATGAATGTAGAAACGAGTACAATAATCCGAATATGTGTTATCATGTTCCTTAAATAATTAGAAAATTCGATATTTAGAAAAAAATATTAAAAAAAAATAAAAAAATATTAAAACTTTAATCTCCCGTGTTGTAGAACACGGGAACTTGAATAATCTTCAAGTTCCCGTGTTCTGCAGAACGGGAACCTCATGTTTTTTGAGTTCTCCGTTCTGTAGAACACGGGAACATGAAGATTATTCAAGTTCCCGTGTTCTATAACATGGGAGATTCATATCTAAATATTTTTAATTTTTTTTCCGAAAATAAAAATTCAAAAAACAATTTGAAGGTCCCGTTTTCTGGAGCACGAAAAATTGAATCTCCCGTTTTCTGGAGCACGGAAACTCGAAGAAAATTCAAGTTCCCGTGCTCTGCAGAACGGAGGATTCAAGCCGTTTGAATCTCCCGTTCTGCAGAGCACGGAAACTTGAATTTTCTTCGAGTTTCCGTGCTCCAGAAAACGGGAGATTCAATTTTTTTTACGAAATTCGAATTTCTAGAGAGTGTTTGGAATAGGAGAGAGAAATTGAAAAAAAAAAAAATTAAATGAAAAAGGTACCGCTGCAAATAAGCCAATTTCAGTAAAAGTCCCGCTGCAAATAGCAACACCCTAAATATAAATATGAAAGCTGCAATATAAATATGAAAGCTGCAGCAGCTTCCTCTTGTTGTTGGTCAAATAGCAAGCAGAGTTTCGTTGTTGTTCCTAAACAATCAGAAACCCAATACGGCGTCGTTCGTATCTCAGGTGCATACGCCGTCGTTTCGACCAACAAATCAAAGATGCTAGAAATTCAACAAGTTTCCAAGAAACAGGAACAATGGCGGCAGTTCCATTATACCCACAAAATTTCACTCAAAGTCAAAGTCGTTGACGAAACTGCCCTCGTCGAGTTGCCGCCGCCGCTTAACGGAAACGTGAAATTTAACGGAAACCGTCAAGAAATCAAAAGGGAGACGAAGAAAAAGAAAAAGAAGAAGAAGAAGCAGCCTACACGTGGAGGCGCGAAGGCGAAGGAGGAAGGAGGCATCGGCGCCGTTGAAAAGAAGAGAGGTGTGTTGGCTTATCCAAGGGCGGAGATTGAGTCGCTGAGGTTCGAGAATTTGGAAGATCAGATGAACAAGTGGGCGCAGGTGTACCATCGGCTCGGTGCACGTGCGGCGCACGAGTACGATGGACTTGCTGCTTTCTCTACTAATTAATCTTCTGCCCAAGCTCAAGAAATCTGCTAATTGGGGTAATGCTTCTTTTCTTACTTTATGAATCAGCCATTTTTATTTATTTTTTTGTTATTACAACAACTGTGTATGTGTAATTTGATCTTCTTGAAATGATTGCATGTGTGTGTGTTCAACTATGGTGTTTGCAGTACAATCCAAATTTCTTGCTAGATACAAGAATGAAGAAACATTAATATTAACAAAAGACACGAGTAAATTGGATCGTTCGTCCTTTTTCGTTTAATCTCGTCTGTTTCGTCGTCAAATTGTCTAATTTCAATTTGATGGGATTTTGTTTTAATGCAGATGCAGTGGTTTGCAATGTGCAGTGAATAGCCTCTCAGCTATTTGTGAAAATGCCAAGCATAACTCTTGTTGCTTCTGGAGATAGATTTGTTTAGAGCGATTTCAAATAAAGATCGATCGATCTACGGTTTCGTGAATCGCTCACTGTATATAGCTTAGCTTACTTGTATATTCTGCAATTTAGAATACGACAAGTCCCATTGTATTTTGCAGATCTATTCTTTCTTGAATTCGAGGAGGGTTGCATAAAGCATAAAACGGCACTCAACTATAAGAAAAAAGTAAAAATAGTCGAATATATAAGGTGGTCTTTCGAGTATATACTTACAAAGCCACATTAGAACACGCAATCTCACAGCTCCATATACACACACACACACACAAGCTACTAACAAGTAAGAACTTGGCTTCTCAAAACTTGCACAACAGAAAAAGGATCAACATAGATTCAACATATTAAGATTTACCATTTCACCCCTCTTAACTGTTAATCACACAAAAACTAGGGGCATAATAAAAAGCAAATCTTTTGCTCCTTTTTTATTACAACAAACAAGGTTCCTATGTAGTTTCAAGAAGATGATTTGTAGGATGGATTAAACGGAACCTGTTCGGCACAGTTGAGCACTTCGTGGGGCCCGGCATCATCGCGGTTAAGACCCATCAAGTCAAGGTAATGCTGGTAATGAGATATCATCACGTTCATCGAGTCAACATCGCCTTGACCACAAACACTGTCACTGTACAAGATGTTCATTGTGGTTCCGAAACCCGGTACCCGTTTGGCCAAGGTGTCGTTTTTTGTGGGTTTCCAGTTTCCGACAAAGGCATCGTGTGCCGAAGGCTGTCCTTTCTTGGCAGGTGTCATCCACCGCCACATAGCAGCCTGGAACGCCAGGGTGGCGTTCTGCTCGATGTATTCTGGATGGTTCAACAAATCCACCTTCAGGGCTTCCCCAATCGCTCCGTAGTTGTAGTTCCTGGACGTGGATAAATATTAGTTTTTACATTCGCCGAAAAGAATTGCTAATTAAAAAGATAATATCGTCGGAAACTGTTACCAGTAAATCGGAATAGCTCCACGGCCATAGTACTGCGCTCCAGGTGCGCACGGATAATCGTATTTGTAATACTCATCGCAGTAATCCTGGCTAGGGCTCATCTCTTTTTTGTAGCATAGACCCCATGCCAATGGTCCACCTGTTGCCACCCCATAACCACCTGCAATTACAGAATTGGTTCATGATTAATTAACCATTAATCGCATAATTTGTAGTTTTTTAATTGCAATTTACTACTACTCACAGGAAGTTTTGGCACCGACGTGGCCGAGGAAAGCAGCGACCTCCTTCATCTGCAAGGTCTTACCGCCGGTGGTGCCAAACCCCAGCGGCTGATAAGTGGCGGCGGCGGTGATGAAAGACCTGTAGTCCCAGAAACCGACGGCGTGGGACACCGGAGAATTCCTGTTCTCGAAGAGAGTCTCGAATTGGTAGGTTTGGAAGAAATCCGAGATTGTCTGATTGCAACAGTATTTGGACAGCCCTTTGCACTCCCAACCTTGGTCGCAGAGCTTCTGCCCCTTCACCGTTTTCACGATGATCTCCTTCGGAGATTCGGCCGCCACACCAGAAAAGCCGGCCACGGCGGCCATTGTTATCATCAGAAACACAAAACCGGTGTTGAAATTCACCGCCATTGTTCTGAAAACAAAAACACAACAGAAACGGGAAATTGAAAGAGAATCTGAATTCCTTTGGAAGAACGAGTGAAGGGTAATGTACCTTCGCCGGAGCTGTGAATTGAATTTATGGTTGGAGAATCTGAATTCCTTTGGAAGCAATTCAATGGCTTTTGGAAGGCTGTCTATCTCAGTTATGAGTATGATGTCAAAAGCAAATATAATTTGTACGTACCCAAAATACCCTCGAGACTACTTTTTTTTTTTCATTTTCACCCATTTTTTTGTTAGTGTATAAGCTCGGACCCCATTTTAATAAGTTATTAATTATTGTAATTATGAATTTATTGATAAGTTAATATTTCACTAAATTAATATAATTTTGATAATCTCTACAAATGTATTAACTTACAAAAGGTTTAACTGTATAATGTATATTGAATAAGATTAATGGAAGAAATTGGGTTGGAGAAGCAAAAGAAGGGCAAAATAGAGAATGCAGAGAATTAGGGAAATATGATGTCAATTGCTGTGATGAGGATAAAACGGACGGTGGAGATGATGCCAGATGGGCAGAAAGTTGGTGGAAGATTACAGGCTGGATTTGGAATCAAGCAACCGCGGAAGGTAGAGAGGCTTGTCCCACACCACCACCTTACGTTCTGCTGTACCGACACCACACTGGATCATGAAACTTTTAAGCCAACCCAATTAAAAAGAGAATTTATATTTTTTTTCATGAGTTCTCAAAAAAAAAAAAAAAAAAAATTATGATTTTTTTTCTAACAAAGTATATATTATTTAAATCTATTTTACCAACAAACAAACTCTCCATCTTTTAACAGTTAAAAAATAAAAAATAAAAAATATTCCATTGAGCTATTATTATACATTACAATAATGAGTTTATTTAAAAAAAAAAATGTTAATCAATTGTGTCACGAGTCAGTGGGACCCACAGATCACGAACCGGAAAAATCTAGACCATTGTATTGTTTATTATTTTTTATTTAAAAAACAGGTGTACAAGAATCTGACATTGTTCCATTACATTATAAATTATAATACAACATATAATAATGTTTTTAAGAATTTGAAGAATTGAAATAAGACAGTAAGATTATTACATTAAATCAAGTACCATATTTTAATAGTAAAAGAAACCTAAGCAAAAGGAAACTATTGAATATTTGTTGGCAGTCTGAAGAACAGATCTTACTATTAAACTAGTACCTTAGTCCACTAACTACCCCTACTGAAGTACATTTCTTATTCAAACTAATGTCAATGGTTAAATTGTAGGAAAAACATAAGTACTTACAAATTCGATCTGTGTGTAACTCAGTTGCTCGAACGATTTATGGGAGAAATTAATCGCCCATAGAAATCGAGAAGTAGTAGCTTCGGCCTTGATCCACCAACAAATAAATATCCACCTAAAAATCGAAAATGCATGTTAATTTGAGAACACATATTATACACGATTAGCGTCCAAAATATCAGATATCTCAACCTTGGAACTTGAATTTGGCCAAGAAAGAATGTAGGAAAAAAGACTTGAACGTTGAAATTGAAGCGATTTTCCCTTTCATGATGAATTCTGCAGGAGAAAGCTAGGTCAGCCAACAAAATTCTACAAGAAACTTCGATTGTAGATTAGATACAGGCTTGATTTATAATATGTAAATATTACAGTATGTTTACAGATATCCACCAGTGAAGCTGCAAATCAAAGTTTAGAAATGACATACCAAACCCAGTGCTTCGACCACACTTTGACCAATTTCTTTGCCAGAAACGGCGATGAATGAGTTCAATATCTGTTCTCTTTGTTCCACACTTAATGACTTGTCAAGCCCTCGAGCCACCATTTCCATCTCAGGCTGCAGCGTTACATAAATTTAAAAATATCACAACTATATTACTATTTTAATAATATTTGGTTGCAATGCAGCTTAACAGTTCTGCAAGAGACTGGGCAAAGAGAACAATATGCAGAAAACTCGGGGATTCAAATTAAGAAATTGGCTGGTGTGAAATTACTCCTTATTAGCATATTTTTGGGAAGAGGAATACTAGTTAAATGTGAAAGAACAGTTCAGAAAAGTACGAGGTATTGAGAAATTTTGCATTGCAATCAAGAGACGTAGACACATACCGAGTTCTCCTCTGGAGGGAAAATCTGATGAATGATGCATACTTTGAACAGCTCAGCTAGTGCTTCAGAGTGTTTATTTTGAACTTCTAATGCCTGCAATAAAATAACTTAATTAAGATAACCAAAACATCAACAATGTAATAATAACTATGTAATTAGCACAACAATTACATTGTTGTCAAAGAATTCTTTCAAGATTAATGATTCTTTAGAAAGTCATTCAGACAAGCTCCTCATAACATCTAAGATGACAATTTTGATTTATTAGAACTTTATATACATTAATAAAAAAAATAAAGATTATCTTTCACAAACAAGAACCAGAGACAACGCACCCAAGCCTGCAGGATTTTTGAACGTGTGCGTGCAGCAACAGCTGCAGATACAATTCTTGCAGCATGAGTGCTCTCAAGTCCGATATTATCAGCAAGCCCAGCAATAAACTCCGGCACATCCTCACCATTAATCTGAATGGAGGTGGATATATTTGATATGCTATAATAGAAGACGGAATCAAGTTACTAGTAGGTGAAAGAGAAAGGAGCCAACAAGATGATGAAAGATCCCGATCAAAGTTGTGAAAGCTGTATAAGTAACTTACGTCTCACAGTAGTTCAACACAAAGTTAACTGACACACGATACAGTGAATCGCGTGTATTTGCAGTGCTAATGGATGTCTTCACACCATACGTCTTGCATAAGTGACGCAACTGTGGCAGACAAAAAAAGCAAAGATAACTTCAGTATATCAACTTAGTGTTTCAATTATCTTTCATTCTGTTTTGCTCAGGTGACGCAATATTCTGTTTTGTATCATATACAGATGTAATATACATCAATCCTCATCTATAATGATGAAACGAGATCCAGACAAAATACTTAGCTATCACGGGGCCTTAAGGCGAACGCCTCTCAGCACCAACTAGATAATATATGCAGATTAAAATACACGATGTGGTGCTCTCATAAAATGATAGAGGTAACATTGATATGAAAAAAACATATTTAGACTGGTGCATTGACGATTACCTACCTGAACTATATCATTTGCTGAAATATCCTCCCCAGCCATTTTGCGATCCACAATTGCTGTATATTAGAACAACCATGAAATGTAAAACTATGACTACTTGGTTAAGACAAAATACAATTAACAATAAAGCAATACCAGTTAAACTAGTCTGATGTTTCTACTAGCATACATCCTAAACATGGTCGCAATTTCACTCTTTTCACTAGATGTAGAAAAAAATGAAATACTCTTTTATTTGAAGAAGTGACAAACAGTATGACATTCAACAGCTTTCTGTGGATCAAACAAAATATTATTTTCCTTAGCGGAACAATTAATACAGACAGCTATCCAGGCTGGGAGTTCAAAACTGATTCAAGTCATAAAGTTTTTAAAATATAAGTTGCAGTTTGCTTTTATCTCAAATTTCTCCTCCCACCTTAACTGTCAGTTATTGAGTCAATACAGAAACTGCCCGGGTTCAAGAAAAAACCCTATAAAAATATTGAAGAAACAAATATGCTTCAAATAGGCCACTTGGTGGAGCTGCCGACACCACCAATTTAACCCGAATAACCAGCTATACTAATGCAACTGCAGGAACCCCTATATAGCAACAGTATCACACCATATCGTAAAGTTATTAAAATGCAATGTTCTCTCTCTCTCTCTCTCCCTTCCTCCCTCCTCTCTATCACTCACATACACGCACATTTTAACCAGAAAAGTTGATTGACTAACTCTTGCTTGTTGCATAATACACTTCCTTTTAATAATGAATCTTACTTTGTCACCTAAATGCTATTCGGATGTCTTTTAAGAACCCCAGCAAATTTCCATTTTAGCACTAAGTAAATCCTATTGAAACCATATTTCCGTATACGTGACAGGTAATACTAACTTCTCTTATTGCAATACAAAACCGTTTTAGTTTGTTATTAATACTTCGTATTAAATCATCCTAAACATTAAAACTTTAAAAGCAAACAAATACGGAGTCTCTCCCTTGTTTATCACACAATGCCGGTAGTCGATAATTAAAGAAACAAAAACGTAGGAGAACGAACCTCCAATCAATTGGTTAGCCATCCTCTGATATTCCTCTTTATTTTCGATTTCCGGTGAACCCAAATTCACTGCCTGAGGCCACCACTGAGGCAACTCTTCCTTCCTGGTTTTACCCAAAATCTTTGTTCTGTTAATTTTCTTCTCATAATAGTAATCAGCATCATTCGAACTCAATGCGGTCGGCTTACGACGTGTCGGCAAGTTTGTCTCCTTCTTCCCTACCACCACTTCCTTACCGCCCAGGCTCCTATCCCGCTTATACACAAGTACTTCACCGCTATTTTTGCTGATTTGTTTAAACAAACCCCTAAAAGCAATAACAACTACCAAACTGGAAAAAAACAGAGCAGCTAAAAACTCAACACTGGACCTCCGGCAGGAGATGACGAAACCTCCGTTGGTCTCGTCAACGGCGACGACAGTCCTCAAGTCGTCAAAAGCTTCCCGGCCGCGGCCGATTAACTGATTCAATTTTGTTTCGAGTTGTTGGACTTGGAGGGAAGTGGAAGGGCGTCTTAGGGTTATTTGGAGGCCGTCATCGGAGAGCTTGAAAATAGTGGGTGCGAATGTGGGCGTGTTCGCCGGAGTAGGGGAGTATTTGAGGAGGCGGCGGCGATGGTGGCGGCGGGGGATGGCGGAGGTGACAAGAGCGCGGCGGAATCGACACCGGTGCGAGCAATTGAGGTTCATGGGCGGTGGAAGAGACGACAAGGCGTAATAGTTCATCTAATGTAAGGCCGCAAGATAAAAAAAAATAAAATTGGATGCTCCAAAACAATGGGTAATGGGAATTTCCAACTCTAAAACAAAACAAGAAAAATAAAAAATAAAAAATATTGTAACATGACAATTTATTTGCCAAAAAATCTTAGATTCATTTGTGACATTAATTATTATTATGCATGGACAAATTTAAAAAAAAATTAATATTTTTTTTAATAAATATACTATCAAACATAAATATAGATTAACAAATTCATTCGCCACACAGGATGTAAATACCCAAATCAAACAATGTATTGTCCCTATTAAACGAGTTCGTATCACCGAAATGAGACGGGTCGAAAATTTACCAAAGAATGCACGCACTTAAAACAAACCAATACAAATCACATTGTTTAAAAAGAACCAAAATATATGTTTAAGAACTGAAACCACAAACCCTTTCGACTCGGGGGAAAAGAGAAAAAAAAAACAAACTCAATCCATATCCATCGATCCATTCGGTCATGATTTATAAAAGATATTCACTACCAACACCAGAAATGGAATCACAAGTACAAATCCAACAATTTCTCGAAATCAGAGAAACGGAAAATGAAAAAAAATAAAAATATTGTGTCAAGGGAGTGCCCAAGTGATCAATGAAAGGTGGTCATTATGCAGGCCCAAACTGTGCAAACACACAAAAAAAACAAACACAAAGAGCTTCCGGAGTTTAAGGGTGCTGGATCTCAGGAGCAGGTACAACTGATTTCAACAGAGGCTGAAGCGCCTTCACAACAATACTCATATTCGGGCGAAACTCAGCTTCATACTGCACGCACAATGCCGCAACTGCTGCCAGCTGTATAACCAAAGTATATTAATATATATACATATTGTGTGTGTGTGTGTGTGTGTGTGTGTTACAGAGAGAGAGAGAGAGAGAGAGAGAGAGAGAGAGAGAGAGAGAGAGAACCTTGGCGACCGCTTTAGCTGGATACTCTCCCTTGAGTTTTGGGTCAACACACTGTTTGACTTTGTCCTCACTAAGTCTTGGAGTAGCCTAACAGAAGAATAAGAAGATATGGGGTTTCAAACGAGATTCATCCATGCTGGAAACAATTAATAAAAGAACAGAGAACTTTTGAGAGCACATAAAAAAGGGCAAGTTACGGAAACCACCCTTGAACTTGGGCTATATCACAAAAAAACACCCTCCCCTATCCATACTTACGACAATCCTTCCGTGTACGACGTAAATAGACGTTCGGGGGATTTTGGTAAGTACTGATAGGTGGGGGTGTTTTTCATAATTAAGCCCAAGTGTAGGGGGGTTTCGTAATTTACCCAATAAACGGGGTAACTGACCCAAGTAACAAGACTCTGTTGACCACGAGGCATAGTATGATCAACAGGCTTCCTTCCAGTAAGGAGCTCAAGCAGAACAACTCCAAAGCTATAAACATCACTCTTCTGTGTCAATTGCCCTGTCATTGCATATCTGCACAAACACACACTCTAAAGTTATACCGACTGTTACCTATTTTTATTGCAGTAAAGAGAAAATACATTACTAATTTAACATCCATTATCGACTTGTGCAGCTCTTTCCTTTAGTGGACAAAACACCAGACACTAAACTTTACAAGGACTTTGTCAAAAAACCAGACACTCAACTTATTGGCAGCCACATTTCCACCTTACCTTCTCATCATTACAAACTAGCAAATAGCCATCCTAAATAAATACTAAATAACAGATTAGGTTAGTAGATAGTGGTGCTTGGCTAACTCTTTTTCATGGACTTAAATTCCCTACCTAAAATATGGTTTTCAATATTTTGATGGGTTTATTTTCAATCCAATTCACGTGCATCAAGACTTCCAAGCGAGTCTGAGGGCATAGATAATGTAGCAAGATGCAACGAGTGAATTAGATGCTCATAATCATCAAATGTTATCTCGAACATTTATTCTTCACAGAGATGCAAAAGAATCTTGTGAAAAAGAAAGAGATGTTCAGAGCATTACTCTGGAGCATGATAACCAAAGGTTCCTAGCACACGAGTAGAGTGGAGGCGGGCAGCCATGTCAGGAGCCTGATTTGAAAGGTTAAAATCTGCAATTTTGGCTTTGTAGTCTTCAAATAAAAGTACGTTACTGGATCTGATATCTCTGTGAATCATTGAAGGCTGAGACTTTTCGTGCAAATATTCCAGTCCCCTCGCAGCATCAACAGCAATTTTCACCCGTTGCATCCAGTCAAGTACAGGACCAGGTTGTGCCCCTTGTACTCCTTTCCTTCCTGCAATAAAAGGAAAAGGTTTTAGCACTTCAAATAAGTTCAGAAAAAAGCTAATTAAGACCAAACATACCGTGCAAAATGTCATGTAGAGATCCCATGGTGGCAAACTCATAAGCCAAGACACGGAGACTGCCATCTACACAGTAACCAAGCAATTCAACAAGATTGTCATGCTTCAATCTCGACACCATGGAAACCTATACAGAAGTGAGAGGCATTACTATTTATGAACGGTCAATAGGCACCATGCAGAAAATTATTGCATTACGATTTTTTTCAATTTAGGTATACCTGTGTCAAGAACTCAACATTTGAATCAGGCTCAGATGACACATCAAGTTTCTTGACAGCAACCTCTTTTCCATCACTCAATTGTGCAAAGTATACTCTCCCGTACGATCCTTCACCAATTAATGCCTTTGACCCGAAGTTTTCGGTTTTCTCTTTCAGTTCCTCAAGAGACAGAGAAGGCACCTCGATGGGAGGTACAGCCCTCTGAACTTCGGGTTTCACTGGAGCCGATGTCTTAGAGCCTCTTTGGTGCCCTGGTTTTATAGATAGATAGGACCAAATAACAATTAAATTATGTTCTGAATCTCAATGGAATCAAGAGACATAGATGATAAAGAAAAGTTAATTCATAAGTTATCCTGACATCCTATTTAAGTTATAGAATTATATTAAGTACAAGGTAGAAAGAAACATAAATAAAATGCACAACGTGCATATTGATATTGAGTAATCAACCTGCCAAAACACATATTGAATAAAAATTATAAAATGCATCTCGCCTGCCAGCCAGCCCAAAAAGATGATGAGATAGACGCTGGTTTATTTACACCTATGTTCACTAATTTGTCCATTTGGGTATAAGAAAGACACTTTGGGCACACCATAACATAAAAGTTGAAAGTCGATATAGAATTATTGCTTCTTCACACAATCTCATCCTGTTGACTGATTACATTCAAAATAAACAGAATAAATAATGCTCCACAACAACAGACATTCAAGCAAAAGACAGTATACAATCACCATATTCAACGCAGTCCTACCAATCTAGTAAACAGATTATTATCACTAAGCGGATAATTTATGCACGGGAGAAAGCTATAGGGAGGAAAAATAATCAACCATATCAAGCAAACTGAAAATAAAAAACCACACAGTTTAACTTATTGTCAAGAGAAGTACAATATAAAGACATGCATGCATCTTCTATGAGCAGTAACCATTTCATTCATTTATATATTCAAATTGTATTGAATGTGCAAAGAAAGAAAAAACTAGGATAACAACGTAACGGGAATTAATATATATATATACACACACACACACACACACACACACACACACACTAATAGCAGCTAGGTGTAATGCTAAAAGATATAAAAGACTTACCATCAGCATTATTCCTTGGGCTTTTGAGGTGCTCATTTTCGTTCTGCTGATAGGACTCCTCTACATGACAAGTGCAGCACAGCCACCTACGCATCCTTGTTCTCTTTTTCAAATAAGGATCTTCTTCAACAGTCTTGTTCTCCAAGCGCACAAAATAACCAGGTGGAGGTGCCTGAGCCTGCAATATCAGTCAAGTTCAGAATATCAGCATGTCCTATCTTGCACATGCATACACATGTACCATGAGAACTACATTAGAGGAGTACCAAACTATTACAAGACTTTCAGTGTCAGAAAACATTTTACGGCGCAATTTAAAACTGTAACAATTTTACATGACCTCACCAGAACCATTTTAACGGTAGATAACTGAACCAAAGAATGCTATTCAGTGAAAACCAGCTATTCTACACTTGTTAATGCAGGTATCCGACCAACCAGAACTGGGTCTCCCCATCTTTCAATGATATCTATACACTAATCAATTGCTATCTCACGGCACAACAAATTTCCTTATATTTTTTAGCCTTCCAAGGAATAGGGAGGGGAAGTCGCCACATCTAGGATTTAAAAAAGTCAGCACAGGCCATATGCTCTGCCATAAATGCTTCTTCCCAATTTTCAAATACATTCGTTCATGTACAATGCACAGTACGATCAAGGTCAAAGCGGGGTTTCTTTACTTCCTATAACCTTAAAACGAGGGTGCATGGGTTATCTTCTAATTACGAAGGATTTTGTTAAAACCCCGAGCACAGGAAGCATAGACATAGATAACCACAGCATAAAGAGAACTCTACCAAATATATCAATGCATTTCATTCCAAGGCCTAATACAATCAGAATCTTAAAACATCCCCAAATGACGCATAATTCGTGGAGACAGAAAAGACGGGGGGTGGCAGCCCATAAAAGGAGGCCGGAAAAGGATATCAGAAATTTACGTAGATTGCGGGGGCAATGCGAGGAGAAATTAGCAACAAAATGATAATTATATGCTGCATACATTTCAATGCCTAAGACAATCACAATACGAGAGACCACAATCAAATAACACAATCTCAAACAAACAGACCTAAAAAGCAAAAAAACAAAAAAAAAAGTATAAAATGTAAATACAGAAACCGATTCGATGATTCCAATCGGCAATCTTACCACCAAACCACGCCGATTGACATAATTGTTATCCGTCGCCATCTCAACAAAATTGTTAATCAAGCGAGGATAACAGATGCACAAAGGAAAAACAAAGATTATCGAAGAAAGTAAAACAAGTAGGGGAAGACGAAGAAAAATGAGACCCAAAAGAAGAGGAAATACCAATTAGCGAATAAATAAATAAAAGTCTCCTAATCAGATTATACAGATTAAAAAGTAGTAATTAATAAAAGCCATTGAAGAGAAGAAAAACCAACCGAAATTCATGGCCCTCTTTTAATTTTAATTTTATTTTTTTTCTCTCGCCTGCCCTTTTTCTCCTCACCTTTAATCCTCTGCGTGTGCGCGACTCTGTCTACTGCACCGAATTAAATATCTATATATATATATATATATATGAAATCTTGTATGTATATATATGGAAATTGGAACTAAGCTTTAGGAGTAATAGTAAAGTGGATCGCAGAAAAAGTGGGGGTGGGAAGACAGGTGCGAGGACAACCAGGCAAAGCAAATATTCCCAACGAATGGAGAGAGAAACTACTAGAGAGAGAAAGTGATGAGAGAGAAAGTCAGAGTCTTTACAGCCTGAAGGAGGGCCGGTTGAGTGGAGAGAGGTATTACTAATTCTTGGATCGTGTATGTATGTATGTCTATAATCTGTATGTTATTAAAAAAATAACGTATATTTGATTTGGCAGAAAATATCAACAATTACAATAAAATACTTAATTTTTTAATTTCATTAATTTTTCTAATTGCAACTATTTTATGGTTTAATATAATTTATCTTAATTATTATAAAAAAAACGATTTTCAGATTTTTTTTTTCTTTCGAATTCTATCAAACAAATAATCTCAATCAAATAACGTTAAATTTGTGTAG
Organism: Erythranthe guttata; assembly: GCF_056151865.1. Classification (NCBI taxonomy): domain Eukaryota; kingdom Viridiplantae; phylum Streptophyta; class Magnoliopsida; order Lamiales; family Phrymaceae; genus Erythranthe; species Erythranthe guttata. Next base: position 25,289,698 of record NC_142546.1, read on the forward strand.
AGTGGGTGCCATGTTGAGGAATGAGGGGTGAACAAGTTGGAGTCAAGCAACAGTTTCTACTCCAAAATTCTGTACATGCTTAAAAAAGAATATTTGTTTTACAAATAATTTGATTATATAAAATAAATTCATGGATAAGATGTATATAAACGTCTTTTTAACGCATTTGCCCCCCTGGACTTAAAATTCGGGCTCCGGTAATGGAGACAATATTGACAAGAAACCAGAATTGTATCATAGACATTCAGGAAATGTGCTAAAGAAAGTGGGAATATTGCTATATACAAGGATATTATATAGGTTAAAATATCGGAAGAAGAAGCTACGAGGCACATGTTTGTCTCATAGGAGTGAGGAGTCGAGCAAATCGAAGTGGAACGTGAGCTCTAACCAAAGCTCCATTCTCCACATATTCCTGTCCAGTAATTAATTATTCAACATTAATATTAATAATATTACTGTTTATAAGAGTGGATAAAGATTGAAAATAGCAACAAGGGAAGATTGCTTACGATTTTTTCAACCATGCCAACGTGATGTATGGTGCTTAGAAGTTCCCCTTTGTCGAATGGAATTAGGGCTTCCACCCACACCATCATATCCTGTCGAATAAACAATTACATGATAATTAATTTAAGTACACTCAATTTACCAGCAGAAAATTGGTAATTTATAAACGATCGCATCCATATAAGTAGTACCTTCAGTTTTTCTTGAACTGAATTGCAGAAATCATCCAGTCCTTCACCAGTTAAAGCGGAAATGCATACGATATCTGCATTATTCTCAGCTTCGGACTTAATTTTTTCAGGGTCCTTTGCATTATCGACCTGTGAAAATAGCATTCTAAAACATAAATCCACCGGAAAGACAAGCAGTTTCACTGGTGTAAACTTTCAATTATCGCTCCCACTGATACAAATCTAAGAATTACTGTCTAGATAATTCTTAGTACCTTGTTCCAGACGATTAATTTTGGGATTGATGTTGTATCAAGTTCTGCAAGAACTTTGTCCACTGCATCAACTTGTTGCTCTGCCAGTGGATGGCTGTTTGGAATAGCACAATGTAATTAGAATCTACGTAGTTGTGATTTTACAGTCCACTCTTGAAATGATCAATCGTACCTAATATCCACGACGTGTACTATAAGTGATGACTCGGATATCTCTTCCAGGGTTGCTCTGAAAGCAGCTACCTGGAATACGGCAGATCAGTTAACAGAGTACGATCTGATTATGAAGCAGCAGACACCAAAAAGTTCACTCGCTTTTAAGAAAATGGGGAATAACTACGGCATAACTGGAGAGAGAAATGTTCATACCAGTGTTGTTGGTAGTTTTTGAATGAAGCCAACGGTGTCAGTTAAAAGAAACTCCTTCCCATTCTTCGTCTGGACATAAAACAATTGCTCACATTTAGTGCATGAAAAAAAGAATTTTAGTCCGTAGGACCAGGATTTAGTAAGAAATCAACTTGTTATCCATTTCATATCATGCATATGTCTCTTTGGATCTAAGATGTAGTGAAGGAAAAGTGAAAAGAAAAGGGAAAAGCAAAATGATTGAATACTAAGAAAACAGATAAAATACATGAGTAACCTGCTAAATGATTCTTAATATTATTGAACTACTATTATGCATCCTTCAAAACCAAATGAAGGAAAATCTACCATTATGCTTTCATCAAAACTAAATGAAAGAAATTTCTCCATAGTTTCAGGTGGTAAAAGTGATGTTAGTCAAGACCAATTTCCCGTAAAATATACAGACAAACATAAGATTGAAAGGGACGTCTCTAAACTGTGACATTAGACATACATGGATATGGTCGAGGAGAACAAATTACTTTGAGGACATTGTACTTACCAGCACCCTCCTTGTAGTAGGATCAAGTGTTGCAAATAGCTTGTCCTCAGCAAGAACATCAGCTCCAGTCAATCGGTTTAGAAGTGTACTCTTTCCAGCATTTGTGTACCCAACCTGAAACACCAATTTGACGTTCATCCCTCTTATTTAATAAAAAGGCTGAAAATTAGATTCTAAGAGACGATATTCAAAGTTAATAATATCTAAATGCAACATCATGGGAGTGTTTGATATTGGATATAATAAAGTAATTTGTTTACATCATGGTACAAAGTTGTTTGTTGAGAAACAACTAGTAGTATTATTACATTAAGATTTAGCAATTAAACTAGAAGCATTTACCAGTTTAAAAGAGCATTGTCATCAAGAAAACTTGTAAATCTGCTTTTATCCCCCCTACCAAATTGATGGATATCATATGAAGTGTTGTATACTAAGCTATAAACTATAAACTAGAAGGGTTTGAGAATGTAAAAGAATGTATTGTCATCAAGACAAACTTCTAATTCTAATTTATCACCTACCAAACTGAAACAAACAGTAACCTACCAAAGATACAACTGGGATGGGTATATCAAATCGCCGGTTTCTGTACTGCTTGCGATGCTTACGAACAGATTCTATCTCTTTCTTGAGAGCACCAATCTGAAAACTCCAGAAATAATGCACATTACACAAATGCAACTCACTAAAGCATGGAAGTCAAACATACAGGCGACACTACGAGAAAAAAAAAAAAAACATAGATGATGACGAGAAGAGATTTAACAATAGTAGCAGAAAGCAAGTTGCGCACCTGGTCGCGTAAGATACGCTTGTCAACTTCAATTTGTTTCTCACCCATACCCTTCACTTGTCCTCCAGATTGACGCTCAAGGTGGGACCACATTTTCGTTAACCGGGGTAGTTGATATTCCATCTGAGCTAATGATACCTGAGTAAATATTTTCTTGTTAGCATCCGAAAATAACCCCTAGAGAACTGGTTTTGCTTTAAAAAGTTAAAAAATTGCCTGTAAAGAAGCTTCACGTGTGGCAGCTCGCTGGTTGAAGATATCCAGGATAAGGGCAGTACGATCACACACCCTAACACCTCCACCAAAGGCCTTCTCCAAGTTCCTCAATTGTCTGTCTTCAAACAATTAAAAACAGTTAAAAGAAGAGCCATAATATAATACCACTTCAGCATAAAAATCCACTTGCAAATAGATTAAACTATTTTTTTTCAGGCATGGATAAATATAAATCTTATGCAAGTCAGTAAGAACCAACCCTGGTGAAAGCTCGTCGTCGAAAATTACTGTCTCAACGCCAAATGCAGTGATCGCACTCTTAATTTCTGCGACCTTTCCTGATCCTATATATGTCCTGGAATTGGGTGTTGCAAGTCTGCAGAAAAATATAAAAATCCCCTCGATTAGAGAATTACATTTCAGCAGTATTAGGGAAACTTGCCATTAAAAAAAGTTAAACTACATCGCTCACCTTTGACAAGTCGAACCAACAACAGATAATCCAGCAGTATCAGCAAGCTGCTCCAATTCACCAAGTGAGTCTTCTATACTAAAAGAACCATCGGTATCGCCTTTCCTTGACACACCAACTAGATAAGCTTTCTCTTCAAATACCTAATTCAATTTCACAGCTTAGTAAGCAAATTAAAAGAGCATACATGTATTGTATATCACCATCTGGTATCGTATACATACTAAAATCCAGAAAATATTAAATGCAAATGCCTCTCAACAAAAATCGAAAATTCGAAACGAGAGAGAGAGAGAGAGAGAGAGACCTCGCGTCCATTTCGCAGTTTGAATCGACTTTCTCTATCACTTTCGTCGACACTTCCTTTCTTTTCCTCCGACCTCTTTGACCGAATTTGACTTGGTGCATCTTGAGATTCTTCCGGCGCGGTGCCCGCGGCTTCACTGATCACTCCATGGGCCTCAGCCTCTGGTTCAGCACCAGCAATCGGGCCGGTCCGCTCGGAAACGGTGTCGTCCGGGTAAATAACTCCTACGCCGTCCGTATGCACCGCCTTGAATCGGAAACATCCGCCGTGAGTTTGAAGATTAAAGAGCTGGACGGGCTTGATACTAGGGTTTGGAGCCCAACGAGAAACGAAATCATGCTCGCGATTCAGGAGCGAAGGCTTCAGGATTGAGCAAAAGCATAAGCTCATCGTAAACTTTTTTTACCTTTTATTTTTAATAATACGAAAAATAATACGAAAAATCCAGGCAATTTATAACTTTCCCTTTTCCGCTCGTCTTCCAAATATTACGATTTTGCCATTTGGTAGCTTTGTGGTTATTTTGAATTCTATCTACATTGAAAAATATCTTAAACGTAAGGGGCAACTATTTTAAATCCCAACTTTTGTTTACTTGAATACTACCAAATTTAAAACTAAAATTGAGTACATATTTATCAGTTTTTTCTTACTTTAATACCAAAATAAAAAGAAAAGTACAAAAACACCCTTTCATATAAAATATCAATTATATCAAATTTTTTTAGAAATTACCTATTCAAAAACCAAATAAAAAAAAGAAAAAAGAAAAAAAACCCTTTGTTGTAAAAAAAAAAAAAACCTCCACCATTTCTTCTCCTCTCCAACCCTCACCGCCGCCGCCGCCGACGCCGCCGAACGCCGCCGAATGCCACCGTACGTGCTCGTAACTGCCGCGACAACCCAATTAAACCCTATCTTTTTCATCTTCTTAAATCCTCCAAAACATCTCCAAATTCAAAAAATCAAAACCTAACAAAACTTATAAAATGGAGTTATAAGACAATAATATCGATGTCTTTTTTGAGCTTCGAAGTCGATTTTGAAATTTTTTTTTTTGAAACCCGTCGGCAATTTTCGACACACACAGGTCGATTTTTTGGTCAATTTTCGACACCAACGTGTCGAAAAAAGAAAAAAAAAAAAAAAAAAAAAAAAAACAAATTTCGACACCTACCTGTCGAAAATTCTCCAAATTTCGACAGGTATGTGTCGAAAAACACTATTAAAAAAAAAAAAAAAATTTTTTTTTTTTTACCAACAGTATTTTTTCGACACATACCTGTCGAAATTTGGAGAATTTTCGACAGGTAGGTGTCGAAATTTGTTTTTTTTTTTTTTTCGACACGTTGGTGTTGAAAATTGACCAAAAAATCGACCTGTATGTGTCGAAAATTGCCGGCGGGTTTCAAAAAAAAAAACTTCAAAATCGACTTCGAAGCTCAAAAAAGACATCGATACTTACCTTAATGTGTTCTCCTTTCATATATACTACCATATTATTGTCTTATAACTCAATTTTATACGTTTTGTGAGGTTTTAATTTCTTTAGTTTTGAGATTTTTTAGAAGGGTTTGTTGTGAGATTTTTTAGAAGGGTTTGTTGTGAGGAAGATTTTTTAGAAGGGTTTTTGGGGAGGGAGAAGAAGGAGGTGGAGGAGGGAAATGGTTTTTTTGAGTTTTTGATTATTTGGTATTTAAGAAAGAAAAATAGTATTTGTAATATTTTTTTGGTTTTAATTTTATTAAGGGTATTAAAGTAATTTACAATTAATTATTTATTTTTTATTTTTTTGGTATTCAAGTAAGCAAAAGTTAGGATTTGAAATAGTGATCCCCTAAACATAACTTCCTTCTTGTATATAGTTTGTTTCATGAAACCATACAGCTCACAGAGTTGCGACAATGGCTTATTGTTCAATTAAATTGAAGAGACGGCGATCAATGCAGCAGCATCACCCAACTAGGTACAAATACGACAGTCGAAATACGACAGTCGAGCTCGTCTTAAAAACATTTTCTGGTACTAAAAATTGCATACGATTTCGCTTCGATACAACATAGATAGATAGAACTGCTAATAACTATATATGCTTATAAATACATCAACATTCAGATAGCTGCTACTTAATGTTTCGTGCCAACAACGCAACGAGAGAGCAGTTAAGATAAAAGATTTTTTGTTCATATATATCTTTTTTTTTTTTTAATCTTCCCTAATCGTTTTTCCGGGGAAGAAAAATAGCCTCGAGCAGTAGGGTTTCTACACTTTATCGTCGTGGAACCACCATCTCGTCTCCTTGGGAGATCTGCCATTCTTACAGTTCTTCACATAGCGGTCATTATCAGCTGGACGTTGCTGCGAATTTTAGACAAGGAAATAAAATTAACGGGATTGTTTGTTGAAAAGTGAGAAGCAAAAAATTGAATCGGGATTGAATTTCAAAATCTCGAAAGAATTGGACAAACCTTCGCTGGGGAGCTTGACAACATAGATAGAATGCTGATGCAAACCGAACTTACAGTCATAGCAGGTGACCAAGAGTCGTATAGAATATCTGTACAAACACATTTGGAAGAAAAAACCCAGAGTAGCTATTCAGTGCAGTTGTCTCATAAACAAAATACTAAAAGAGAAGGGGAGTCAATTCCGAACCAAAGAATTAATTATACAACAGAAAAGATCGCCACAAATTAAAAAGAAAAAACCAAGAAACTAAACTCTATTCAATCACAATTAGATCTTATTACTGCATTTAGCTGCTGGTAAATTTTGACAAAGAGATATTGTATCAAGACCATGATGCTTCAACAGTTCAAAGGTCACTCATTTAGCAACATAATGACCAAACAGTGCACTCATTGAACCAATCACCAGGCAAATATTATGCTAGAATACAAATTATTCGAACCCGATACTTTAGTTCCTCAGCTTTCACTTCTACGGTCTCAAAATTATTACAGTGGCTTTTCCCACAAGGGATAGAACAATATCTTCCCAATATCCGCTTGGCTTAGACCCATTACCACTCTTACAGAAAGGGTGCACAACTCCAGCTAATTTAGCCCTTTGCCATGTAGTAATAAGGGCCTATCTTCAGCTTAATGAGACAAGATAAATCAAGGCCCAACCGGGTAAGCTTTAATTCTTGCATCAGATAGCTGAATATTTGCCATTCAGAATTGAATACAAACAATTCCTTACGTGTTTACTAGAGTTTCATCCAAAACAACATACTCGATCCACCAAGTTCCCAACTCGTCTAGAACAAAGCTTTAGTTAAGCCATTAAAAGACATAATAGTGCGGGTTTATACCATTACATGTCGCAACAGACAAAGGTGACGGTTTTTCCTAAATCTGCCAATCCCAAGGCAACTTTTCGTACTGTATTTACAAATTCCTCTTCTACTCATGAAAACACTGCATAAGGCAAATGATCTTTCCCTCTAAACTAATTGCTAAATTTTCAGAAACCGAAAGATCAAAATTTCATTTTCCTCGTTCAATTTTCTGGAAGTCGTGAAATATGCATAGGGTACTTCAGAACTAATTCGGGTACCAACTTTAAAACACCGTTAATTTACATTTTAAAGACGAGATGAATTGCTCACTTTCAAACCATAAGAAAGAAAACAATTAAGCAAGATAAATATCCAACGAAAAACTAAGTATATGTATATAAAAATCGAGGGGCAAAAAAGGTAGCAGAAATCGAGAGAGGATGGAAAACAAACCTAAACAAATATGTCCATTACTATAAATATGAGGATGTTGCGGAGCTGGAGGAACAAATATAACCTGCAGAAGAAAATTGAAAAGTTCAACCCAACTAAATAATGCCGTGATTTAACAGTAACAGTTCCACGAGTATCACTACAAACACCAGTCAAACCCTAGAAATTTTTTTTTTCCTAAAATCACATTGCAGATTGCACACAAAACCATAAAATCGATAATCGATAAAGTCTAAAGTATAAACCTGCGGCGCTTCCATGGGGTAATGCTCCGGAAAATCAACCTGAAGCTGATACATTTCGCCGGCATAAAGCGTACCCGGCGCGCCGTTGACTTCAATTACCCATCTAACAAGGCCAAAACGCAATCAATCACTCAAAAAAATCCCTGATTTTCAGAAATATCCAACAAAAACGAAGAAAATTGATAATTCAATGAAAAGAGGAAAAATAAAAATTAAAACGAACTTTTGAAGATTATCAGTAACTTTATGCTTGAAACCGTGGGGCGGATTCACCTGCCACTCTACCAGCTCTTTCTGCAGACGATTACTTGCGATCTTGCTCAACGCCTTCTCCCCCAAATTTCAATTCCATAAAATTAAAAAAACAGATTTTTCACCCAGCAAAAATAATTAGTTTGTAAGCATATGAAAAAACAGGTAGAAATCTGAGTAAAATTGAATAGAGAAAAGGACCTTGCGTGAAGAAGCGGAGGGTGTGGTCATGGCGTAGGGGAACAAGACAAACGTCAGAGAGAATGTTTCGAGAAAGCGAGGACGAAGCGATGATGGGATGATGCGTTTCTAGTGTGGGTGGTACGAAAGTTATGGGGTTATATTTTCCGGCATTTAATTTAGATTCTTTCATAATTACTTTCTTGCCATCAATGACAGTATATTTTTTTTATTAATTAAAAAATATAATCAAAATGTGAAAAAAGGAAAATAAAATAAATCCGTATGATCAATTTAGATGCGGAGATTGTGCTCGGTGTAAAGGGGGCAGCAGATCCAACGGTCAGTTCTGCTCCACACGTGTTGTTGGTAATGATTGTTCACTCGTGACTGTGTGTGATTGACAATTTTGACTTGTCTTAATTAGGGGTGTTCACGGGCGGGTTTGGGCGGGTTTTGTGAAAATATTAACCCGACCCGCCTTCGGCGGGTTGATAAATTTGTAAACTGCAACTGCTAAGTTACACGAGCAAACTGCAGAGGTTCGGGTCAATCGGGTGTGGCGGGTGGCGGGCGGGTGACGGGCGGGTGAAAGAAATATACAAGAAATATTTTCTTATAAAATATATCTCTAAAATTAAACAGTTTGAATACAAAATTTTCACAATCTTTAAGTAAAAAAAAAAAAAAAAACATAACCCAAAAAGAGGTAATTAGAGACACGACCTCTAATGTTCATATGAATGCAAAGACTGAAGCATAAATAAACAAAATTAGAGGCTTAGAGCTAAGTAATGGCGGCGGTGTGGCTTATAAACCTTGAAGACGGAAGTAAGATCTATGTCTATCCATTAGCCATTTAATTTGAGGGATATTGCAACTTCTGTGATAGTGGTGAGGATTACAACAACGACCGTGGTGGTGGTAGTGGTGGTAAATATATTTCTTTAATCATATCTCATGAGTTGTTCAAATGAAGAAAAAAGATGGGGGAGAATTGATCTGTATTCATGGAATGGGGAGAATTCGGAATAGCAATTGACGGCAAATGAAAAAAGTGAATTGATTCAACCCTAGACCTACTAAAATTAATTTATATATAGAGGGCGGGCGGGTCGGGTGTGGAGCGGGTTTTGGCATTCAAACCCGATATCCGACCCGTACAACTCGGGTTACATTATTACAAAACTGCCATCAATAATTAAAATTGTTAAACTGGCGGGTTTCGGGCGGGTCTGATCGGGTCGGGCGGGCGGGTCGGATTCGGCGGGTTTATGTTCACCCCTAGTCTTAATTACCCTTCATATAAGGTAAATTAATTATCTTTTATTTTTGGAAGAAAATAGACAAACACAACTCGTAGTAACTACACTATTTCTACGTGTGATACGATAAAAGATAGAACGTGGGACCCACAGCCTCATCCCTACGAAAGTTATAAATACAATTTTCAAACACAAAGGGATGACTTGTCTTTATAACCTTTCTTATAAGGTAAATTAATTATCTTTTTAAGCTCGGAGGAAACAGACAAACACAACTCGTAGTGACTACACTATTTCTACTTGTGATCCGATAAAAGATAGAACGCAGGACCCACCGCCTCATCCCTACGAAAGGTATAAATACAATTTTCAAACACAAAGGGAAAGACGATTCTCCCGGGTATTTCTATTACACACATTCTTATTATATTTCACAAATGTTAGTATTTTACAAACCTTTATTCTACAATTAAAGAGCTATTTCTATAATTAAAAGTTTCTTAATTAACATCAATTAAGAGAAAAATTTCATCAAAGATGCAGGCTTAGACCAATATCTGTGATTCCCCAACCAATGCTGCATGTGTACTCCAATAGCATCCAGATACATGCTGCTCCTCCCGTGGAACCCCACCACCTTCCCCTCTGTCGTGCCGGAGGCGAAATAAGTTCCCAACTCTTCACCAAACGGACCGTATTTCCTTCTGCTACTGTGAAAAGTCAACGACTGAATCACCTTCGTCCCCTGCTCTTTCTTGATCGGACCATAATACCCACTTATGCATGTTAATACTTCGTGTGGATAATCTAACTTCACCTGTGAAAAAAGAACATAATCGAACAAACAGTTATCAACAACATTTTGTGTTTTTTGACATATGGTTTGGGGGCCGTGGCCCCCGTACGGCTATGATGCCTTCACAACTGACTCTGCTATACCGAATTGCTAAAAAACTCCTCGTATTGTAAATATTTGCAAAAAATCTTATGATATATTTTTTTAGTGGACAACTCCTAAACGTGCGCTTTCAGGGAGTAGTTTGCTAATAAAATTGAATCGTAGGGGGGATTTTGCTAATATTTATATAACACGGAATTTTTTTCTAACAATTAGAGTAAGCAGGGGTGGTGCTAACTGCAATAAACGCTTATTTTTTGTTACCCGATTTGCGATTTGTCCACCGCTGCCACCATGCTTGACAGACCAAACGGATTGCCCGTTTCGATCGTACTCGATTTCTACACAACAAATTGCATCCGTTTTCGACAGAATGATTTGTTTAATCCCGGTGAAAACTCCATCATCCCAAGCTTTCCCACCTTCCCCGCCCCACGGGCCCGGCCCGTATGGAACTGGATCCTTCACCAGCTTCTGCACAATCTTAAAACACGATTTTCGTACTCTAACTGAGCCCATGTTTTAGGTTGTTATAATAAAGAATTTTGCTACTAAAATAGAAAGAGAAAAAAAAAAAAAAAAAAGCAAACCTCGTCATTTTGTGGTAGCTTTCCTTTTCTGAAATGGCATTCGTGGTTGGATTTGGAGATCGGGGAAATAATTGGTGCAGCGACAATTGCATCCTTGTTATTATGTGAACTACTTGCGGCTAATTCAGGCAATATTTTCCCTTCTAACACGTGAACACCGATAGAATCAAGAAACAATCCCTTCCTCCCATGAAAACCAACGACCATCGATCCTTGTTTCAACTGAGTCGAGAACAACTCCCCTTGTTCATCTCCATAGGGACCATATTTGCCCTTTGTTGTGTGAAAAGTGAGTGATTTTATCACATTAGGACCCATTATCATCATGGGACCATGGTGGCCTGTTACGTGCGTTAAGATCTCCGATGGATAATCGAATACAATCTGCAAGAAAGGATTTTTATTTCTTACCCTGAAAAAAAAATGTACTTATATAATCAATAGACTATAGAGAAAGCATTTTTTTAATTGCAATTTAGTACCTTATCAGATTTGAATGCTCCAGCGCCACCATTTTTGCTTCCCCAAACAGGCTTCTCGTTTCGTACATAACAAACTCTGATAGAAACAATGGCTACATTACGCGATAAAATGATTTGACTGATGCCATCATATACTCCATCATCAAAGAGGGCCCCACCTTCACCACCCCATGGTCCAGATGTCACAACAACTCCTTTGATATTTTCCGAGGGTGCTCTCTCAGTTTTGCTTGGAATTACATTATTAGGAATCTGAAGAAGGAAAAAAACAAAAGGGTCTTTATCAATCTCCTAATCTTGATCAGAAATTCAAAAACAAAAACAAAAACCAAAAAAAAAAAAAAAAAAAAAAGGAAGAAGGTGCTATTTTATCACCTGATTTTTGGCTTCATGAGAAATCTGAGGGAAGAAATTGATTGGTGGAGAATTATTGCGATGTTCGTCTTTTTGTCTTATAGCAAAAATGAGATCATAGTTTGGTCCAAGACTTCCTTGGATCATCGAGTATTCATATGGTTTGTCTGTACCGTGGGCAATATATTGCTGAGAGTGATGATGAATGTAATTTGAAGGAGTGTTATTAGGTTTATTAAGGGGCTCCACGTAAAACCCGAGAGAATTTAAATACCAGCCGTACTTTCCAAGAAATCCGACAATCTTGCCATGCATTTTAGGGAAGGTAAAATATGTTCCCTTTTCAACTCCAAAAGGTCCATATGTTCTTTTGTTGCTGTCAAAAGTAAGCGATCGAACGAAAACCGGTCCCAATTCGTACAAATTACCATAATGTCCATGCACTGAAGTTAGGAACTCATTTGGGTACTCAAGCCTCACCTGATCAAACAATCGTTTATGTCAATTAACATGAATCAATCATATTATTCATATAAAGTATTTTTATGTGTGCGCGCGCTCGTGTGTGTGTGTGTGAACTCACCTTATCAATTTTATCACCGCCACTGCCACCATGCTTTTCTGACCAAAACGATCTTCCATCAATGTCGTACTCGATTCTGATCGAGTCTATACCAGCTCCATGGGAAATCTCCAATTGCCTTATCGTGGAGTACACACCATCATCCCAATAAAATCCGTCTTGCCCACCCCATGGCCCAACCAATATAGCCTGCTTTCCAAAATTACATTCATCAACTATACAACTCATCGTGTAAATAATAATATGCATAAACATATAATCATAAAATACACCGTCACATACCATTTCTTTTACAAATTTGGAGCTGTAAATCCAAGAGATACAATCGATACACACTAGAGATGTAAATGCCTGAATAAGAGAGGTAGCAATATATAGAGAGATATATATACACCACACATATACCTGGTGTGCTCGAGTTTTGGTAAACAATGTGTTACTGGATGCTTGTATACTATAAACAGCAAATTCGAGCTTCCACTTTGAAAGGAAAGCATTCAAAAGAAGAGAATTTGATTCAAAGAAGACGAATCCTGCTTTACAGGAAGTCTGTATGCAAGCTTAAAATATTACGTGACGACATTAAATTGGATCTTCCAGCAGATGGATATATATATATATATATATATATATATATATATATATATATATATATATATATATATATATATTAGATTAACAAGTTCAGAATGTACTGATTAATTCAGAATGTAAAATTTCAAATTAGTGGGGAACTGATTCTCTGTTTCTGTTACCAATATAAGAAATTTTCTTTACAGCTGGTGAAATAAACAAAGACTAATTACACGGCCAAGTTCTTTAGCAGCCAAAGTGCACAGAAGCATAAAGTGTTTTCACCTAATGTGGAAAACAAGAATCGTTTTCTCTTTTCCCGTTTCTATTTAATGTGACTATCTTTTTCTTTTTTATTGGAAAAGAACGCTACGTGAATTCGCAAAAACGATTAAAGTTTCTCAAAGTTGATCCAAAAAATTATACTGCAAGTCAAACTACATGGATTTGAAACAGTGTAAAAGCCCCTTCATATGGACAACGCCTCCATTTTGAATTCATCGACAACACTCTGCACACAATAATAAACAGTGTAATCAATTTATTTAGCAAATCTAGTATCTTAATTCTAACTCAAAAAAAAAAAAAAAACGATCGACTAAAAAATGTGGATGTTAGCAAAGTTCAAATTAGAGACACAAACTTTCAAGCTCATCAACATACACTTTAAGGAACAATAACATGGTTCGTTTTCTCCGCAATCTCGACAAAACATTTGCCATCGAAATGCATGGGAAGTACCATAAAGTCATGAAATCTATCACCACCTGATCACAACAAAGTTTTCGGTTTTTCCTCATGTCAAAGCTCAAAAGTTTACTATAAATAATCCTAATCTATTTTCTAATTACATCACCATATATATAAAAAAAGGCTTAGATGGGGGCTATTTACAAACAAGAAAGAAGATCCAATCATCAATCGAAACAAACAAAAACATAAACATACGAGCAAGGGAAAAATCACAAATATGTTGATCAAAATAACCAAATCCCACAATTGAAAGCAAAAATTCTCCTTCCACACGTCCATTGAGTAACATTAGGTCACTTGTTAAAGAGAAAAAAAGATCACAAAGTAAATAACATTGAACATATAAATTACATTACAACTTCATGTTTATTATCCATAATTAATGATGAATAAATGACAATTTAATAGATGAACTCCCATACCAGCTGAAGATGGAATATTCAGATTCTCCCATATCCAACTCTTAGTTAGACATTTCCGCGAACTGATTGAGACCCACTGTCACTGTGTGAGAGGAATTAGTGGCATTGTGGTGAATGCAGAAAGGAACCCCATTTCATGATTATTGCTAATTTTAGTCTTGAAGGATCCTCCCACCGGCGCCGGCGGCGGAGTCGCCGGCGTCTTCAATTTCTGAAGATTATTGGTAGTAGTAACTTTAGGCTTCAAAAATCCCATGGCCGGCGGATTCGGCGGCGTTCTCAGCAGCCGATTGCGATGGATCTCGTTCAATACCTTCTCGTACAAATATCAGTTTCAAACTTAGAACAAAATAATCAGCGACGATGCATAATTGCATATACACGCATACGTATAATGCTCGTAAATTAATAAATAATAGTGTAAATTACACATTACACCCTGATGTATGCCAAAATAACTTTAAGGTATATGTAGTATCGGTAATTACAATCACATGAAACATTGTTAGAAACCCTAACGGAATAATGCATAGGATAAGTTATTACACTATAGTTATAATGACTATTAGTTTCAGTCAGTGATGAAGAAAACATAGAAATAGGAGAGGTGACATTATATTCCTAACATTTCTTAAATCCTTATTATTTTATATAAAATTTAGGGTAAATTACAAACCCCCCCTCAGTTATGGTCAAATTACAAAAAAAACCCCTCTTGTTTGGATAATTGCATCTATCCCTCAACTATGATTGTTTCTTAGACTCCCATCTTTATGGTGCCAAATTCAACATAGTCATCTAGATTCCGTGAAATGTGCTTAGTTTGTACTCGTTTTGTGTAAAAAATACAGTTTTCGATGCACCACAAACTGATATATACAAGCTAAAAATCACATATTATGATCATCTTGCTTCATAATGTAGAGTTTGGGATAACACGGGTACAAAAGTGATAATATTCCATATAATCTCGAAGATTCCAATAAATTTGAGGAGTTGAGGGGTGGTTGTAATTATCCAAACAAGAGGGATGCTTTTATAATTTGACCATACCTCAGGGGGTGTTTGTAATTTACCCTAAAATTTATAAATTTTCATCTATGGTAGCATTAACAGCCCCGCTGGAAACAAATATAGTACATATCGGTCCCCGGGACATGAAATTTTGACTTCGGTATTTGTTTTAGGGGTGTGGCTGGAATTACCAATACCACAGGGACCTTACAGTTATTGTAGTATATATCAGGGGTGTAGGTATAATTTAACCGAATTATTGCGCCTGATCAGTTAATTAATTGGGCCTATAAAATTGAAAATGACCGCATATAATAAAAAGCCCATTTAAGACGAGAAAGCCCGAAGGAGTGTAAGCACGTGGTTCATAAGCTTCAGATAAACACATTTCCACGTGTAAAACCCATCACCACACCCCTCCCTTGTTTCTACTCTACACAAAAATCCTCCTCCGCCATTATCCATCCACCACCGCCGCCACTACCACCGGAACTTTAATAATAATCAAATACCCCACGGCGGAGCACGAAGATTTTTCCACACTCGAATCTCTTATCTCCTCCACAAAATTCCACAGAATTCTCAATTATTTCATTAATTCACCAATTTTCCCAAATCCTAACCCTTTTGTCTCTACTCACTCACTCAATAGCCATTGATTTATCTTCATTTGAAGAACTACAAAAGAAAAAAAAAAAAGAAAAAAATAAAGCTTTCTTTCTAAATTCCAATGGCTTTGCCTCAAATCCTACATTCCCCTCAATCTTCATCATCGTCTTCCTTAATTCCTCACAAACCCTACTTAAACCCCTCTTCCTACACTAAAACCGCCGTTAATTTCTTCACTCCTCCCCACCTCCGCCGCCAGCGGCGGCGCAAACCTAACTCACTGTCCTGCTCCGCCTCGTCGTTCTCGGAAAAGCACCACACAAACCCTCCGAAGTCAAACGACGTCGTCGAGCTCCCACTCTTCCCCCTCCCGCTGGTCCTCTTCCCCGGCGCAATCCTCCCGCTCCAAATCTTCGAGTTCCGGTACCGGATGATGATGCACACCCTCCTCCACACCGACCTCCGCTTCGGCGTCATCTACACCGACTCCGCCACCGGAACCGCCGACGTCGGCTGCGTCGGCGAGGTCATCAAACACGAGCGCCTCGTCGACGACCGCTTCTTCCTAATCTGCAAGGGCCAGGAGCGCTTCCGAGTCACCAAACTCGTCCGCACCAAACCCTACCTTGTGGCGGAGGTGACGTGGCTGGAGGACCGCCCACCCTCCGGCGAGGTGGAGGATCTAGACACCCTAGCCAACGAGGTGGAATCGTACATGAAGGACGTCATCAGGCTCTCGAACCGGCTCAACGGAAAGCCGGAGAAGGAGGTTCAGGATTTGAGGAGGAATCTTTTCCCGACTCCGTTTTCGTTCTTCGTCGGGAGCACTTTCGAGGGGGCCCCACGCGAGCAGCAGGCGTTGCTGGAGCTCGAAGACACCGCCATGCGGTTAAAGAGAGAGAAGGAGACTCTGAGGAATACTTTGAATTACTTGAGCGCTGCTTCTGCTGTTAAGGATGTTTTTCCATCTTCATAAACAAATTTCGAGATTGTGATCATCGTTACCGGTAACTATTCGGTATATACGCCTAATACACGCTTGATTACTTTCGTGGGGGGGATGTATAAAACTTTTGATGTCTAAATAGCTAAAATCGAGTTCGTTATCCGGTTATTCATTTCTGTTTTATTCCTTTGCCAAAATTCGTGGTGAGATTGAATCTTTTGAAGCAGGGGATGTGATTGTTCTATGTTGTAAGATTATGTTATACAGTCGAATCTGCTTGCCTCGATTGTTATATATTCTTGTATCTATCTTCGTTCTGCCTTTACGGTTGGTTGTATGCAAGCTAATTTATGTATGTTGCAAAAAACAGGTTATTTAGTTAAGCTTCAATGGGATTTTGATACGACTGTTTAGTTAAGCTTCAATGGGATTTTGATACGACTGTTTAGTTAAGCTTCAATGGGATTTTGATACGACTGTCGCGTTTCTATTCTAGGTCGAAATTGCGTTCCGGTGATTTAGAATTGTTCGTTACTGTTTTAGTAGCCGGAAGTTCTGTTATTTCGTTGGTTTAGTTCAATATAGAGAAGCTTGCGCTGAGCGATGAGATCATGTATGTATTAGTTTATGTTAATCGAGGACTTGTTTCGTTTAGGCATTTAATTCCGGTTTAGCATCAGATGCCACGACCCTCGTTAATGATTTCTCTATCTCTCGGCAAGGCTGGGCTTTATATCAGTTCAAATCAAATCTCCGTTTTTCGAGCACTCGGTGCTGTAGCAGCATCTGTTCTAGGATGGTGAAAACGTGGATGTTGTATCTGTTTAAAGAACCGAACGAAATAAATGTTGATTTAAGTCTTGAATTTACAATCACCAGATCGAAAAGCACATCATTCGACATTGAAAAGAAAAAAAAAAAAAAAAAAAAAACCGACACCGCTATCGTAACTCCAGAAACACCAAGAAATGCCACAATATACATTTAAAATTGTATCTGCACCAACAAATTACTTCACTTGATAGACTAAAAACTATCTCAGTTCGCGCAAACAAATCCGTGTACAGACCGATATCTTCTATAAGTTAACTATACGTACGGTGAACCGTGATTGGCCGAATATAAGCATGATAGCTTCAATAAAATGGCAGCATTATTACAAAATGTGCTGCTGTAATAATATAACCCAAGTGTTTTGATTAATCATCATCTATCTGAGAGCTTTTCAACCATCTAGCTTGCAGAAAAACTTTTCTTCCCCAGCGGCTTCGATACCGTAGTATTCCCACTCTTCTGCAGTAACGTAATTCATTTAAAGTAATCGAGTAAGTTGGAATGGTAAATAAATCGAGCCACCAAGGCAAAAATCAAGAAGCAAAAAAACACGAAATCGATTCGAATTAGTTACCTTGAGGCATAGATTCTTCTTAGTATCGCAAACCGGATAATCATGCGGGCAACAATGACGATGGTCGTCACAGCACACAGCAGATTCCGCCTCACAGCAATTCCAACTCAAACAAACCCCAAGAAAATATCGAGCACAACAACAAGTTTCGCCGCTCGAGCAATACGTGAAAATATTACACTTTGTGGGACCCGGTGTAGGTGAAGGCGGAGGATTAGTGCTCGATTTTACAGGATAAGATGCCAGCGTATTAATCCCACAAACCCCTTCTTCACTCCCACTGTTTCTTACCATATGCATGTAGCCTTTTATTCCCCACGATTTTCCCCACGAATTCTTTATAATCCAATAGTCTTTCCCGTCTTTTGAATCGTACCCAACAATTAGTACTGCGTGATCCAAAGAAGTCGAACACGGCCCTGTAAATATCCCCTGATTTTTTTTTAATTCAATTTTAAATTAGCAAACTACGATAATTTTTGTTTCAACGAATATATTAATAAATAATATGTTCGAAAATAGCTAGTACCCCTGAGTAAAGCTGGAATGACGAGTCACTACCACATATACCGACGCTGATAGGTTGAGTAGCAACGGCTTGTAGAAGCTTCTTCTCGTCTTTTTCCGGAATATCGACATAGCTATCGATGGTCACAACATGCTTGTTCATCTGCAACGTAAGTATATACATATATTGTGTAATAACATTAGATATATTCTCGACAAATAGTTCGAAAAGAGAAGCCGGATTTTTTTAATTTACTTTGTTTTTGTCGCACGTTGCACTACGGCCTTTATAGGAATAATCCTCTTCGGTGTCAATTCCTTTGTTTTTAATTATGAAGTCGTAAGCGTAGTCCATGAGTCCTCCATTACAACCGTCGTTGTAAGATTTGTCACAATCGATTAGCTCTTGTTCGGATAGGCTGACAAGAGATCCCGTCTTGATTTGATTAATGCCTTCAACTGCTCCAGTAGCAGAGAACGACCAGCACGCACCTTCGCAAAAAAACACACGAGCGAACTTTTATTACCGTTTCTTTTCTTTTAATTGCAGTACGAAATGTTAGTAATCCCCAATTCTCGTTTCATGCCAAAGAATCCGAAATTCAGAATTAAAGACAACACACCTAAATAGATAATTCGAAAACCAGAACGAAAAATCATCCATTTCATAATCCAACCAACCACACTAAGGTGGTGTTTGCAAAAGCTTATTTAAAAGCATAAGTTAGTGATTGCGAGTTAAGTTAATATTAAGTGTTTAATTCTAAAAGTTGGGGGTGTTTGCGAAAAATCTGGAAAATCAATTTAAATAGAAAAAGCAGGTACATTGGTGCTTTTAAAATTATAGCTTAAAGCAGCTTATTTTAAGAGAACCAAAAGCAAAATCCAGTTTTGCAAACACCTAAAAACAGATTATCTGAAGAAAAAAAAGCTCATAATCTATTTCTAAAAGCTTTCGCAAACACCACCTAAATACGATTCGCAGTAAACAAAAAACTAATCTTTACGAGTCGAAAACAGGATATACTACCTCAAATGCAGATACATATCATTAGTTATTATCAAAAAAATCGAACATACATATATAAACGGTAAAAGAAGGACGTTTTTCGTACCGCAACTGCCCTGATCTTTGACAGCAGTAACAGCTCCTTTATTCCTCCAATCCAAAGAAGATGGAATCTCAGATTCCTTGATCAAATTATCCCCATCAATTGCAGAAGCTGACCTACTGTTCAATCTGATAACGGAATCGCTTTTCGAAGGCGAAAGCCCCAAATAATTAGCCCTAAATTCATGGTTAGTGAGATCAGCAAAAGCATTAACGGAGAGAGTGTAGGAAGAATTAGCATCTGCATTGTGCTGATTAACATATTTGTAGTTCTCATGAAATACGTTCAGCCGGTGCTGCTTCTCTTGCTCGGAAGCGTATGTTTTGCCGTATTCTTCACACCAGCTGTCGAAAAGATCGGAAATTAATGAAGATTTTGATATCGGCAATTGCGAGAACAGCAGAATGAAATTCAGGAACGACCATAACAAATTCATCGTATAAAATTATTTGATTTTTTTCTTCTTTTCTTTCTTTTGACTTGGGGTTTCGGATGCACGGGGAGCTTGTCTATTGGGATCTGTAGCTTTGTTGTCAGATGATAGACCAATCATATATTTATTTACTTACAAGAAGAATAGTCTATTTACAAAGTGTTTTTTTATTTTTAATTTTTTGAGATTAGATCAAGTTTGGATCTTTTAGTTTCTTGGCAATAAATGACCAGTTTTTCTAAGTTTATTTGAAACAGTTCTCTCATATTTTATAAATTGTTACATCTTATTTTTAAGTGTTTAGATAATTGTATAACGATCTTATTAGCTATTTTTAATAAATAAAAATATGGGGTGGATTTATTTTTTAGAAAAAAATCTTATTTGCCCTTCTGGTTTAATTTTTAAGATCTTTTTAAAGAACACTTTGAAAGAGATCATAAGCTATTTAAAAATTTATAAGCTGCTTTTAACAGCTTATAAACTTAGCCAAACACCTATTTAGGCAATTTGGGGGCTTTTTTTAATTTTTAATTTAGGTATTGAAACTTTATTAAAACGGTGCTTTGAGATAAAAGATTGTTTTGAATAGTAAGCTGAAGAATAGTCAGCCCAAGTTGAATCGGGCTTTACAACGTGGACCACACTATCAGGGCCCAAATATCACGGGCCCAATATATAAATAGACAGATAATCAATCTCGATAAATAGGAGGCCCATAAAAATCGGACACAAAACAAAACCATTTTCGTGGGATTAATTATGTGTTGGTGAAGCAATTATTTTTGTCAAATTGTTTTCGATCGGTTAAGGTCTCGTTCGATTTAAGCAATTAGCAAGTTGTTAATGAATTATGGCAGTTCGATTTTTTAGGGAAAAACTTACAAACTGTTGGAATATCGAAGCTGGCCGGATGGGATGATTTTTGCCTGTCGTATTGCGCGATTTTAGTTGGTTTTGTTTTCGGTTATGGTCTCGTTCGAGTGTTTATCGACTATGTGGCGTACATTTACATTTTTGCCTATGTGTGTACGTTGATTATGTAATGTAGCAACATAACATGGTTTACTGAGATTATTATAATTAAATATGTGTTTTTGCTATTTTATTTTATTAATGCTCTGTTATATTAATATTGAAGTGATTCGATCCTGTGATCTGTGTTGTTGATCAATACTCTTGACATTCCTGCTGCTGCTGCAGCTGATTATGCCCTCTCAGCAGCATAAATTAAATAATATATATTCTTATAATTTAAATTATTTTATTTTATTTTGAAGATACATATAAATATAATACCAGAAGACAATAGAATGATCAAGCACTAATTAATAAAGTTGGTAGCAATTAACATAAAAGATATTACATGAGATATATGATATATCACAATACCATAATTACCCTCATCATTTTTCTTCACTCTTCTTTAAACCCACTCACTAGCTACTATAATTTTTTTATTTTCTTTTTTTTTTTTTAAATTAAAAAAAAAACCCTAATAAAATAGCAACTGTGATACACAATGCAAACCCATTTTACATAATCGATATATAATCATAACAGAACTGGATTGAAAAAATACTATCCTTTCCAGCAAAAAGAAAGCCTTTGTAGTCAAAATTAACCGGCCGTCAAACATTTCCCGTTGACTGTGAAAGAAGTGGCTGAGTGATCGACGACTTGATGCTAGAGGGTTCACTGTTGTTACCGTGTTCCGCGGGGGAGTGGATCTCAGCCTTTTGGGCTAATCCAAATTTCCTCTCCTCATTTTTGCCCCATAGAACAAAATACAATCCCGTTATGATCAATACTGCACCAATAATCCTGTACATCGCAATCACAAAATTAGTCAAATAT
Organism: Erythranthe guttata; assembly: GCF_056151865.1. NCBI lineage: Eukaryota > Viridiplantae > Streptophyta > Magnoliopsida > Lamiales > Phrymaceae > Erythranthe > Erythranthe guttata. The sequence continues at coordinate 25,311,576 of NC_142546.1, forward strand.
GGTGTTGACTTTTATTTTATGCTGTTGAATAAGGATATCTACATTATAAAATTTAACATTTTATTTATTTCTTTAAATCCCAAAATTCAATTACAAATCTCCTCAAGTTTTTTAATAGTTGACTAAATCCATTGTACTTGATGTACTCCAAAATTTAAAAGAAAAAAAAATTAGGGGAAGAGAGAAGTAGCCAAAATTGGTCGGGAAATTGGAATGTATTATTACGAAAATGAAAAGAGTTGGAAAGAAATTGTTGACAATAAAAAAACATACGAAGACTATTTATATGGCTAGTAATAATGTGGATGCATGTGGGACTAACCAAAGTGTATTATTAAACGTTGACCATCAACATGTACTCAATTTGGACCAAACAAATTAACAAAAATAGAATTAACTAACTATTTGTGAAGGGGAGGAGAGAGAGGGGGGTAGAGAGAGAAAGTAAAAAGTAAAAATACATACCCGCCCAAGTAGAATTGCTCGCCCAAGAGAGCAGAAGTCATAATGGCAACAACAAGTGTCTGAACAGGTTGATAAACAGCTACAAACACTGGGCCTCCTCTATCTATGCACCATATTTGTACCGCGAATGCTATCCCAGATGCCACCACTCCCTGCATTCATTCCCATTCATTCATTCTTTTTTCATTTACCATTATTTTTATTAAATATATACTCACACACAACTATTTATCTATATATTATTGGCCTTACTATATAAATATTCTTGATGGATGGAGCACATTCACATTAAATTTGTCAGTACAGCATGTTTCTCAGGATAATATATAATTGACTTATCATGCATGTGGTCCGATCCATCACATGGGATCCGATTAATCAACTCTCTCTCTCTCTCTCTCTCTCTCTCTCTCTCTCTCTCTCTCTCTCTCTCTCTCTCTCTCTCTCTCTCTCTCTCTCTCTCTCTCTCTCTCATGCACCCATGTTTCTTTTAATTTGACTTCAAATAATGTTTTGTATTGTTTGGACAAGTTATTAAATACTGACCATTTTTCATTCATTTCATATTCGGGAATTTAACTCAAAAATATATAGTAATAATTAATAAATACATTTCAGATATATGTTACTATCACCTCATTGAGTTGAGTTAGTCCAATTATTAATTTGGTCACAACATTTAATTGCATATTTAATTAATTAATAAACTACGTGTAATTTGTTTATACTCAAACAAATAAATTAGCTAATTGTATATTTGACCATGGATATGCAGCTGACCAAAAATTGAAATTGAATGACCCTTTTGCCCCTAAACCCATGCAACTTGTTTTTACCGAAAATCAGAAATAAAGAAAGTAAAAGGTGAAAAAAATACCGCATAGAAAACACTGAAAAGCTCGGCGCCGGAGTGGACGAGCCAAGCCTGCGGGTCCCTCTCGACAAAAGCGGCGATCAAAAGAAACTGCAACACACCAAAGAAGCACTGGTAAGAAGTGAAAGAGAGCCGAGCCGGGTACTTTTTCAGAACCGGCGCCTGCAGCACGAGCCACCCGGACCACGATAGGCAGTGCCCGATCAAGAATATACAACCCATCGTCCAGCTCTTCCCCTTCGCATCTCCCAGCTGTGACAGCAACGCCGCCGGCACAGCCTCCACCACCACCGCCGCCGTGCTCTTCAGCGTCGTTCCGGCGGGGCTGTAGATGGTGGGCCCTTTGTAGAGCGTGATAACCGATGCACCCGCCACGCAGAATAGTGTTCCCGCCACCTTTGAGATCCCGTCTTTTCTATCAAGTCTCACTTTCTCTATCCTGCAAAATAAAAACAATTATATATATATATATATATTATTATACGAAAAAAGCGTGGTTATAGATTTTTTGAACATTCAAAAGTCGTGCTTTATATATACTATTTCTAGAAGCTTGCCTGAGTACAACTGCCATGAGAAAGGTTATGGCGGGAACTGAATTTTGTATAGCAGAAGCAAAAGTGGGTGATGTGTTGTCCAATCCCAACAAGTAAAACCCTTGATTTGCAGTTATCCTGTCCGAATTTCAAATTTATTTAATTATTAATTAGTCCTCCAAATATATATTAATTATTAATTAGTCCTCCACATACCCAACAATTGCGAGGAGGAAGAACTGGATGACCAAGTTCCAAGTAAGAGGCGGCCTCTCTTTCCTGTTTTTATTATTAATTAAAATAATATTAATTAAGGTTATGTATATATAATAATAATAATAATAATTGAAACTGAATTTCGTGAAATAATTAAAAAAAACGTACTTTTCAAGAAAATAGGCAAAGGGCAAGAGGAGAAATAAGGCAAGAATGTTTCGATAAACAGGGAAGACAATCTTGCTGATGCCCATGTTAAGGGCAGCGCGTGAGACCACGTGGAAACCTGCGTATCCAAACTGCAACGCTAACATAGACATGTGCAGCTGGAACTTCTCCGGTATCGAGCACATTCTCCTAATACCAACGCCGCCGCCGCCGCCGGAGTCCGCCATTGATTGATTTATGTAATAACCACCTGAAAACTAATTAATTATATATATCTTAATGAGCTGTGTTGATTGATCGATCAGTTGTGGTGATGTTTAGGGTAGAGCTTAGGGGGCTATAAATATATAGTTGAGGAGAGAGAGAGAGAGAGAGAGAGAGAGAGAGAGAGAGAGAGAGAGAGAGAGAGAGAGAGAGAGAGAGAGAGGGTGAGAGGGTGTCCGTAAAATCAAAGGCGAGGTTTGAAATGTTTTTAGGTTGTCTCCCACTTTGTTATGTGATGAGGGGTATTTTCGGTATTCTACTCCTTACCACTTGGCTGACAAGACAACCCCACAATTATATCACTGTAAGTTAGATGCTACATCTGGTTATTTACTTTGCATGGATTCGAACCGTAGATTTAATTAATATTAACTACGCACTAATTAAACACACATACAGATGAGTGTGTGTGATTATGTGTAGATATACGGTTCAAATCTACTTGATCTAGATAAGCAGGTGTAACATTTAATTAATTTCTTATTATACCACTACCTAGAAGAAAACCAAGGCAAGTTACATGCGCGCGCACATACATTGATGTGTGTGTATTATTGTGTATCTATATATTTGGAAGCATGCTATTAATTATGATTAAAATTGATCGAAAAGATCAGAACTGAAGGGGGTACGTAGGAGGTGGTGGACCGGTGGTGGTGGTGGTGGTGGAGTGGTGGTGCATGCAGCCTCGGTGGATAATTAGAGCGCACGAGCGGTGGGGTTGGGGTTGGGTGTGTTGCATGTTGTGTCCACGTCCATCCATGAAACCCTAAACCCCATCATCTTAGCTACTAACCTTCCCATTTATTATTGTACCTCAATTTGTTAATTTAAATTTTTTTTTTTGGTATATAAATAATTCAATTTTATTATTCGACTCTCTATTATAATCGATAGTGACATTGCGATATAATTTCACTATCTATATATATCAATTTTTTTTTCATGGGGTATGCTTTGAAATAGATTATTTTGTATTAATTAATTGCACCATCAAATAATATAATTAAATGAAAATGCTTAATTGTATTACGATATTCATTTAAAAATTAAAAGGCTTCACAAAAATAAAATAAAAATAAAAAAATAACAGGGCATGGGATATTATATGTATATATATATATATATATAATATATATTTTTTTAATTATTAATTTGTATATATGATATATAATTGCATGTTTGCATGTGCAATCATTGAGACAAGTAAATGGGAAATGTTTCACTTTTAATTTTACACCATAATTATATTATTATGACCATTTGACCCCTCCACTAGTTTACGTGACTGTAAGTTGCTGTAGTTTTTATTAATTCTAATTAATTAGGATCCAGTTGCTAACACTAACATGGCTGTGTATTAATATAGATTACATCAAATCTCAGTATTAGGATTATTAAAACCAATAAGATTATAAGTAATTGGAATTATTGAAGGGAAATTAGTTATATTATTGACTGGATCTTCCTATATATATCCAACGGTCAACTTGATTCTGTTCATTGGCTAAACTTAAAAAGGGCAAGGGGTTGTGGTCCTCTCGATTATTTCATTATTTTATTATTTTATTACTGTTATATAATAATTACGTGTGACAAGCATGTGACCGTTGGTAGTCAGAATTAAAATTGGATCAATTGACACAAATTCACTTACGGGATTTTTGAACACGTTTTCTTATATTTGAAGTAACACATGTTATATTATAATTTATTTTAGTAACGTCCATAAATTATTTTTTTTGACAACAATGTATACAACTAATTACTTATTTGCGTTGTTTTTTCACAAATATTCCTAAAAAAAATCGAGGCGCTGACCACGAAACCCGCCAGATTTTCATCAAATTTTCAGTCCCGCAGTCGAAAAATCCTGGTTCTGCCCACGGTTCCGTTAGTATACAATTTTGCTCATGGATGAAGAAATATGATCTTTTTAAATAATATTGTGTGATTTGCGAGTTAAATGTATAATCAAAAGGGCTAAAACAAACACACTTTCTACACCAAACTTCTTTCTTTTCATTGATGGTTTTGTACGAAAAAAGCAATAAAATGAAAATTAAGGAAACTTTGCTTTAATATATATATCACGAGCGACACTAATTAATCATGTTTATTAAAGATAATTAATGAAGTGTTTCCACTAACAACCCACCTCACCAAGATTGGTTGTAGTACTATATAATGATATAATTTACTCCTTAATTGTAACTTTAAACGACAGTGTGTCTCCCTAGCTCCCACTTGAATCCACTATCGATTATTTTGATGATCTTACAAAATTAAATTAAATTACAGTAAATTTCTATTTTGTAAAATAAAATGAATTCAGAATAATAATATAATTGTGAAACAATAATTTAAAAGGCGGCAATAAATGTATCGAGATATAGGGTAAGCGGGTGACCCGGGCAGAAGGAACCGGTCGGGCAGCAGCCTGACCGATACAGGTCGAAACTTGATTACCATCTCCATAGCATATATATATCATATATATGTATATATAATGTATGATCTTGTTCCTCACTTGAGTCAAATACAATTGTTATTTCTACATCACTGACAGCTATACTTGTGATTTTTCTTGCACCCCAGAATCTTTTGGATTCAATGTTTTGGCCCCGTAATAATTCAATTTATTTATTTATCTATACTTGTAATTAAAAATGCATATAAAGCGATCAATTTGGAAATTATAATTATAAAAGCATGCACTCTCCACATTCATTGACGCATGCGAAAGTTTGAAAATATAAATAATTGATTTTCATCATAATATTTTTTTTATTGTGAAAATTGAATAATAGACAAAAGAAACCTTGACAGTTGTGGTCAGTACGAAAGCTAATGTCTTTGGTCAATGGTAGGGTTTGGGCATCAAATCTAAGATTTTTGGTCTACATATATTGTTTTTTTTTTATGCAAGAAAATAGAAATTCAGATATTTAAATATCAATTGAATACATTATAATTTGAATAAAGATGGAACATGTCTTTTGAAATATTTTAATTTTTTTATTAAAATTCTAGATTTTTAAAATTATTGTCTAAAAAAAAGAAGAAAAAAAATCCGGGGAGTCCCTTTTGTTATTTGGTGAAGCAGCAAGGCATGTGCTGACAGATGGCATTACATTGAATGGAGGCCCTAATGGGAAACAAATAAAAAAATCCCATTTATTTATATGTTACAATTTGTGATTTAATAAATTAATCAATACGGCAATTGTTTAATGAACCATATATTTTTGTGTCATTATTCCATTTCCTTTTCCCTTTCAAAATATGAATTTTTATTTATTTTAGTAGAATCAACTGCTGATTCTATGTCAATAAAGATTGGAAGAATTTTCAAATTAATAATTAATTATGACAGCAACCCGATAGCAATTTGCGATTATCAATTTCGACATATATCGTCAATCGATTAGTAGATTAAGAAAGACGCAAATATTGGTTACTATCGTAATTAAAGAAGGCGAAATCGCTGTCGAAGTTCGTCCTTGTTTTTATAGTATAATAAAATATATTTATTAATAAAGTGATTAATGGAAATTATCCATAAAATTTGAAAACATAGTACCCAAAAAATAAATTCAGCTAAAATTTAAATTTTCAGGTTACCCTCTTGAATCTTTGATGGGAATACACAATTAAAAATAAAATTAAAATAAATAACTAACATATTCATATGATACAATAACCCTAGAAATATAGGGTATGAGTGTAATCCTGCAGATATACACATAACTGGATATATACATACATTATAAAACAATTATGAAAATTTAGTTTGGTTTATTCAAAGAAAAGATCATTAAACAATGAAAGGAGTGAGACACTTAACAGAACCACAATAATGTTATATCACATACACATTACCTAATATTCAGGTATCTTTCAACAAATCAATTTCATGGCTAAGGACCACTACTAAACTCATCAATGGAGTCTTTACAAACTTTTCTCTCTCCCGTCTTAATTGTTACCCGTTTTCGACATCCACGTTCATGGGAGTGAGTGACCAAGACCCCCATTAACAGTTCATCATATTTTATCGTGCAACAAACACGAAAAAGAAAAAGAGAGAGAGATGCTCTCCATTACCAAAAAGATGCTGTAAAAGATACCGTGGATCAAGTGTATCTTGTCTGAAGATGCTGTAAACATCTTTTCCAAAGGGGGAGTGAAAAATAAGATTCCTAGTCTGTGTGCTTAGAACACTATCTCAGTGGGCGACAACACTTCGTTGGCCTTTCAGAATCCGGAAAAGCTTATTTATGAGCGGTCAGATTTTCAATTTCGTTCCGTAAGAGACGTGTTTTGAATGACATTACATGGATATGTAACGTGCATCGGGTGATAATCTATGCAACTTACGTAGAACTAGGGTCGGAATATACGGTACCTAGTGAAGAGTGAATAACAAAAATAAAATTATATGCACGTCTAATATAGTATGACAGGGTTGCTCAAATAAGTCCTACACGAACGCCTGCTAGAAATGTACTGAATAAAAAAGTATCGGGTATAATACAAATCCATTTAATTGTAATTTTCCATGTATGGAGAAATTCACTGGTCGAACATTATTAAAATTCTGTAAAACATTGCAAGAAAGAGAAAATAAGAAAGCAACCAAGCGTATTTTACCGAAGACTTAACTCTAACATGTGTATTCTGTAAAACAGAGGTGGCCTAGTTTAGTAACTATCTGCTTATTCGCATCACTCTGTTGTTTTCTCGAGTTCCATTAGGACAAGGTAATCTAGGCATGTCTCGTCATTTGAAAGCAAATATACAGACAGTGATGTGGAGTTATTATTCGGCACCTGTTTCTTCGGCAGATTTCTTATACTCCGGCTTGAGCTCATATGTACCCTGGTTTGTTCCCCTTTTATTATAAACACACAGCTCATTCAATATCTCCTTCAAAAATTGCTGCAACAAACATACCGAAAATTAGACACCGCAAGGAAAATACAAGAAAAAGCACTTCTTACATATCTACTTATAAGCCAGTATATAATATTCAACAAACAAGAGAACAGAAAACATAAATCACCAAATCCACAATTTTTCGACAAAATAGAATAATAGAAGCAAAGGATTACTGCAGGTTGATCGGTTTCTTGAACGAGCTGCTTAAGAGCCCAATTAGGTTGTCTTTCGAAAAGCTTAAACATGATATCTTCCAATTCCCCACGGTCCCTTCTAGTTCTTTTCACATCTGGCGCCTTAACTGGAGCTGGTCTTTTCTTATTATCCTGCACCAGATAAAATACGAAAGATAAAATAATGACCTTAGAATTAAAAAAATTAAAAGGGAAACAAGAAAGAACCTAGTTACCTTAGAAGTCGAAGTAATCAGTCCCATCATCCCAGGCATTGACCTCATGTGCACACCACGATCACCATCAATCACCTGATGAACATCAAAACAGAGATGTACAGTAAATATTTCATTATTTAGCATAAAATGTTCCTAAATAACACGGTCCAAGAGAGGCAAAAATGAAAAGTGAAGCGAGTTGTATGACCTGAATTTGCCTATTCTTGATCATGGACTTATTTGTTCTCTCTCGGCACATTTTTCTGTATTCTTCAGCGTTTTCATGGCGGGGTTTCATGTCAAATTTATGTTCCACTTTCCCCTCCATTGCAAATTTTACTGTAAAAGAAAACATCACAATATATACACAACTGGAGAAAACAGAACAATGAAAGCAAGAACCGCTCAGCATCCTCAAAGAAAACTATGAGGTAACGAAATATCCCTTTTTCAGCCTAACAGTCGTAGGATATTATTGAATATTAAATAGATCCTCATCCTCTATAATTTCCTTTACAAAAACATTACTCTGTACATAACGTTGAACTCCACTCGACTCTATAGTTAAATTTTTGGGGGTATTACACACGTTATTTTCACAATCTCATAAGCTATTTTAGAACTATCAGCACACTGTTCAAAGTAATTTTAACAGAAGCTCCATGTATTTACCAATAGATCATAACATTACAGTAATTGTGGGCATTGCGCAGACAAGCTATTCACATTCTCGTAAAGCAGATGTATTCCCTCTTACATAAACCCCAAAAGGGCAACATCAATGCATTACTCAGCCAAAGATCAAGTTCAAAACAGATTCAAAATCCGAAAAGAAATAAACAAAGCAATGCATGTAAGTTCAGAATTCCAGAACAAGGCACAGCAAAAAGAGGGAGATAGGGGAAAGAGATAATGACAAGTGAAAACAATTCACCTTGGTTTATCTCGGAGAAAACCTCCATTGGAACAAAATCCTTAAACATGTTCAGAGAGTAACTCTTCGGCATATTCACAACATCACCCCCAGCCATCTCCATAGTAAACTGACGCACATACATTAATTTAATTTCAGAATCCATTTTCTCACAAAGTTCACAATTCACAAAAAAAATAAAAAAAATCAAACATGTGAAGAACGAAGTGAAAACCGATAAATTGATTTACTTGGAGGGGATCGGAGTCTTCAGGTTTGAGGAGATCGAGAGAAACGATGACTTTTGCGACGGGCGGCGAGTCGGAGGCGGCGGCGGATGCGGAGGAGGATCGCCATGCCTTGGAGACGATGGGCGGGCACTTCATTAGCCAAATAGGTCGGTCAGCTTTGGAAGTCTCGACGGAGCTTTTACTGTTACTGCGGTCATCCTCCATGGAAGGTGACCTTATTTTTTCCTATTTTTGGAAGAGGAAGAAGATCTGTAACGACTCAAATGGACTTGCTCTGACGGGTCGGGTCATAAACGGGCCGGTTTCGATAAATTATCCTCTCTCTTTTTTTATTTTTGTATTATAATATTTTGGACTGGGCCCGGCCCGTATATAGGACATCAAAGTGGAATGTAAAGCCCGTAAAATGGATTATGGCCCATAATAAAATATAGAGAGTCCAGGAGTCATTGAATATACATGGAGGCCCAATTTCTCCTAGTGATAAATATTGACTAACTAAATATGAAATAATACTTGATTAATTAATTATCTTTTATTTCCGCAACCAATAATATTAGTAATTAACAACTTGTGGTTATCCTGGAAAACCGGAGGGGGCCGGTTCCTATAGTTTTCCAAGTCAAGGGTCAACTGATTGGTCAAACATTCTCTAGTTTTTTTTTGACATATTACTGATTACAGAGTACTGCAAACAAACTTTTGCTTAAAACCAGCCGGGTCAAAGGCTTTACTAACAAGCGTCGTCCAAGCAAACAAAAACCAATTTTACTATGGTTATTTCTATGCTATACACATTAGATTTTTACAGTAGATTTACACACATCAGTGTGTGAAGGTGTGTTTGTACGTCTTTGTATGTATAGTAAAAATCTATCTGGTGTATTTCACTAAATGTAGTATAGTGTAAATCTCGTATTCGCTTAAAAATGCAAAAGAAAAGGAAAAATATGTCGGTCGGAACCAAAATCGACCGCATCATTGGTGGATTGTGTGCTAAGTTATACGCTTAATTAGTTTATTTTTAATTAGGTAGTGTTGCTAAACTTTCAATAAAAGCAAATTAATTAGAAGCGCATATACTCACCCGCCTAGCATGGTGAGTTTTTTTATCTTGGTTCTAATACATTACAAAATATTATTTTTGATGTGTGATAAATTGGTATTAACTAATTTGGAATATGAGAGAGAGAGAGAGAGAGAGAGAGAGAGAGATGAATGTAATAATTGGGAATTGGTAAGGGGGGAAAATAGGACCACAATAAAATGGTTGCAGGAGATGAGATGAATCACAATGCTAAAGAAGAAGCAGAAGCACGCGCCTGTGTACCTCACTCTATATCTTCCCTAAATCTCCCACACCCTACTAACCCTACTCTTCCCTATTAGTTTCGCCTTTTCCCTGCTTCTTCTTTTCTACTTCATTATCTTTTATTAATATACTATTATTACTAGAGTCTATATATTTAATATACATTGTGCTAATTATGTTTATTAGATGTGAAATAGCGATCACCATTTTGAACTACTAACTCGACATTAATCCTTTAATCTACCATTGTTAACCATGTACTAATATATATTAGAACAATACACATAACTGAAGCAAAAAAACAAATGGCTGATCGATAAGAAAACAGTTGGAAAACAAGAAGTGCCATGAGGAATTAAGTCATATGTTTTTTCCCTAACACTGACATGTCCTCTCTCTCTCTCTCTAGATCACACACACACACACACACACACACACACACACATATATATATATATATATATATATATATATATATATATATATATATATATATATATATATATATATATATATATATAATCAAGCAGCAACGTTTACATCCATGCCCACTTATATACATGAATCACATGGTCATTAATTAATTAAACATACATATACATATATGTATATATATATGTATATATATAATTTAAGAAATATCAGAGCATTTAGGATCGCATGCAGCTTCCAATCCCTTCTGTTTGTCACATCCGATCCATGGCCTGTCTTAATTTCAATTATACCTTTCTTTTTTAGGGTTCCTTCTCTCTCTGTAATATATATCTATATATATATATTTAAGCGTAGTAGTGTAATTAATTCTTATTTAGTTTGGCTGTGATGCACTGCGTGTATTAGTATGTGTGTGTGTGTGATTATATATACATAATATAGTATAGCCTATATATAAATATAAATATATATAGGTCAATTAATTGTACTATTTATTGGGATATGAAACCTTGAATCATAATAATATATAAAGTGATCACATTTGCCAGAACTAGCAGTGATGGACCGCCAATTAACACCCCCTCTATTTCCTAATTTATATTCAATTATACCCTTCTCAAAATCATAGACCTAATAATCACCCATTCCTCATAATTAATTACATTTATATACTAATTAGCTAGTTAGAGGAAGGTCAGACTTTATCAAATCCAACAAACACTCAGAAACACAAGCCACTTAGAAGAAGGTTTTTCGATAAGACCAATTAATAATTTAAATTTAATGCATAAGAAATACACAAAATCATAATTGAAATTCGGACACATTTATATATATATATATATAAATAGAAATAAATAATAAACATGAACAATATTCCAAATGCTTGCTTGTGATATTCTTACAACATTCTTGGACCTAACTATTTCCTTAAAAATGATTCTCAAAACAAACACTAAAGTGAATTAAGTTAGAAACATGGAAGGGATTAAATACTCAATACTTGTTAAATAAATTTGATATCAAGGTCTTGGTGGTAAGAAGAATTGCGTACCGGCCATGAAACCGCTAAGCTGATGACTACTAGGATAAATCGAAGGGTCGAGCATTGTCAGATTCGTGTTGCTTGTTGTCGCGGCGATCAGATCGAGCGACTGTTGGTGAGAGCCTCCACCGATGAGGCCGGCCGAGGAGGGGCCTTCTCCGGCAGCGCCACCGGGGTACCGGCTTTCAGGACCTTGATCGTAGAGGATTCCCTTGAATACATGCCCTCCAATGTTGACAGCTGTCTGATACGCCAGATGCTCCTCCGCGTCGTCCATTGCACTCACTCTCACGCACCGGAATACGGCCGGGGAACTCAGTTCCGCCGGAAAGTGTCCCACCTCAAACCCTAGTTCATCACCATCAGAAAAAATATATATATAATTAATCGAAATTTAAATAAAAAAGTTCACCAACTCTTTTGATTTTATTTGCGTCAGGTTTACTCTGTAACAGTAAATTGAAAAGGAAAGGTAAAGCAAAATGATCAATTATTAATAAGTGGAGGAGTTCATAATTATTTCAATTATTTTTCCCTGCGCCATTTAAACGATTTTAATTAATGGAGCATTAAAGCTTAAGAATTCAAAACCTACCTCCACCACTTCCGCCGGCGCCAGCTCTTCCATCACCCTCCCTCAGCCGCTTAGGATTCTCGCCACCTCTGACCGCCGCCAGCTGCTGCTGCTGCTGTTGATCCGTCTGCAAAGAAGAATTCGTCGTCGTAGTCGTCGTCAGCTGCTGCTGCTGCTGGAGACGCTCGCGGCGCCGGGCCGCCGGAACCCACGTGCTCTTCACGTGAGTCTGGCATGGATAGCCGCGGCTCTTACAGCAAGTCCTGCACCTCATATGCTCGCAGTCTTTCTTAGCTTGGTTCCCACAATCCTGACAGCTTATTCCGTCGCTACCCACCGCCCCTCTCCCCTGATGATTCATCACCCGAAACCCTAACTCCGCCGCCGATCTGTTATTATTATAGCTACCGTAGTTCCCTGCAGGCTCATCACCTCCTCCGATGCTCCTCCGCCGTCCGCCGCTACTCGGCCCGATGGAGAAGTCCACATCCTGATGGTGGCTTCTCTGGTGATGCAACTGGTAGTACTGCTGCCATACCTCGAAACCCTTGCTGTAGATCTCTTCGTTCTTGTTCAACAGGAACAAGTTGTAATTATTACTATTATTATTACCAGTTTCTGCTGTCTGATTGTGCTGGTCTTGCTGTTCTTGGTTGTTGTCGTGGTTCTTACCACTTAGCGAGAAAAACCCAGACATATTCCTCTCTCCTACAAGCTAAGACCAACCTCAATTTTGAGAGAAAATCCATAGCAAACAAAACTAGGGTTTATAGGGTTGGAGGATGGGTGGTTATTATTATCATGTGGTAGTTTTCGTGAAGATCCAACACTACTGTGTGTGTTTGTGTTTGTGTGTGTGTGTTTTGCAATATGAATTATGGGACTAGTTTACTACTAGATTAAACACTAGGTTTTGTGTTTATTAATTGTAGGTGGGGAGAGAGAGAGAGAGAGAGAGAGTGTAGAGAGAGAGAGAGAGATGTAGTAGTTTTTGGGGGTTTGTACTCTGTTTAATTTGCAGCTTTTTGGCACCATCGGAATTATTTAGGGTTGTGTGTGTGTGTGTGTGTTTAATTGGCGATGGTGAATCAGTTGGGATTGAAATGTTTTGAGTTTGTTTTTGATGCATTAAATTCACAGCTCTGCAAACGCCGCCATAAGCCCACTGCAAACTGCTACCTCAATTTAAGACCCCACAGTAACATTTTGCTCCTCTTCTCTTTTTACTTTCTCTCTCTCTCACACAATACACACACACACACTCTTACTTTTCAATAGTAGTATTTACGCTCTAGTACCCAGTTTGTGTCATATTTGCATTTATTGCCCGTAATAACTTGGCTTATTTTACAATTTTGCCATTTTATTTTTTTTGAAAATATATACTATTTGTTTTTTAAATATGTATACATTTGATCTGATTTAAACATATTTTAATTTTTTTTTTTAATCTTATATATCGTTTTACAATTCAAAATAATAAAATTTTGGGTAAATTATGAAAACACCCATAAACTTAGGTTAAATGACGTAAAACACTCCCACCTATCCGTAATAAGAAGAAAACCCCTCTGATAAACTGTTGATCGAGTTTTTTAACGGAAAATGTGTAAAGTCTATTATATTTTCTGTTAAATAGGCGAGAAATAAAATAAAATATCTAAAATTGTTTAAAGTCTATTCCCTTGAATAAAAAAAATCCGTGAAAAGTGCAAGGGGTTAGTGTAAGAAGGAAACAAACTTCAGGGTTTTTTGGTAATTACGAATAAGTAAGGGTGTTTTTCGTTATTGAGACTAAGTGAAGGGGGTTTTCGTAATTTACACAAATATGTGAATGGTGATTCATTCAACGGTTGTGTGATGGCCACGTAGCAAAGGATCGATCAGGCTTTTGCTGATTTATCCGTGCACCGGAAAACACGCCCTACTTTCTTTCTTCTCTCCCATGATAATTAATTTAGGGAAAATTATTTTATTAATTTCTGAAAGGAATTAAAAGCAATTAACCAAATGAGGAAACAACAATGGGACAGCTGCCTCACAGTCACAGCTAAAATGTTTCATCACTGACCAATCAAGGACCCGATAATTAGGGGTGACATTATTATAAGCGTGACAGAGAGGTGAGATTAGTGAGTCAGTTCTTCTTCCAGCTTTTGGGATATTCAAGAAATTCCCCCCAAGTTCTCAGAAAATTCTATTTTGACCCTCATCTTATTATTAATTAGTAAAATTAGCAGCTTCGACTATATAATACATTATACGCCTCGTATTCCTCTCTAATTCTTTCTGCAATCATTCTTAAGAAATTAATATATATAAATAATTGATGTTCCCTTTTTGTATGGGGCTATTAATTTAAAAGGTCAACCCTTTGATAGCAACATTACAAAATAGAGGAGAAATTCCCAAATTAATTCCATTTTTGAGTAATTTATATTTTGTAAAATGTAAATTACAAACACCCCTAAGCTAAGACCAAATTACGAAAAAAACTCTATTGTTTTGGTAATTACAATCACTACTATAAATTTTCTTACATGTTCATCCTTATGGTGTCAAATTCAACATATCTTCTAGATTCCGTAGAATATTCTTCAGGTTGTACTCGTTTTGTGCAAACATGTCGTTTCTGATGTTCCACAATCTAATATATACAAGTCAAGAGACACTTCTTATGATCATATTGTTTCAAAATATTGAGCTTGAATTGACTAAAATATACTTGAACTGAAGAATATTCAAGAATATCACAATATAATGTATTTTTTTTCATAAGTAATCTTGATTTTAACTATAAAAAAAATCCAAAATTACCTTTTAGAGGATTGTCTCAATATATTAATAATATGATATTTTCCCCTTTAATCTTATACTTCTCTATCGACAATTCAATATCACATATATATATATACATTTATGTATATCTATATGTGAATCTAGATATAAAAGAAAGAGGAATAATATTTAGCACTATTGTGCAATTTTAACAAAGAATGATGACAATTGTGCAAAGATTATTCTTATAATATTCTTCTTTTGAATCTTTTCTTTATATGAAAGAAGATTGACAAGACATTTCCTAGAGAAGGGAGAATAGTAAAGAAAACAACATTATTGATTATTGATAAGACGTACGTTTAATTTATATTATTTAAAATAATAAAAAAGAGGATTAGACCATCATTAATCCTTAATTACTTTCCCGACCACTTCACTCATTCTGAATGTGCTACTACTATCAACTCTACAATTTTCAGTCACGGGCTATGACCAAAAATAATAATAATAAATAATAATAAATAAAGAAAGCCATTTGAATCTATATTCTTGAGTTTTTTCAAAACGTGAGTTTTTTTCCATAATTAGTGGCTATAATTAATTAATTAATTAATTAATTAATTAATCAATCAATCTTCTTGAAAACTGTAGATTTTAAAATTATTTGGTACGGACAAGCGGCGGCCGTACAGATAATGCAGAACAAATTAAAGTGGTTAAAAGTTAAGATTAGTCTGTTCCTATTAATGGACAACAAAAATTACCAATCCAAAAAAACAAAATTGCATGGAAGAACAAATTTTAATTAAATAAATGCATGTAATTTTTATTCATTTTGAAATTATATCAAAAATTAAATTTGAACGGGGCTTTACACCCTATTAATTAAATTAATTAATATTTGAAAATCCGAGAGATTTCAAAGTTGTTTGAATAAATATTTTTTCTTATAATTATGTTTTAAAAATAATAATAAATAAAAAGTATGTGGGTGGGGTTAAATAATTGAATGTGTGGCAGTCAAAAAAAATCTCGAGCCGTGCGTCTGAAAGATAGATGGCCTTTTAAGCGGGATTTTGACCTCCCGTACCCGATTTCTTTCATATAAAACCAAACACGTCTTTTCCAACTCTCCAATACTTATTTTTTATTAATTATTAATTTATAAACTAATTAAGAAATAGTAGGGACAAAATTGAGAAAATGAAATATTGTAAAGTGAAAAATATTTCACATGACTCATGTCTCATCAATCACAATTTCGGGGTTAAATAAATAAACAACCAACTTTCTCTTCAACTATTCTTAATTCTTAATAATTAGTAAAATATAGTCATTGGCCCCCTCCACGTGCTAAACATTACCATCAAATATTGAGCAAAAAAAATTAGCCAAGTAATTGTTTTATTACATAAAAAATAAACTAATATATAATCTTGACTAAGGTAGATATTTTGGTAAATCTAGACCAGGATAGGTTTTTTACCTTTGATTTAATTATTATTATGTAACGGCCGTGTCACATGGTTGAAACACTTTCACCTACTTTTCACAGCCCTAAAACCATTTTAATCTAGACTTAGCCCTCTACACCATATATTTAAATTTTAAAAATAAAATAAAAAGGAGTAAAAGGCATTATTTGAATTTCCAGGAAATAAAAGTAATTCATGGAATCTACGATGATGGGCATTTGAAATTACCATATTGTACATCGTCATACTTGCTATATTACGGTGCCCAAGGGGCAAGGGCAATATGCAGAAAGTTCAAAATGGCTTCAGACAAAATATGAGTAGACAAAATGTCTATTACATCTGGAAAAATAAAAATAAAAAATAAAAATTAGGGTCCACCATACTAGTTAAGGGCAACAAAGTTGCCACATTTAGTAAGGCACACTAAAACTTCCCACACTTCATAAGAATGGTCTAAAGTCAAAAGCATACATAAATTTATTACAACGAAAACTGTAATCATAAAACCCAAAAAAAAAAAAGAGAGTCGAGTTGGCGGGTAATTAATAAAAATCGAAACCAAATATTAAACAGATATATAAATCCGATCGAGAAAAAAAAAACTCCTTCGTTTGATGCTCCTACCTCTTTTCTTTCTCCAAAAACCAAAATCATCTTACCTGCGAAGGAGAACAGAGCAATCCAGACGCATCGGATCCCACAGCCGCAAGATCGCAAACATTACACAACTGCCCCTGCTGAGAAAGAACAAAATGCGTGCCGCAGTAAGGGCAAGTCACGTCTTTTTGCCCCCTGTAAATCGGGACATAAGTAGCCCCACACACAACAAAAGGATTTCTAAAGTCGTAGTTAAGCTGCGTAGCATCTTTCATATTCCTCTCAGCAGCCTGCAGAACTTGCCTAGCTTGCCTCGCCTGATTCTCGTTGCTCGGATTAGTCTCGAGAAGTCGTCTGGCAAAATTTGCCGCAGTGCTCAGATTCTGGGCCTTGAAGCAAACAGTCATAGCGTTCTGCAGAGCAAGCCTCGTGTGTGGTAGCTGAAGGGTACAATGGGTAAAATACGCAGCCAGTTCTTGTTGACGAATTGGATCGTCCTTCATTTCCCTCCTCTTGAGCTCCATCTGCAGAGCAAGAACGTACTCTTTTGCTATGATGACCAGTTCTTTCACCTCATCCACCTCCCTTCGAGTTTCGACCACAATTAAAGGGATTGTGTGAAGAATCGCCAGAAAATGTTTTAGAGCTTCGGAAAATTTCCCAGCAGTTGTGGCCTTGTACCCAGCCTTGAGCTTCTCCTCCAGTTGAGAGAAATCGAAAATGAGGGCAGGTGGGCCTCGCACGTTGGGACTTGCTGACTCACTCCACCCCCTCTCAATTGCAACAGAGATCACCGGTGCAGAAGTGAAGCCACGTAGGTAACTGTGGCTGCCCATGTGAAGGTCGATAAACTGCGATTTCAAAGGAGCAAAATTACGTATGCCCAACTGACGGCTTAACAAACGCATTGCAGTGTCGAAGTTTCCGGAAGCTGCATGCTCGGCAGCAAGAGAAGATCTCTGGACCCAGATCTGGCTCACGGGCATACCCAGTGTGGGGGCCACAAACACAGAAGAACGTGCATTCGAAGCTGCTTTGGGGGTTTCAGCATCAGGTGGAAGATCAAGATCCTCTAGATCCCATCCTCCCTCTTCGTCATTCTCCGGGTGCACATCATCATCATCCTCATTCAGCACAGCGCTGATGTCACCATTCTGCAAGTTGTCCACATCAGCAATATCCAACCCTTCGCCCCAATCGGCATCTGCAGCTTCTTCATAGTCTTCGTCGGCATCTCTACCTGTGTCGTCAAGGCCGCCCTCGAATATGCCTTTGCTAACCATTAACAAAGGCCAGTCTCCAGCTGATAGTACTGGATTTGGGGGTATCAGAAGAGAGGGCTTTCTTCCCTCAGGCAGAGAAGGAACGTTCTCACCCAGTTCTACAGCCAAACGCTCTGCTATGTCATGAAGCCCATGGACAGAAGCTGTTATATAAGCCAGGGGCAAGTGGCCCACATTTTCGAGAATCTTGACACGCTCTCGTACGTCGCCTAGATACAGTGCATCGTGAAACTGGCCCATGACGTCATTTTTCACCTCGGCGATTTTCATCATTTTTGACAATTTATCGAGATTGCCGGTTATCAGATAATGGAAAGACAGCCTCTCGAAATTCTTTGTTTTCTGATATGCATATTCGACAATCCCTGCATTTCCCTGGCGAAGGGCTTCTACCCCTAGCCTGTACCAGTGATCTTTCTCATCAATCTTTTTGGCAGATTCGAGGGCTTTCTCGATGTTGCCACTTTCAAGTGCCAAGTTGAAGCGAGTTCTCTCGTCTTTGACGAAATAAAGAGCAACTTGCGGAAATCCCTTCTGCTGCAGATAAGCAATCATGGCCTGCCCACATAATTCTGAATTTTTTATCATGCTCATAACCTGATCGTATCTCTTCCTCAACAAGGAAAGCTTAAAAACATATTCCGTTGAATCAATAATGATCGGACGGTTTTTCCCATCTCGCTCCAAGCAAAAGATTGTGTTCCCGAATATTTTGGTTACGTACACTGGGACATCCAAGGTCTTGATGATTCCACTATCCCCGTTAGGAAGACAGTACTTAATGTGCGTCAGTGTAGTGTAGATGAAAACACCGTTGTCATCCCATGCTCCACTCTTGACACGAATGGTCTCGTGAAGCGTGCAACGGTGCGCAAGCTTCTTATCAGCAATAATAATCGAATGCTTGCTTAGTAAAGCAACACTCTCCATATCCTGAGACCAAACCACATACCTAACGAAGGATGTCTGAAGATCCCCAAGAATAATCCTCTGTTGGAGATCAAAAATGACAACCCGGTCCTCAGCCCTGCAGAGCAGATTTCCAGTTCCGGCATAAAATATAGCATCGGTAGCAATTGGCAGAAGACTCTTTTTCACAATTTCATTTTTCAGATTCTTGACCAGGACTTGGTTGGTGCTTTTCTCGAGCACCGCAAACCTATTTCTAGCCACAAAAACTGCAGACCCCCCAACACCTCTTTTTGCTTCTTGAACACTGTCGCCTCTGCCATGGCTATCTTTGGGAACAACATAGAGTTCATACGAACCTCCATCCGTGTCTGAACAAACCAAGACTGCACTTTCAGTAGGGCTGTAAGAAAGAGAACGAGGTGCTTGGTTTAGACTATTAGCACCAGGACGGCGGATTGGTATCAGCTGAGTATCTTTTTGAGTCGAGTAATCAAAAGTACGTAAAAAGCGGTCCTTGACGTAGAAGACTGAATCAGCAGTGACAGAAAAGGCAGGACGCTCTCTCTCCAGCTTAAAAACAATCATGCCACTGTCATGACCAGCAGCCAGAAGATTCATCTCTGGGTGGGCTGCTAGGATCCAAAATCGGTCATGCTCCCTTCGGAAAGTCTGCAAGCCAGTTCTCTTAGTGGCATCCCAAACTCTGATACTTTTGTCTTCTGAGTTTGATATAATGATGTCCTGCTTTGGATGAAACAAAACACAAGAAACATTGTTCATGTGGCCTCTCAGTGTGTCCACCTCCCAAGCCTTTGTATCTGAGACAATATTAATCAGATACCAATCATTAAATATTAAAAATGTAAAAGTTTACAGAAACTAGAATAGTAAATATAAATGACTGTAATGAAGTTGAGGTAGAAATAGAGTTTTCAAGTGATAAATGAAGCAGCAATTCTCCCAAGAAACTCAAACAAACCTCTGGCATATTTTCGTTGTTAAATTAGAAAAAATAAGATGGCAAATCTGTAGGCCAGTACACATATACCTTTTTCATCATCATAGAAAAATGACTGCAAACTTAGCTTATCCCATATGACCTAATTCAAAAATAACTCCTTCAAGTTCCATAGTTGTCTTGCGAACCAATAACCACCACTCATTCACCCACATTAGCTTGATATATCAGAGCCCAGAATGCCATAAAGTTCAGCACATTTTTCGCAGCATGAAAGCAGAAACGGGGAGTAATGTAATACAAACAATAGAAGATTTTGAGAGACTATTGTGACCTGACCCTTTTTCCTTTAGCAGAGGTTCTCCATCATCAAGATTAAAAATCATTCAGGCATTAAATGCTCATTTTGTTATAAAAATGTTTTAGAAGCCAGTATAAATCTTCGAGGAAAATAAACAGCTCAAGCAAGATGCTGAATTAATTAGTGGTCAAGCTGACATACCATTCATGCGCCAGATTTTCACTTGGCGGTCATCTGCTCCAGAAACAATCAGAGGGAGAGTCGGATGGAAAGAAGCCCAGTTGACCCCTCGATCATGGCCTTCCAGGACATACTTCACAACAGCATCAACTCCACCAAAGAAGTCCGCATTCATTTGAGACAATCGCAGAATGTCATCTGCGGGAGATACTGTTTTCTTCCTCAGGGCACCAATATCCCAAACACGAACAGTCTGATCCAAAGAGGCTGAAACAACCAAGTCTTCTTTGGGGTGAAATGTGGCACACATGACATAATGGTTGTGCCCCGTTAACACAGAAATACAAGTACGTGATTGCCAGTTCCATATTCTAATTGTCTGATCATCACTTGCACTTACTATCCAGGGATACTCGTGATGAAATTGAACTGTCCTGATGTAATCAAGATGACCGAGAAGAGTAAAGAGGCATCTGTGCAATTTATAATTCCACACCTTGATTTTGTAATCATCACCTGTAGAAACCAATTTTGGCAGATATCAGAAAATGTGTATGAATCATGAATGTCATCCAAGAAAAAACAGACAATGAAGCTATCCAACATAACATTACTCTTCATATAATCAAACAAATACTAATAAGTAATAACAGTAAATACAGAAATATTTCCGTTTATTTTATTATATGTAATTCAGATATCTTTACAATCTTCATTAGGATTAGGTTCAACCAAAAGTCCCATAAGAAGCCAACGCAATCTTCAAACTAACAGTAATAAATAAAGCATTTAAAAAAAAAAAACTGGATATGAGATGCCGAATTTATTTAATCATTAGACTCCGTTAACATACATCATGTACCTCGATATAACTAACTCTCCAACATCAATTGTGTGCATAAGCACAGTAAAAAAATAGGGGTCAAGGTGCCCTAGCAGACCACAGAATATTTTACAGGCAATAAACAAACAGAAACGAAAATCTATAATAAGACCCACATTTTACAACATATAACACCTAGAGATAGATTCACTAACTCAACAACTAGATTTCCTTTTCGACAGTGGAGAAATCACACCCCCCTGCGGATTATGCAATGAAATACCAAGCACGGGGAAATTAAAGATAAAGACAACCTTAATATGAGACAATTGATGGTCAAATCAACGCTTGCACATACACACCTCAGATCCCAGGATTAAGTTATTCATAAGTTTCCACAAAAAAGATCAGTAATATTTTAGCAGCAAATACCAGTATTCTGATTTTATAACAAGCATCGCAACAGATAAAACTATAACCCCACCAATTGTGGCGAAATCCACTAACAATGACACAAATGTAAACGAACGGCGTAAATCAAAATCCCAACATCCACCAATTCCGCACCAAAATTTCCAGACATCAGATAATAACATCACATAAGCAATTCAACAAAATCAGCAGATCCGAAACCCAAAAGACTAATTAACAGTCATCATACTTCAACCAAACAGAGATCACATTGCAATTAAAAAAAAATCAAACAGAATCCAAACAAATAAATCTGAAAAATAAATAAATCCAGACCTCCGGAAACGAAGAGCGGCTGTGATTTATGAAAATGAACACCACGAACGGGCCCATCGTGCTCGTCGAATCGATCAATAAGAGTCCCCATCCGGTAATCCCAGAGCTGGATCACGCCGCTGTGGAGACTCGCCAAGATCCATGGCCTCTTGCTGTGGAAGCTCAAGCCCTTCACTCTATTGCTCTTCGTCTCAAACTTCGTCAACATTTCTGCAATCCTTTGAAATCATACACTTACAAGGGGATAATAGAGAGAGAGAGAGAGAGAGGAGATCTGAATTCCGTACAACAATTCCGAACCCTAATCGAGATTTAGATCTATGGAAAATGGGGATTTTCAGAAGAGGTGTGTGAGATAAGAAGGTGGTGTAGGTTAAGAGAGAGCGTAATTTCTCTGTGCTTGAATGTGGTGTGGTGGATCTACTCGGAGAAGGGAGTGTTCGGATCCGATCCGAGTCGAGAGTTGAAAATTTAACCCGGTTTTATATACAACTTCTCATTTTACCCCTCAACTTTAACTCTAATGCTAATTTCCTCCCACATATTTTTAGTTTATTGACCTTATATGCCAAGTAATTTCTCCACTTCAGCTTTTTGACCCAAATAATCTCTATAGTAATTA
The DNA here is from genome assembly GCF_056151865.1 of Erythranthe guttata. Taxonomy (NCBI): domain Eukaryota; kingdom Viridiplantae; phylum Streptophyta; class Magnoliopsida; order Lamiales; family Phrymaceae; genus Erythranthe; species Erythranthe guttata. The sequence goes on from NC_142546.1 coordinate 25,334,643, forward strand.
GTTAATAACTAAGGTGGTGTTTGCAAATGCTTTTTGAAAGTGATTATGCAGTTTTTTTTGCTCATAATCTGTTTTTAGGTGTTTGCAAAATCAACTTTTGCTTTTGCTTTTCTTAAAATAATCAGCTTTAAGCTATTTTTTTAAAAGCACCCCTAACCCTGCTTTTTCAATTTTAGTTCATTTTCCGAAATATTTGCAAACACCCCCAACTTTTAGAAATAAGCACTTAAAACTAACTTAAATCACAATCACTAACTTCTGCTTTTAAATAATCATTTTCAAACACCACCTTATATCATTAAATTAAAAAATTGAAAAAATATATATACTTAAATACATTAGAACCTCGATAAATTAATAACTTTGATTAAATAATAGTTTTTTTCGGTCTGGATTCGGTGAAAGTGTGTTAGATTATTAATTCAATAATTTAATAATTTACTAAATTAATAGAATTTTCTAGTCCCGATTGTATTAATTTATAGAGGTTTATTGTATCAATTCAATTTTGATTATTTTTATTTGGTTTGGCTTTTAATTTAGAGGATTACAAATTATACAATAAGTCAATTTGAACATAAATATATTGGACCATCCGGCAATTGAAGGTTCGCTATTATACGAGAGTGTAGCAAGCTATTATACCAATATTGTATATATAGAATTAATCACCATAAAAATAATTAAATGAATTTTTGATACATAAAAAATATATCTTATTCATTTTTATGGATATTATGTTTTATGCATCATAAATTTACTAATTAATTGTTGGAAAGACATAATTTAATTAATTTGGTGTTGTTTATCAAAAAATTAAGAATTTATAATTTAGTTTCTCCAAAAATTTCTTAATAGCTTATAAATATTCCAATGGAATGATTTTATCCAACGTTAATTAAAAAATAAACCTAAAATAAAAATATTCAACTATATTAGTTGTTCTTGTTCAGAACTATTTCAATGCTGTGGTTCCAGCCTTCCAGGAGCTACAATAACTTTATCATTCCACTTGGATGTTAAGCTATCCTGCAAAATTAATGGAAAAACCAAATTAAACATAAAAGTTTTTTCCGTAATTTGACCATATTAGGGGGTGACCGTAATTTATCCAAATAGTATAGAAAACCAACTCACTAATTCGGAAATAAAAAATGTGAGTTTTTTCTTTTTTTTAAACATGATTTCAGGGCTATATTATATTATATTTAATCTGAAATTATAAACAAACATTAATTTCATTCTTGAATTATGAAAAAGTTTCTGACCTTCATCTCATTAATCATATGTTCAAGAGAATCAACCTATCAGGACATAAGGAGGATGTTAAATTAGGATAACAAAACCGAAAATCGAATTAAAGAAAATTAGAGATTAATTAAACGAACGAAGAACCTTAACGACGCCTCTCGGGCCTTGAATTTTATCAAGGGCCTTGTCAAGGTCCTCCTGCAGCACAATATTTTTTTTTTCTTAATTGAATTAATAATAATATATGATCTTATTTAATAGTAATAATATATCAAATTTTAAAAATGAAAATTAAATCATCTAAAGAATGCTCATTTTACCTTCCTTAAGAAAGCAGGATGATATAGGTATGGCTCTTTACCGCTATTTAGTGTCAGTGTATCGCACTACAAAACATGATTATTAATTTTTTTTTTATAAAAAAAAGTTGGCGATTATTTATTTATTTATTACAATTTTTTTTAATAACTAAAGTTGTACCCAAAAAATTGGAACTCCGGAAAAGGTGCCATCATCAGGACTAGCAATATGTTTATTTTGTCTATTCTCTCTCACCTGTGAATTGTAATATGCAAAACAAGAAAATAGATAATGTTGTTGCAAATTCACACAGAGAGAGAGAGAGAGAGAGAGAGAGAGAGAGAGAGAGAGAGAGAGAGAGAGAGAGAGAGAGAGAGAGAGAGAGAGAGAGAGAGAGAGAGAGAGAGAGAGAGAGAGAGAGAGAGAGAGAGAGAGAGAGAGAGAGAGAGAGAGAGAGAGAGAGAGAGAGAGAGAGAGAGAGAGAGAGAGAGAGAGAGAGAGAGAGAGAGAGAGAGAGAGAGAGAGAGAGAGAGAGAGAGAGAGAGAGAGAGAGAGAGAGAGAGACCTGGATGGCGTTTTTGACTTGGGATAAATCTGGAACCAACCTAATGGGAACACCGTAGCCTTCAAAATCAACAACCTGCAATTAAAATATATATTATATTGTATGAAAGAGAAATGACATATATATAGTAATATGAAATAATTGATCTAGTAATGAAATAAAAAAATAAAAAAATAGGAGGGTATAGAGAATGTATATATATACATCTGAAAGAGGAGTATCAATGACTTTGAATACAGTAGGGTCGTGACCAGTTAGGCGCAAATAATCGCGAGCATCGGGCCTAGTAATGAAGTAGAATTTAGCTTGTGTATCGGAAAATGTAGAAACCGTACTAACATCTCCTTGTGTATAGTTTGAGACTTTATATACAGGGACTGCAGGCATTCGCTTCTTTATTTCTTCTTCATAGTCTTTATGATGACCGCCGCCGCAAATTGGTGGTTCGTTGTATTTTGCCTGGAAATCGTTATTCATTCTCTCTCTAAAATTAAGGAGATCTTCTATGTAGTATATTATAATATTTACAGCGTTTGGAATATAGTATCAAATATGTGCATACCTAATTGGATTTATTTTGCTTCCTTAAATAAGGAATTCCATATAGAATACAACTGATTTCTAACCCATGCACCCTAATATATTTATTTATTTCTTGATCCCCTAATTAATTTCAGCTATCTTATTTAATTTCCTTTTATCCTATAGTCATTACTTTTTTTTTTTTATTTATTATGTTTAGGACCGTTGGATCGGCCACTCCATTGTTGCCACTGAACCTGCAGAGCTGAAAGAACCATTCTTGTTAGTAAATAAATAAAGGGTCAGGCACACCGTTAATATATAGACATCTATCTTACTGCTGTATATTTCGAGTGATCCTTCAGAGATTCCTCCAATGGTCGATCTCCGTATGGCGAAGCAAAAGACTGGGACCTGTTATTTGAAATGTTAGAAAAAGAACAAGTAATGCAATATGATCAGAAACAGGGGAAATATATATTAATTAATATCGAATATTCGGTCTTGGATAAATTTCTATAGAAACACGAGACAACGGCATTTTAATTCTCAGGGGTTGTTTCCCACTCTAGTATTTTACGTCGTTTTTACTTTAATTTATTTGTGCACCATACATTATTTAGGGAAGTTTATAACATGCATGCATGCATGACCATAGTGGAATCGAACAGATCAGTTGAGAAAAACTTATTCTGATATTTAAAATAAAAAACCGAAAAATTGAAAATCAATGCAATTGCAGATCCGTTTTCACATTCCGGTCCATGTCGTTAGTTTCATCACATTCCATTATACATTTTAGTACTACAATCCATGTCGTTAGTTTCGTCACATTCAAAGGTTTATAAATCTGTGTCAATTAAGAAACGTTCCCCTCAAATTGTCCAATTGACTTTATCAATCAATATAAAGTCATAACAAACTCGAGTATAAGTGAAAAAAAGGTAGACACATATGTGTTGGGGATTCGAATCCCGGCCCAATTCGCACATATATTTACAACTCCAAACAATAATGTAAAAGCAATTATCTATCCACTTTCTTTTGCCAAGTGAAGTGTAAACATATCAACTATCAGACAACCATCCGTAAGAAAACAGTTATTCTAGCACATGACACCAAACGATTTACAAAAAACCATCACGTATGAACTCATCAATCGGAACAACAGTTTCACCGACAAGGCATTCATTAATTTGCGAAATTGATCAACAGCCCAACCTCAATATAGAACCAAAAAAAACCTAGCTCAATCGAGAACAAGCTCGAATCCATTAATTCACAGACAAAGAACCCTCGAAAATGCCTCCTATAATAGATCATTAAAATGCAATGCAATAAACTTTTCCAGTCAAGCATCTTATCCGGATCAATAACGAGCTTTTTAGAAAGGGGCAGAATAGAGAGACAACGTACAGTGGAGGATCTACCGATCAACAAGCAACAATTTGACTCCAAATTATATGCAAGCAACATCAACGAAATTGCACCGAGCTAGCAGCATCATAATTAATCAGCACGTAACAGCTAATTTTAAGAATCATCGATTTCTTTGTAGAAGAGCGTGAGACTGTAAAATTGAAAAATTACATGATGTAGCTTGTCAAGACAATGCCAGTCAAATACAAATGCACACAACACATGTCCTAAAAGACCTCGATAAAACCAAACTTAATCGAACAATATCACAAAGGCAAAAGCTATACCATGAATGAAAAAACCAAGGAATGGCTCGAATAAAATCGTACTATTCCTAAGTTGTGCTTCCAGAAGTTCATTACTCAGTCATATTACTTGAGACTCCATATCTAGGGGCACGTACACCGCAAAACACCCGAAGCGTGGTAGCTTAAGGTCAAAACCGTATTCCTCTAATAATGCAAATTACGTCTAAATTAACGAAGAAGCTACGTCATTATGATGATTACGAACACAGTTCGGCGAGTGGCAATATCTATCCATCACTGAATCATAAATCTAACCACGAGTTAGAAATTGAAGTAAATTACCAGAATATGCAATGCAGTAAAATAAAAAAAAAAGCCGTCACCGAATCATAAATCTACCCCCAAACAAGTCAGAAGTTGAAGTAGATTTACAGAGTATGCAGTAGGATAGAAAGCAATGCCAAATAACCGAACGGAAAACAGATCTATCAAGTAAATTTGCTGTACGTACCGACTTATTCACTGCTATTGATGCAGGAACAATTACCAGAAACGAGGGGAAAAAAAGCAGGAACAATTTTACAAAATCCAGCAGAACACATTTACGATTTATCGCCTGTACGTACGCTATTTAGATTTTTTAGATATTTATCTGGTTTCGAAGCAATTTCTCATCCGATCCGATTTTACACGAAAAACAAAATTTATTTACTAACTTGACTGTAGATTCATCAAATTCCAGCTGATTTCTTCCTTTTTTTTTTCACGCTTTTGCTTTCTCCTTCTTCTTCATCTTCTTCTTCGATTCAGTACTCCCCTGCGGATGCTTCAGCGCTGGAACTTTTTTTCCCCATAGTGGAAATTTGAGTGTTTCAATGAGGTGTACCTTCCGACCACGCTTCGGAACATCATCGTGTTCCTTTTTCCCGCAGTAGAAGATAGCTTTTACAAATTCGAGAGCGATACTCATGTTTTTTTTTGCTTGTCTGAAAATTTGATTTGAGTTTGAAATGATCGCGGGCAACTTTGGATTAAATACCCCTTCCCCTATTATCAGAGTTATATTAATATAATCTAATTAAATGCATTAGTAAGTTAAGTACTCCCTGGCCCCTGCTTATAAAATAAATAATAATAAATAAATTAAGGAATTAAATTCTAAACGGACTCCCCATTATTTTGAGAAAAGCAGACCCCATTCAGGGCTTGACACGTGGAATATTAACTTATTTAAAAATTAACTAATTAATCAATTACGTGGCTAATCTAGGTTAGGACTCCTTTGAATACTAAACGGCATAAGAGAGCAAAATAAAAAAAGAGGAGCAAAGACGACCAGGGCTCCTTCGACCCTACACCCGGTGATAAACATCGGGTGGGTCTTCTGCTGCCATGTGTCCCCTTTTTTATTTTTCTAAAATCTCTAAAGCTAAACCCTAGCGGGGAATATATTATAAAATAAAAAAAAAGACATGTGGCAGCAGAAGACTAGGGTTGTTCATGGGTCGGGTCGGTTGATTATCGGCCGATTATCGGCCCGACCCGACCAACCGACTCTTACAAATATGTAAAACCATTATCGGCCCGACTATTGTGAGTCGGGTAATGGTTGGCAACCGACTTTGTCGGTTGCCAAAACGGGTCGGTTGAAATTATCGGCCAATATCGGCCACATATTAATTAAAATAAAAAATAAAAAAATTATGCTATTCCTCTATCAAAATTCAGCAACAAACATTCCAATATTTCATGCCCAAAATCAAATTTCAACAATATCACATATTAAAAATTAAATTTCCAAAAACAATATAAAATACTAAAACGAATCACTTTCAGCCATTCACACTTTCACATCACAAAATTCTGAAACTTTTAATTTTAATTTGAGAAACACAAAAATTCGTACCTTAGAATTTAGAAAGAACTAGAAACTGCTAGAGGTAAATCTTTGGAGAAAGCAACGTCGTGTCGGCGGCGATGGGCTGATAGAGAGAGAAGAGAGATATATCGGCGACTAGAGAGAGAGACAATAGTCGAAGATAAGGCGAAAATGAAGAGTATAGTTTTTTTAGTTGTGTATTTTTATTCATTTCACCGAGAGGTCAAAAATTAAATATTGAAACTAATATCGGTTGGTCGGGTAATATCGGTTGGTCGGGTAATATTAAAAACATAAAGAGAAAAAAAAAATTAAAAAAAAAAAAAAAAAAGAGTCGGTTGGTCGGGTAATATCGGCCAACCGACTTTTCAAAAAACTAGAAACTATACCCGACCCAACCATGTATGGGTCGGTTAAAATTATCGGCCCGACCAAAACGAGTCGGTTGGTGGGCAATTATCGGCCAAAATAGTCGGGCAGATAATGGGTCGGTTGTCGGGTAAAACCGACCCATGAACAACCCTACAGAAGACCCACCCGGTGTTTATCACCAGGTGTAGGGTCGAACAAATCAGACGACCAGGAACAGAAGCAAACGAGAACAACGATCACGAAGGAACGCTGCTTCATCGATTTCAGAAGAAAAGACGGACAAAATATTTATCAACACATAGAAACATCATATTCAATTTTCTTTAAGGTATGTTCTATAATAATCTTTTTGGGGAATTATATGTGTTTGTTTAAATCTTTGATTAAAATATTCAATGAAATTTTGAACTATTTGGAGTTCAATACTCTATCCGGAACAGAGATACATTATACATTAGTTTAAAAGTTTTATTTTTTTATTTTATTTTGACATGCTTCAAATTTGTGTGCGAATATTTTTTTTTTTGCTCAAATATAAATATATATTGATCAAAAAAGCAAAATATTATTAACAACGCAAATGATTGTTTCAGTAAATGAGGGTTTCAAAGAAAATTATTTTATTAGATTTTTAGCAAAATACATTCAGTATTTTAATTCATAGTAAAGAAGAAAAAAAAGTTAAATGAAAAATACAGTAAAACTAAAGGAGAAAAATTACAGTGGTGGTTTAGTAGCATAGGAGAAGATGGGATGTTTGTGGCAAAAGAAAAAAAAATAGTTGGATTTATCTTATCCATCACACGTATTCAACCATGATTTAGGAGTTTCCTTGCTTTTAAAAGTGGTCCCACAAAAGAAAGAATAATAAACCAATATTTCACTAATATTTTCCACATGGCAAGTTGTAATTGGTGTCTGTTTTTTGGGCATAAATGGGGAGTCCGTTACAAATTTGCTCCCATAAATTAAATACTACCTCCTTCCCAATTTGTTTGTTGTTTTGAGCTAATGCACATTATAATAAAATGACTAAAAAACCTTGGCATTAATTATCTAAGGATTTATAAGGGCAAATTAGGAAAAAATTAAAATAATAAATAATATATTGGAACTTTACAGCGACAAGTATTTTAAAATATATGAAAAAAAAACTCTAAAAATAAAAATAAAATGGAAGGAGGGAGTATAATAAACAATATACATATTACATAATAAGTTATAATTAAATATATATATATATATATATATATATATATATATATAATAATATATTTTTTTGAAACATACCAAAGTTTGGAGCCGTTATTCAATTTACTAAACTAAAATGGAATAAAATTCAGAATAAAATTATTTCAATAAAGAAAATCACAAAATCTTTTCATTCATATAGGCCGGCCCACTTATCAAGAATGTTCATGGACTAATAACTTTAACCGGCCCAATAATTGCAATGTAACCCACATATTCTGGTCCAATTAAAAGAAGGACCCAAAAAAAAAAAAGTTTCAAAATTTAGGTTATTATAAAAGTAAAGACGTGTGTATATATATATTATATAGTCATTGACTGCTTAGCAGAAACCTTAATAATTTCGTTATAATAATTTATTTCCTGATATCTCTCTCCGGCGACAGAAAACGTGATGAAGTTGTTCAAATCAAATCAGACAAAGTCTGATCAAGACAACCCGCGGTTTCAGAATGTAATGAAACCGAACCCGTCAAAGGAGATCAAAAAGCGGTTAAAAAAGATTCATGTTTATAGATTGACATACTCGAATCCACGTCATCATGGTCTATACGCTCCGATGATGTCCGATATCGTCGATAGAGCTGTTAATTTATACTTCTTCACTGAAGAAGATGCTCTGGCTTGTTTGAGCCAAGTCAGATCCGACGTTAGGATGGACTATCAAACTATTAGGGTTCCACTTTCCGAGGTAATATATATATATATATATATATATATATATATATATATATATATATATATATATATATATATATTTTCAAGAATTAATAATCCCAGCTATTGTATGTATTGATATTTCTATATGTATGTACTATGCACTATGTAAGATTATTGAAGCTGAGGGAGTGTATGCACCGATAATGTTTTCTAGGATGGTCCCAGATGTTTGCGAAGTCTCGAATGCCATAAAGGTGAGCGATTATATATTTATAAACACGACGCTTTTGATTTACCTGAAAATTCATGAGAAATTAATACAGCCACAAGTACTAATTGTATCGAATTTTTATACTCCAGGAAAGAAATAAAGCTGGTTTTCACGGTGATAGCTTTTCCGGGGTTCCCATTTTCCAGGTTCAGTTTCATTACATAGTTGGATTACCACAATATGATGTGTCAAAATTAGATTAATTTATATAATTCCGTGAGGGTATATATGTATATACATAGTTGTATATATATGTTGTTTGGAAAAAAAATACATAGTCGGACTAACCAAATATCAAATAGACGGAATTAAGTATACATTTCTAAGTTGATTATACTCGGTTCGATTAACCACATAATAATTAAATTTTTCTTACGAGGGATACAGTCAGACTCTTTAAAGGTGAGAGACGAAGAAAGCCCAAAAAACTCTTCGCCTGCTTTCTTTAAAAAGGTAAATTAAATTAAATATTGTATAGTTGTATATTTTCATATTTGTATGATATAATTATCCATTATCCTAGCTTCCTTCTTCCTTATATATATTGTACAGTCAGACCTAGAAAAAGCTTTACGCAACAAAAACAAACCGACGGAGCCGATACAGGTACAAAATTATTTCATCTATAAAATAAATAAAATAAATAAATATAAAACTTTATTGATCAACCCTGCTTAATTGAAAAATATATTTAATTTTTTTTCTTCATATTATATATATTGTAGGTGACTGCTCTTGAAGATGTGATACAAGAAATGAAGGTGTAGAATATTAATTTGTTGTTTCCCTTTAATTTATATTCCATATAACCGAGAAATATAATCGTGATTAATTAAACATTAATTGCGTACGTATTGCAGGATTGTTCAACATCGAAGTGGAATAATGTTGTTCTCATACCTCCAGGAAATAAAAAGTTCTTGAGACCAAATTGTCTCTTATCATTTATGAAAAAATAGTCTCCTTAGATTGGTAATAATTAAATATTTTTTACTACTTCAATGGTTAATTACCACTAGAAACTTGTTATTCTGATTTCTTTTGCTGGTTCATTTAGCTTGAGAAATAAATATTTGATATTTGATGCAATTAGTAAAATAAATCAATGTCAAGTTTACATATCTTTCTTGCGGGACTAAAGATAAAATATTCTCAAAGTATTGCCAAACCTAAACATAATTAATTTAAGAATCTAAATACTTTATTATAATAAAAAAAAACTAGATTTTTGGCCTGTGCGATGCACGGGATTGGTGTAAAATTAATACAAAGTAAAGTTATTATTTAAATGTTTTCACTTCATTTTGATGTTTGCTATCCATAAACATTAATTTCCATATTTACTAATTTAACTTTATATTTATAACAATATAAGATAACAACTAAATATTTTTCTAAATAACCAAATAATGTTACCATACATTATAAACCATTGACCTTTCTCATATTAAACCGATGTGTGACACGGTTTGGAACTCAAAACACGCAATGTTATAATTTAAGAAGTCCAGTACTTTCTGCATAAAGTCACCTGAATTTGCATAAATATTTCAAGTGCAATCTCATTTTAGTTTGTCGAAAATAGAGGCTTAATATAATTGCTTTAGGTCATCAAAGTCGCGTTTGGATTCACCATTAATCCACACACCATTAACTTTATATTATTAGCACTCCCATAATTACAAACTATAATTAATTGGAAAAAAAACACCCGACTATTTAACTTATATAAAAAGCTATTGTTAACGAAAAATATTAAACAAAAATTATGAAATAAGTATTAATAGAATAATAGGAAACCTTAATAATTTCATAAACCTCTTATTATTCGGCAGATTGATTTGCCTTATTATGCAGCTGATTTGAAATATCCCTTAAAATCCGCTAATCTCAATTAGCAGATTTTAGTTACTCTTATTTTATTTAATCAGTCTGATTTATTTATGCACCTGATTGATTTACCTTATAAGAAAAAAAAAAAGAGAATTTAAGTTAGGTACGTAAAAATAAATAAGTGCGCATATAAATTCAGATCAATTAATTAATAAAGAAAAAAAATAGGAAAAAATATAAAAAGAAGGTTCCAAATTTAAGTTAGGTACGTAAAAATAAATAAGTGCGCATATTTTTTTTTCCGGCACAGAAACCCTAATTTTATTTCTAGTGACAGAAAACATGATGAAGTTGTTCAAATCAAATCAGACAAAGTCCGATCAAGACAACCCGTTTCACAATGTAATGAATAACATCCAAACCCAGTTCACGAACCTTTTCCGGATCCCGAACCCGAACCCGTCAAAGGAAATCAAAAAGTTGTTAAAAGAGATTCCTGTTTATAGAATGACTTACTCGAATCCATATCATCATGGTCTATATGCTCCGCTGACGCCTTGTACAATGGAGAGAGGTGCTAATTTTTATTTCTTCACTGAAGAAGATGCTCAGTCTTGGGTGGACCGTGTCGAATGTGGGACCTACTATCAAACTGTCAAGGTTTCACTATTCGAGGTAGGTAGTAAAGTAAAAACTCGATAAATTGATAAATTAATATTCGACATATTAATAAAATCATTTAAATAATATATTTCCTCGACCCCCATCGTAAGGATACCTTTTAAAAAATATATCACTAAATTAGTAGACTTTGGTTGATCGTAACTGTATTAATTTATACAAGTTTAATTGTATGTATATATATAATATAATATCAAATTCAAGAATTAATAATATGATTATTAATCTTCCTGTATGTGTACTATGTATGCCAGATTATTAAAGCCGAAGAAGTGGATCTATCGAAAATGTTTACTAGGGTTGTCCCGGAATTGTCTGAAGTCTCAAATGCCATAAAGGTTATCCGAAAACAAATCTCTTATTATGAACTATTTTTTTTTATTTACTGATTATATTTGAACCAATGAATTTGTGAGAAATTCGTAGTAATTAGATAGTAGTATTGCTTATATATTCTCTGCAGGAAAGAAACAAGGCTGGTTTTCACTGTGACAGCTTTTCCGGTGTTCCTATTTTTCAGGTTCGGTTTAAATTTTGTCGTTGCCCCAATAATAACTGAGATTTTGATTAGTAAGTGAACTAAATAGCTAAATAATTTAATGTTTTGGTCCATGTAATAATTAAATTTCTTATATCGGATCTAGTCGGATGCTTTAAAGACGAGAGACGATGGAAGCCCAAATAACCCTTCGCCTGCTTTCTTTAGAAAGGTAAATACATTACATATTTTGACAGTCGTATATTTTCGTATTTGTAAATATCGTCATCCATTCCCTTGTATATTGTGCAGGCTGACCTAGATAAAGCTCTACTTGACAAAAAACGATCAAATATAGAGGCCGAGCTTATACAGGTATATCAAATCATCATTTCATTTTTAAAAGAATGAAGCACAAAAAGAAAATGTTTATTTTGAAGAATTATAATATTCACATGCATGAATGATGTTGTAGGTGACTGCTCTTGAAGATATAATACAAGAAATGAAGGTGTCGATCGAATATTTGTTGTTTCTCTTTATCTTCTATTTCATATAACCGTACGTACGTGAAATTGTGATTAATTAAACACTAATTACGTTCATATTGCGCAGGATTGCTCAACATCGAAGTGGAACAATGTTGCTCTCATTCCTCCAGGAAATGAAAAGCTCTTTGGAAACGGTCTCTTATCGTTTCTTTTGCAGTTTTGAAATTCATTTTTTTTATATAATTATTTTCCGGTTTTCATGGGTATAAATTATTATTTAAGCGAGATTATTAATTTATCGAGGTTTCCATTTTAGTCGTGTAAGTTAGTCTATTTAAGAATTTACTCTTATAAGTTGTCCCGTTTTGACTTCACATGCAACAAAATTCATAAGTATCTTGTTGTCCGAAATTAATTACTGAATTCTGAATATTCTATAAAACCTATAGATGGAGTATATAAACTCCAATAGCATGGAATGTGTAAATTAAATACTGTGTATTCATGAGCTACCAAAACAGAGCCTTAGTTCAAATCAACATCTTGAAATTGATTTTGTTATATATATATATATATATATATATATATATATATATATATATATATATATTATATATATTTATATATATATATATATGTGTGTGTGTGTGTGTGTGTGTGTGTGTGTGTTTGCAAAATAACAGATCTTACGCTTGAGAAGAAGGATGAATTGGTTGAACAGTCTCCAAATCCCCAGCTCAAACATTATTCGAGCAATCCCAATTCGAAACCGGTTTGCATCTGTTTCTTCTTCTGTAGAAAATAGTCAAACAACAATTGTTGGTTGTGCTGATTACAAACTCACTACGGATGAAATCAAGAAGCGCGTGGCCAATTAATTAATTAATAAATAGTAAAATAGGAAAAGAAACAAAAGGAAGGTTCCAACTTCCAAATTTAAGTTAGGTACGTAAAAATAAATAAGTGTGTACATAGAGAATCATCAAGACAGGCCTTGCAGAAACCCTAATTTATTTTCGCCTCTCTCCGGCAACAGAGACATGAAGTCCGATCAAGACAACCCGTTTCACAATGTAATGAATAACATCCAAACCCAGTTCAACAATCTTTTCCGGATCCCTAACCCGAACCCGAACCCATCAAGGAAAATCAAAAAGCTGTTAAAAGAGATTCCTGTTTATAGAATGACTTACTCGAGTCCATATCATCATGGTCTATACGCTCCGCTGAGGCCTTGTACAATGGAGAGAGGTGCTAATTTTTATTTCTTCACTGAAGAAGATGCTCAGTCTTGGGTGGACCGTGTCACTTTCCGTGGGACCCACCATCAAACAGTCAAAGTTTCACTGTCCGAGGTACATAGTATAGACGAACCTCGAAATTAATAACCTCGTTTAAATAATATGTTTCATCATCGGTTTCAACTTAAGGATAATGCGTTAAAAATATATATATATAGTTAAATTAATGTTTTGCTAAAATTAGTAGAATTTGGCCGGTCACATTCAAGAACTAATAATCTGATTTTTTTTTTGATAATTAATAATCTGGTTATTAATCTCCCTATATGTATGCCAGATTATTAAAGCAGAAGAAGTGGATCTATCGATAATGTTTACTAGAGTTATCCCAGAATTGTCTGAAGTCTCAAATGCCATAAAGGTTATCCGAAAACAAATCTCTCAATATGAACTATATTTTTATATACTAATTATGTTTTAACCAAGAAATTTGTGAGAAATTCATTGTAATTAGATAGCATTATTGCTTATATATTCTCTGCAGGAAAGAAACAAGGCTGGTTTTCAATGTGACAGCTTTTCGGGTGTTCCTATTTTCCAGGTTCGGTTTAAATTTTGTCGTTGCCACAATAATAACTGAGATTTTGATTAATAACTAAACTGAATAGGCCAAATAATTTAATATTTTGGTCCATGTAATAATTAAATTTCTTAAATGGGATCTAGTCGGATGCTTTAAAGACGAGAGACGATGGAAGCCCAAATAACCCTTCGCCTGCTTTCTTTAGAAAGGTAAATACATTACATATTTTGACAGTCGTATATTTTCGCATTTGTAAATATCGTCATCCATTCCCTTGTATATTGTGCAGGCTGACCTAGAAAAAGCTCTACTTGACAAAAAACGATCGAATATAGAGGCCGAGCTCATACAGGTACTAATTCACCATTTCATTTATAAAAGAATGAGCACAAAAATAAAATGTTTATTTCGAAGAATTATAATATTCACATGCATGCATGATGTTGTAGGTGACTGCTCTTGAAGATATAATACAAGAAATGAAGGTGTGGAATATTAATTTATGTTGTTTCGCTTTAATTTGTATTTCATATAATTGTGATTAATTAAAAAGTAATTACATTATTAATGCAGGATTGCTCAACATCAAAGTGGAACAATGTTGCTCTCATTCCTCCTGGAAATGAAAAGCTCTTTGGAAACGGTCTCTTATCGTTTTTTTTACAGTTTTGAAATTCATTTTTTCTATATAATTATTTTCCGGTTTTCATGGGTATAAATTATTATTCAAGTGAGGTTATTAATTTATCGAGATTTCCATTTTAGTCGTGTAAGTTACTCTAATAAGTTCTCCCGTTTTGACTTTACATGCAACAAAATTCGTAAGTATCTTGTTGTCCGAAATTAATTACCGAATTCTGAATATTCCGTAAAACATATAGATGGAGTATATAAACTCCAATAGTATGGAATGTGTAAATTAAATATTGTGTATTCATGAGCTACCAAAACAGAGATGATTTATAAAGCATATGATATGTTTAATTTATGTGGAACGTCGATATGCAGACGGAATTACATGACCTAAAGACATTTAAAAAGAAACTGATGAAATGTTCTTTGATTGATCCAAATCGTCTCCATACCGAAGAAAAATATGAAGTTTCAAGAAACTTTTCGACAAATGAAAAGAAAACGCATTTTTCAAGGCCTAAACGAAATGTTCAAAATAGTAATTTTAGTAGAAAGACGCTTCTCATCTGTCTCAAACGGCCCAAGTAACGAAACTCAGCTGTTTCCTAACAACACTGTTGTTTGATTTTGGTTTTGTAATGAAATTCACACGAGAAAAGACATGGAACACATATAATGCACGGAAAGAAAATCGTACACTTTGAACTCTGAAACGTACATCCTTCCAATAATGCAGGAAAAACCTAAACAACCTTAATTTCAGAGGATTTTCAAGGGGCTATACGTATTTTTCAAAATCGTAACCTTATTATAATAAAGCTGCTACTTCTCATCAGCCTCAAACCAAACAACAAACCTCTGCTGTTTTTACTTTTATTTCTCATCATGGTACGATATATATGATGCCTTAATCTATATGCATTACCAACTTGAATCGAACAAGGTCGAAATGAGAATACTGAAATGCAGAGGAAAAAGACAGGCCGGCAGCACAGATAAGAAAGGGGGCATGCATTATAAGAGGAGACAGTAGTATTGCGAAAAAGTGGTAAAAACCAATGTTAGAGAGATCCATTAGACCTCGATCTTCGCCATTACCCTTATCTATTACGCACAAATCTCCCAAGCAGACGTACGAATCTTTCAACTCCGAACGACACACTGCAAATTATGAACGATCAGCCTACACTTGTGATGATCGAAGATTCCCTGCCTCAGGAAGATGGAAGAATCCAACCAACTTCTCCCCACCATCACCGCCACCACAAATATTCATTTTCGCTATTTCTACATTCGCCTCTTCCATACATTTCTCTCCTCCTCCTCCCCACCATCACCGCCACCACCAAACACACCTCTCCTCAGCCACCAACCCCAACCCATCCGACATCTCTCTCTCTCTCTCTCTCTCTCTCTCTCTCTCTCTCTCTCTCTCTCTCTCTCTCTCTCTCTCTCTCTCTCTCTCTCTCTCTCTCTCTCTCTCTCTCTCTCTTACTTCCACGAAGCTCCGCCTTCCCCAACGGGGGCACCTGCCCCTCCATCTCCTCCTCCGGCGGCGCAAACACCACCATCCACATAGCCATGACCCTGGACGCACGCCAACTACTACCTCCGCGGTACGGTACTATGAGACTAATGACGAGATTTAGGGGAAACAATTTCTACCTAATCACACTTGACAAACTAATCAATCGACACAGCTTAAGGGCAACAATTTCTTCTCCGATCCAGAAATTTAGGAAGAAACGTAGATGTAATTCAATTACAATTTCACAAACATTATTATCTACAGAGTCAGAAACATAATAGACAAATTTCAACAACGAGTCAATTTACAAAATCCTCCATTAACGATCTCACAGCCCCAACAAATTTTAACGAAAATTACTAAAAAAAATGTAAAATCTCCGCAATTTTAACCAAATTACTGAACATCAGCAGCCGTCCGAAACGAAATTTATGTATGTATGTATGTAATTATATATCAGAAGTTGAAGAAGAAACTTACCGACAAATTTGAAGCCGTGAGTACAAAATCCCCTATTCCTCCTTCTTCACCCCCCGAATTAATCCAGCCTCAATCACGTATGTAGGAGTTCCAGTAGCCAAAATAGCACGCGCCGCTTCTTCTTCCTCCGGCAATTTCTTCTTCTTCTTCTTCTTCTTCTCTCCAAGGTTGGGAGATTTTTTAGGTTTTGGCGGCCAAGCGAGTGATGGATACACTGGTTTCTTTTCCGCCATTTTCACGTATTTCTGTAGGACGACGTCTGAACTTCTACGAGGAATTTCATGCTTTGGTTTCGAGAGATCTAACAGAACTTTCGCAAAGGCCGCCAACCATCGGTTAAATCGTTCCGACATTTTCCCTCACTAGTTTCTCTCTCTACTTCCAGAAGAAAGGGTTTGAAATGAAATAAACGATGATGTTAGAGCTTGGCGCGGGAAGACTTTATCTGGGTCGTGGTTTTATCATTTTATTTTTAGAAACTATTACTTCATTAATTGTTAATATATTATATTAGTAGGGGTATTAGATTGTAATAGGATTTCGGTAATCCACCCATTTTGGAATCAGATTTTCCATCCTGAATTTCGAAACTTCGATTTTTCATACTTTTTTCGAATTTTTCTAGACGGATATTGGAATATAAAATAGATTTCAATTTTTTTATCCGATTTGATTTAAAAAATAATTATAAGTGACTAAAAATGATGAAATATTCGAATTTCGTTAATTTCGATTCTCACTATCACAAGTTTTTTTGGAATGACATTTGTTTTTTTTAAGTGCTCATTTCGATCAAATATGTCCGGTTTCCATGTATTTCGAATTTTTCTTAGATTTCGATTTTTTAAAGTGATGCATTTATTAATATAATTTAATTGAATGTGAGGGTAATTTATGGATTTTGTTTATTATCTTGTCTAGGAGTGTAAACGAGCCGAGCCTGGCTGTTTTGGCGAGCTCGAGCTCATATTAATTTTGACGAACTCTTCGGATTGGTATTCTGAGCTCGAGCTCGACCTTAAGCCATTTTGTGTATTTTATTTTTATTTTTTATTGATATTATAAGGGATTTATTATTATAAATTATAAATTATAATAAAAATTTCGAAATAAAAAAGACATGTAATTTATTTTTTAATTATTTAAATGAATTTATTATTTATTTTATATTAATTATATTTCAAATAAAAATAAATAAATAACTCACGAATAATTAAAAATTAGCTCGAAAAATTCGAGTTCGAGTTCGAACTTTTGTCGAGCCGATTCGGCTCATTTACACTCTAATCTAGACATAAAAATGTAAAATTGGCGTGTCAATATTAATTCTCTATGGTTTATATTTAGATTATTTCATTTAACTTTTCAAGTCGAATATAAAAGACCATAACACTCTCAAATATATTTTATGTGTTATTTCGATTTCTTTCCCCCTAAACTGGAAATGCCTTGTTCGATGTTATCTTGGTTTATTTTCACTAATGCAATTGCCACTCCAAAATCATTAAATCAAAAAAAAAAATATCGTACAATATTTATACTTCAATATCTTTCGAATGGTCAAGCTAAATCACAAGAAAAAATCGTATAACGTAGCACATGTTTTTTGTGTTAAAACATCATTAAATACTTCAATTTTTTTTTTTTTACTTAAAAACTTTATTAAAAAATTTAAGAATACCGAAAATGTTTGTCCATAAATATTATATAAATAATTATTCTAAAAATTGTTTTATCTTGGTCTTTATGCCTTGTAGGGTATTTTGGTCCTTTGCAACCCAACGGTAGCTTTTTTTGAATTCAGGCTGGGCTGAATTTTTGTAGTAAGGTCCAAGTCATCAGAATTTTTCGGCCCAAAAAATTCAAAGGCTATATATCAGCCATTGAGACTGATGGTGGTGCACTTGGCTGCACCGGATCCGCCCTCAGAGTCACTCCTACCTCCACGTAAGATCTGTCTCATGTAGCTTATCTGAGACCGTCAGATCAAGTGGTTTGCTTCCGATCCTGCTTCTCAACCGCTGCATCAATGGATGAGCTGGGAATCAGAACCGAGTCAGAGCTTTACTAGTAGCCGGTGGGTGGAAATATCCGAGTCCAACTCGGCCAGCATAGTCACCGGTGAGGGTTGTCTAATATTAATCAGGATTATTTTGATAAGAAATGATGAGCTTATGTTAAAATCAATAATAATTAAAGTAAATATATCTTATATATAAAAGAAAGAAACGCTGGGCAACCCTAAAAAACCCTAATGGTATTTCTGTAATTATTTATTTTTAATATTTTTTCTCTACTAATTTCTAACTATAAGTTTTAACAACTATCAAAATTAAAACTAAACCGTAAAGAATCCTACCTTATTGCTACTTATGTAATTATTTATTTTTAATATTTTTTCTGTACTAATTTTGTAACTATAATTTTCTACAATTATTGATCCCCTAATTTTCATTAATATATCTCAAATCTTAAGAGATAAAGATAGAAATTCAATATGAATAATACTACATTATTAAATTTTATTATATTAGTGTACTATATTTTCTTACTATGTATTAAATTGATTAGTTTTTTCACTATTAAATAATATCCCGTGCATCGGACGTGCATCGCACGGGGGAAAATGCTAGTTTATATAATTGAAAGAAAAAAAAAAAAAAAATTGTACTAGAAAAATAAATACTAAGCTGTTCCAGTATTGAATTACAAATTAAAATTAGTGATTATTTCTCGGAATTTTCCACCAGGTGGTACAAGGACGACATCGTTCCACTTCGAAATTGTGCAATCCTACCAAAATAAATATTTATAAATAAAGAATAAAATAAAATAAAAATAAATTACGTAATTACAATTCCAGAGTTTCCTCACCTTCATTTCTTGTATTATAACTTCAAGAGCAGTCACCTTCAACACCGTGTAAATATTTTGTTAGTACATAATATCTAAAGAGGATATTCGTAATTTTGCAACTTTCAAAAGAAAAAAAGAACCAAGCTTAGAACCTGTATAATCTCTGAGTCTGTATCTCGTTTTTTGTCGCGTAGTGCTTTTTCTAGGTCCGCCTACACAATACACAAGGAAAAAAGATGATCATGATATAGTAATACAAATACGAAAATATATTTACCGGACTAGAAAAAATATTTACTCTACCTTTGTGAAAAAAGCAGGCCTTAGGTTACTTGAGCTTCCATCGGCTTTCGTATTTAAAGCATCGGACTGCATCCCATATAAAACATTTAATTGTTACAAACGTGTTTTTCGTGCATATACGTTCATCAAGAATCATAATTATTAATACGAAGTTTTATCAACAATATAAAATCCAAACATATATAGCAATATATGAATAGAATCACTAGATTCAAAAGACACTTAACTGAACCTGAAAGACGGGAACCCCGGAAAAGTTATCACTATGAAAACCAGCTTTCTTTCGTTCCTGTAGAAAATAACAAAAATGAAATCCATCTTAATTAGTTATCAACCAAATTCAGGCAGAAACGATAAAATGTAATAGTTTTAATTTGGTCGTCACCTTAAGAGCGTTTTTAACTTCAGACATATCTGGAACCAACCTAATATACATATGTCGATCGGTAACCGCATCTCTGACATACCCGGTGAACTTATCAGGCGCAACGCTAGGAAGAACATCTTCGATAAACCAAGTACAAATAGACGGCATCTCCTTATGAAACCCTGCTTCCTCAAGTTCGATAATCTGTGCGCGTGAGTTACAATTACAGATATATATTTAGTAGTGTTACAAGTCTTGAAATTTTAAAGAACAATATAATTTACCAAAACAATAAAAAAAATTGTTTTTCGATTAATTACCTCGGCAAGTGGAACCTTAGTGAGTTGAATGTTGCCTAGGCACTCATTGGCTTTTACGGTGTTCTGTACCGTCGCGTAATCGTGAGCATCTGCTTTACTGAAAAAGAAGAAGTTAGCTTTTCTGTCGCCTACAATGTCGGATTTTAGAAAGGGAACCTGATCGTGACCGGATTTCATCCTATAAACTGGAACATTTTTCAGTTGCTGTTTTATCAACAATAGATTTTTCGAAGAAGAATCAATTTTCGTGTTATCGAATTGATCGACATTTCTTGCCACAGATAGAGCTGGTGTTGAAGAACACGAGTTCGGGTTCGGGATAGGGATCCGGAGAAAATTGGTGATGTTGGTTCGGAGATTACTCAATACATGATCAAGGGGGTTCTTCTTCTCTTCATTGGACATGGCTTTTTGTTTCTTAATAGCTAGGGTTCCAATGATTTTGGTTTCAAGAAACAATAACGATACTTTATATATATATATATATATATATATATATATATATATATATATATATATATATATATATATATATGAAATATATTATAATTAACTTCCAAACTGATAAGAGTCCATATTCAACACAAGGTAGAATCTTACCATGCATCTATAATTTGGCCGTCTTTCCAACCTTAATAATGACACTTCCCATACATATATATATATATATATATATATATATATATATATATATATATATATATATATATATATATATATATATATATATATATATATTTGCAAAATAACAGATCTTACGTTTGAGAAGAAAGATGGATTGGTTGAAGGCAAAAGAGCCATGTTCGCAACCTTCTCCTCTTTCCAATGCGTTGAACAGTCTCCAAATACACTTGTCACACATTATTCGAGCAATCCCAATCCGAAACCGGTTTGCTTCTGTTTCTCCGTCTGCAGATAATAGTCAACCAACAATTGGTGGTTGTGCTGATTACACACTCACTGCGGATGAAATCAAGAAGCGAGTAGCTGGGGTCTCTGTATATAAACTGTCAAACGATTCACAAGATAAATTATGTGGGGTTTCTGAATATGGGGATAGAGCGATTCAGTTTTACTTTTTAAATAAGCCCGATGCTCTCGATTTTATGGACAGAGTTCAATGCTCGTCCAACACTCGAATCTTTGATGCTCCACTTACAGAGGTAAAACTACACCACTACACCTTATTGAATCATTAGAAATTTTGCTAATTCTCATTATTTGAATTATAGGTCGTCGATTTTGACGGCGAAAACTATCGCCCCATAAGGTTGATACCAGAGTTATCCGAAGTCAAAAACGCCATACAGGTGTGGGATCACTTCTGCTATTAGTAATAAATATTTTATTTTGATTTTGCATTTTTTTTTCTTAATATCAAATATAACTATGTAGGAAAAGAAGAAACATATTGCGGGTTTTCCAAATGGGACATTTGCTGGAGTTCCAGTTTTCCAGGTTCTACTTTTCAAGCTTATCGAAAAAAATAGATCGAAAGTCACATCCTAGCGACCTCGTGTTTTATGGTTTAATACTAGTTCATGAATTGCTTCTTATGTGTTGCAGTCAGATCGGTTAACAGTAAAAGGCAAGGGAGACACACGTAAATATCATCCTGCTTTTCTAAGGAAGGTAAGAGAAAGGGCAGAAACTATTACTTTACTTTCATTTTTTTAGTACATTGACATTCAATCTGTGTTGTGTTATAATGTATGCAGACGGACCTCGAAAAGGCTCTAGCTAATGCTAAAGCACCAAAGCAAAAGGGCATTATACAGGTTTTTTTTTTTCTTTATTTTTTTGGTGCCGGATACAATTGCTATGGCTAGCTACATTTCTGATATAATATACGTATTAATATGCCCATAATTAGGTTGCTGCTCTTGAAGATATAATACAAGAAATGAAGGTGACAAGGCTTTAAATCTCTAGTCATTTATTGCATTTCCGTGCCTATCAAGTGTTCATTTGCAAATGTAATTTTGCAGGACTGCTCAACATCCAAGTCGAAGGATGTCGTTTTTGTAGCTCCTGGTAACAACATGAACATGGACATGGCTTTTGAAGAAAGATAACTAATCTAGGCTCGAGCTGCTAGTTCGATAAAGTTTCGAAGTTTTCAGTTTTTCGTTTCGTAGAAATGTTTCCCCTTTCTACTTAACTACCAAACAGGATACACATGTCAAACAATTGAATTTTTCATTAGCTTCAACACTGGTAAGAATAACTCATTACCTATACTATAGAAAAGGGAACTGCATTTGTGTGTTGCATCAACAGCATGGCAGATTATACACCCGATTGGTTATTTGGATGCAATAAACGGGTGCAGACCAAGTGTTTGAAATATTGCCCAGAAGAAGCCATTTCAAAATAAAACAAAAAGCATCTGAAACATAGTAACATACTATATAAAATTAAAGAGAGCAAAAATTACCCAAACCCTAACTGGGGCAAACAATCGAGCAGGCATTCAATCAACTAAACACGTATTATCTTGGTTTTTGCTTTACCTGCAAAGTCTGGATACGAATTAATTGTGGTTGGACATAAGCGAAAATGTCTTTCGCCGAGAGAGAAGAAGCGCTCCTCCGTTGATGCATCTCATGGTTGTACTTCGTGCAGCTCGGGTGATACTCTCTATTCCTTCTTATTTTGCAGAGAGAGAAGAAGCAGTGCTCTATTCCTTCTTCTTCGGATGTTTATGGGCTTGGGCCTAGCTTGTTTCCCTATTTGACTTTCAGCCTTTTTTATGACTTAAATTAAATGAGGTCCATCAAATTAAATATTAATTAATGGAGCAATTAGTTAATAGTTTTTAAATAAATACTAATCACTAATCAGTTAGTAAAGTTTTGAGTTGTATTAAAGACCGCGAATCTTACCTGTTTTGCTAGCAAAATTAAGAAAGATTGCCATATTAGTCTTGTTCATTTAATTTGCAACCTTTATTTATACGTTGCTGAATAAAATAAAACGTGCTTTATCAAAAAAATATTTCCATAACTACAAAATGCATTTTTATAATAAACCATATGCCAAAGAACCAAGTATCTTGATGCCAAAAGGATTTGCTATCTATTTTGCCACATAGTTCCAAAATGCAGCTTTAATTACAAACCATATATGCCATATACCAAAAAGCGTTTGTCTATCTATTTTCCAACATAGTTTCGTGGAAATTGATGAGAATATACCAATATGAGCCCCTTTACAAAAAAGACGAAGCAGCAGATTTGTGATCCACTCGTCTCAAAAATATTTTGGTTAGTTTGTAAGATTCAATTATGAACCATCTTTTTACCATAGCCAGATTCTAATATGTAGCCATTGATCAACAGAGTTCAAAAGTTGCATCTCCCTTCACCCATCTTCTTAACTTCATACCTACAAAGTTACATCACGAAAGAATTGTAAGTATGTCTTTAATTCGAATGTATGTATGCAAAAATGTCCTTGGGGCTGTTTGTGGAAGGAAAAGTAATTTAATTATGACCTTAATTAATTACCTTGGTATAAATTTTCGAACCTGTGGAAGATGCCCATCGAGAGTTACGTTGTCAGCATATTCTTGCACGTAGAGATTTCCCACAAGATAACCAGAAAGACTCGGGAAATATTCAGAATTCTTCGGTGCACCAAAATCATCATCCAAGATAGTGGGAGAGAGACAAGGGTCAAGATGGAGCCAAGTGTATACGTGATCACTCTGGTTACAGTTTTCGTCCGACATTTCTTTCGAATTCAAACCAATTAATGAACCATCAAGAATGTTAGGCATGCCGCCTCGAGAAACACAGTTTGTAGTATTAGAAATCTCAGGTTCATCGCACTCCACCTGTCAAATTAAAAGGATCGTCTATTAAAATAACACTAATATCTGCAGGACAAGATGAATTCTACAACTCACTCAAAGGTTCTTTACACCATACTAATATATACTAAAATTAGAAAATACCCAAATCCAGTAGTTTATCACCTCAAGACTACACCACTCAGAATCGGGCCAAGTTAACGGATCTAGGTTGCTTATTCCTGGAATTGTGCCCATGCATCTGCAGTAAGGAACACAAATACAGCAGAGGCCAAAGTGATGAAACGTACGAACGAGCTAATTAATCTAATAATCTGCTCTCAATCAAATAAAATTTCGAAGTATGCCTCCGTTTAGTAGATCTTCAGTTTCAAACATAATTTCGAAACCTCATACGTACCATTAACAGAGTTGTTACCATACACATCTTCTTTATAAAAATTGTTGAATTACAGGACAATGAAAATTATAAGATTTGGGTATTTCCTCCTTTGGTTTACATATTATGGCTAACAAATTAAATGCTAATTAAACCAAACAAAGGAGTAGAGAATGTATATACAGATAAAATACCTAATAAACAGAGGCCAGTCACACCACCAACTCCTAGGGTTTCTCAAGAGTTTCCCCTTTGCATCTTCTAGTGAGAAGAAAATACAAATTTCAGCCCATGAAGAAAAAATACAACAAGAATTAACAACAGAAATGCCCATGGAGAGAGAAAACACTAGAACAAAAACAAATATCTGAAAATCGGAGAAGAAACGCATACACATTTGATATTTCAAAAAAAAAAAAAAAAAAGAAAAAAATCAAAAAAAGCTTACCAAGTTTATGGTGGGTTTTAGTTGTTTGAACCCCTTCTTCTCCTTCGGCATGAACTGATCTAGCTTTCGAGGAATCTGTTGACGTCTTGGTATGTGATCTCTCCCCTTCAAGAGAACGCAGAAAACGATGTAGGTTGCTATAAACTGGCCGAAATCGCACATGGCTCTGCAAATGTTTTGGGTAAGTACACATACTAGTACGTGTAATTGTGTTCTTAGTCTGGGAGGGTTTTCTGCTTATATTTTTGACTTTTGAATATTTCGCATAATACCCTTCGAATTTCTTATTTCTTCTAGAGTGCCCCCTACAATTATAAGTAATGCATAATGTCGTCCTTGTTTGTACCACCCGGTCGAAAAATCACATTATTTCTTATCTAAATAACGTGTTGGCCGAGTTAGACTCGGATATTTCCACCCAGCTCTTACTCGGTTCAGGACGCTGACGGCTCCGATTCCCAACTCATTCAATGCTTCTTCCGAGGAAAACAACCGGAGAAAAAACCGATCAAGCAAAACCCCCAATCTTCATCAAAATTTTCAACATCAGCCTTCTCAAATTAAAAAATTCCCCCCTCCGTATGGATCTCTTCCACCACCACAGGACTTCGATTGCGTTTGAAGAGGTCAACCCACGGAGTATTGGCCACTTTCCCAACATTTCCTGTACCGGAACTTCTTTGAGGTATTTTCTCGAACACATTGTTTGCATCATTTTCACCTTCTGCAGCTATTTCAGGTTGCGATCGATAACAGCTATTGGTGTGTGTGTGTGTGTGGATGACGGGATAGACCAAGCATACAAAAACATACATAGCAACAGTTTACTTTACAATATTGCAATTCTTGTATATCTCTGTATTGTCTTAATGCTGTCTCTTGGTGAGACTACATTGCTTGAGTTTCACAGTAACTCTGGATTAGAGTTCCTATATGTGAAGAGATATATCATGATTGTGCTTCCTAAGTAACTTTTGATGAAATAAATCAAAATCTTTCCCCCCTTGATGCGAAGAACGCATCAATTCCCACAATTGTTTGTCCTGCAGTTGTATTATCTTTTTAAACTAGCTTGTGTTCATATATTTCTACGTTTTCGTCAGTTTCAGGTCTTATATCCAATATATGATATACTGATGAATGTAACTTGATTCTAGTATTTTTTGCTCTCTTTAAATATGCATAGTATGTTCCCATGGATCTTTGTTGCTTTAGTTTTATTTTGAAATGGCAATATCTCGACTGCCAATAACAGTAGAACTTATTTACTGATATTTTGGCATGCTAATATATAGCTACTTTTTTTACCGATTACTGAAACTAATGAGAAATTCAATCATTTTGATAGGGAAGGAGAACGTCTTGGTCTACAGCCATTGCATCCAACCAGTCGAGTGTGTAATACTCATCCACCATGCTGTTGATAGAACACACACATGTAGTTTCTTTTGATCAGGTAATAATGAAAAGAAGAATCATACTTTTCTTATTATATAAATTAATTCATTTTGCTCAACAAGTAATAAAAAGGCGGAAATAATTAATATTATTTGCATTCTATGAAACCAAAAAGCAGATAGCTATGAAACTCTATCTAACTAGCTAGTTTAGTTGTCCTTCTTCAAAAGCTATGTCCATGCCCGTGATGTTACCGGGAGGTACAAAAACGACATCATTCCACTTGGATGTTGAGCAATCCTGCAAAATATATATGACAATCAACACTTGATAGGCACGGAAATGCGATAAATGACTAGATATTTTAAAGCCTTGTCACCTTCATTTCTTGTATTATATCTTCGAGAGCAGCAACCTAGTTACGGGCACATGAATATATATATTTATCAGGATATTTAGTCGAGCCAAACGTGGCCATAGTAATAACAACATTATCAGAATTAAGAAAACCTGAACAGTGCCTCTTTGCTTTGGTGCTTTAGTCTTAGCGAGAGCCGTTTCAAGGTCCTTCTGCATTATTTATAAAACATATTGTATTAATGTAGAATATATAATATTAGAAAATGAAATTAAGTATAGTTTGCGCCTTTCTTTTACCTTCCTCAGAAAAGCAGGACGATATTTTTGTGACTCTCCCTTGCCTTTTACTATCAACTTATCGGACTGCAACACGTGATAAACAATTTATGAACTAGTGAAACTAATATGAGGAGTGTTGTACAGGTTTTTCTTCATTGAAGTGCATCAATAAGTTTAAAAAGTTGAACCTGGAAAACTGGAACTCCAGCAAATGTACCGTCTGGAAAACCTGCCTTCTGTTTCTCTTTTTCCTGTGGGTAAGAAGCCAGCTCGTAGGTTATATCTGTTATTCGGAAATATATATATATTTAAAATCGTAAAAAGAATAATAGTAAAGAGTGAAATTTTTTATATGTTGGCAGAAGTCTCATACCTGAACAGCGTTTTTTACTTCCCATAAGTCCGGTACCAACCTGATGGGAAAGCTGTTGCTATAGAAATCAACGAACTATAATGCAAATGAATAAGTGAATCAATAGCGGAAATTAGCAATTACACGATATACATCACAGCATGACCATATTCCTGTGTAATGATTTGACAACTTTTTACCTCTGTAAGTGGAGCATCAAAGATTCGAGTGTCAGGCGAGCATATAAATATATCCTTAAATCTGAGAGCATCAGGCTTATTTAAGAAGTAGAATTGAATCACCCTATCCCCATATTCAGAGGGCCGACATAATTCGTGTTGTGAATCGTTTGACAGTTTATATACAGAGACCCCAGCCATGCGTTTCTTGATTTCTGCGTCAGATAGTGCATAATCAGCACTATGTTGACTATTATCTGAAGAGGAAGCTGAAATAGAAGCAAACCGACTATTATCTGAAGAAGAAGCTGAAATAGAAGCAAACCGGTTTGAGACTTGAGAAGAAGAGAACCGGTTTTCGACTTGAGAAGAAGAGAACCGGTTTTCGACTTGAGAAGAAGAGAACCGGATTGGGATTGCTCGAATAACGTTGGAGAAGTGGGTTTGGAGACTGTTCAAGGCATTACAAAGTGGAGGAGGAGGTTGCGAAGATGGCTCTTTTGGCTTCAACCAATTCATCCTTCTTCTCTTTCTTCCCAAAAAAAAAAACTGACTGGTTTGTGTTTCTACTTATATTTATACAAATATTTATAATTGTGGTGGCTAATTACTAGGGTTTGGAAAGAACCAAAACAAGTACGCGCAGAATCCCATGGCATGATTCTACTTCTGTGGAATATGGACTCTTACATGGAAGGTACTTATTTTACCCTAGAAGATTCCAATTATGATATTTCCTACATATATATATATATGCTCGTAAGAGAAAGTATTATACTGAAATATTTGGTTACTGTCTCTTGAAACATCAAAATAAAATAATTGGAACCCTAGTTAAAAGCCATGAATTTCTTCGAACTAAAACAATCCTATGAAGAGAACCCCCTTCATCATGTATTCAGTAATCTCCAAACCCACTTCACCAACTTTCTTCGGATCCCTAACCCAAACCCAAACTCGTTTTCTTCCAAACTTCCATCACAGGAAAGAACTGTCGATCAATTAGATAACATGAAAATCGATTCTTCTTCTTCTTCTTCTTCCCCTTCTTCTTCTTCTTCAAACTTGTCGGTGATCAAAGAGCGACTGAAAGAGGTTCCGGTTTATAGATTGAAATCAAATCGTAGGCTTTCACTTGTACGTTCTCACGTGACAGATAGGAGGGCTGGTTTATTCTTTTTCAGTGAAGCTGATGCTCAGGATTCAGCGGCGGATTACAACACAGTAGAATTCAACAGAAAGCGAGGTGGCCTTCAAACGCTTAAGGTTCCACTTGCCGAGGTATTGATTAATATTCCAGAAATTATTTTTATCAAATTTGTTCGATTTTCAAGACTTGTTTGTAACTATATAGTAAATATTGCATACATACACAGATTATTGAACTTGAAGAATTAGGGTTCAATAAGGCAATGCCATCTATATGTCATTGGTTTGTGGCAGAATTTTTACCCATGTATGCTCCAGCTATGGTTAATAGGTTTGTGGAAGATAAGGTTGCCGATCCACATGTTTATATTAGGTTGGTCCCGGATATATCTGAAGTTAAAAATGCCCTTCAGGTCAGCACCAAATATTCAACTACGAACATACAAATACGCACACACACACACACACAAGCACGCATGGCATGTTTCTGTTGAATTTGGTTGATAACTAAGATGGATTTTATTTTATTTATTCCCTACAGGAAAGAAAGAAAGCTGGTTTTCATGGTGACACCTTTACTGGGGTTCCCGTCTTCCAGGTTCAGTTTACTAAATGAGTCATTTGCTCTTTTATTCCATATTTTCCGTCACTTTTAAATTTTCGATACATTCTTATCTGAAATAGCTTTTACAAGAAACAATGATTATATTCGTATTCTAACCCTAGCTGAACATATATACACACACACACACACAAAAAAAAAAAGGTTTAATAGTAATTGAGTCTCGTATATGATGGGATGCAGTCAGATGCTTTAAAGGTGAGAGTCGATGGAAGCCCAAATAACCTTTCGCATGCTTTCTTTCGAAAGGTAAATTAGTAAATATATTCTAGTGCCATATGTATTTTCATATTTGTATTATATAATCGCCCATCTTCCTTTTATAATGTGCAGGCGGACCTAGAAAACGCTCTACGTGACAAAAAACAAACAGATCACATTGATGAAAAATCAGATATTATTCAGGTTCCAAGTTCATCTCAATTAAAATGTTGCATGGGGTTTAATCTTAATACACCTATAATTAACGTAACTCATCATGTTTGAAAAGCTCTATCCACTAAATCTCGCTCGAGGTTTGATTGCGATTATAGACTAACTATAGTTACAATACACTGTGTTTGTGTTGTAGGTGACTGCTCTTGAAGATATAATACAAGAAATGAAGGTGAGGAAACTTTCGCTGTTTTTCTTTCCCTTTCTCTTCCATTCGACCGTCTAATTATGTATTTCATGAACAAGGTTATCTCATAGTAATTAAGCAAATTGAGCAAAAGTAATGATATATATTTTTTTACTTTGGCAGGATTGCTCAACGTCCAAGTGGAACAATGTTATCCTCGTACCTCCCGGTGGAAAATCCTCGTAAATTTTTATGTACAATTCAATACTGGAACAACTTAGTATATGTTTTTCTACTAATTTTATCTCAATATTGAATTGTTGGTGTTATGAGTTATTACATGAATTTATTTATCCCTCTTAATATTAAGTTTCAACAACAAGAATGAATTTGGACACGTGAAGTAGTAGTAATTTATACTATTTTTTTTTTTTTAGTAAATTCAAGTCCATTACAAGGGGTAGGGGTAGTAGGGGAGGGGGACTCGAACCCTATTGGTAAATGCTAGATACCAACTCTGATAATGAGGGTTGGTTGGTAATTTATACTTCTAATTTAACTTTTTTTAAAAGGTTGAAAGGGTTATCAAACTTTTTCATCTCACAACCCCCTAAATGAATAGTTTTGGCCTTTTGGGGGTAATTTTCTGAAAAAAAAACTGCAACATAGGAGAATATTTGGTAATATTAATAGTGTGAGGCACTTTTAATAATTAGAGTAAACTTAGGGGTGCTAAATGCAATAAACACACACAAGTACATTTATTGGGCTGAATGAGAAATACTTGGCCCAGTGAGCTGAATAATTAGCAGGCCCGCCTTTCCTGTACACAGTGGTATCATTCTTTCAAAATTTCAATAAATAATAAAAATAATCAAATTAATTATCCAAAAAAAAAAAAAAAATCAAATTGCAGTGGGCAAATCCCTAACAATTAGGCTAAAAAAAAAAATTCCAGAACTCGGTGGGAAATTGCAATGGATACTCTTTTTTTTTTTTTTAAATCTTTTTCTTGACGGAGGAGTTCTCGAATTACCCAGCTCATTCAATGCTTCTTCCGAGGAAAACGACCGGAGAAAAAACCGATCAAGCAAAACCCCCAATCTTCATCAAAATTTTCAGCATCAGCCTCCTCAAATTCAAAAGTTCCCCCCTCCGTATGGATCTCTTCCACCACCACAGGACTTCGATTGCGTTTGAAGAGGTCAAACCACGGAGTATTAGCTACTTTCCCAAACTTTCCAGCACCACAACTTCTTTGAGGTATTTTCTCGAACACATTGTTTGCATCATTTCACCTTCTGTAGCTATTTCAGGTTGCGATCGATAACAGCTAGTGTGTGCGCTTGTTAGTTTATTGGTGTGTGTGTGTGTGTGTGTGTGTGTGGATGAAGGGATAAACCAAGCACACAAAAACATACATAGCAACAGTGAACTTTACAGCATTGCGATTCTCGTATATAACCGTATTTCGTTTTCATCTTTACAATAGAACTTATTTGCTGATATTTTGGCATGCTAACATATAGCTACTTTCTTTACCGATTACCGAAACTAATGAGAAATTCAATCATTTTGATAGGAAAGGAGAAAGTCTTCGTCTACTGCCATTGCATCCGACCAGTCGAGTGTATAATACTCATCCATCATGCTGTTGATAGAACACACAAATGTAGTTCCTTATGATCAGGTAATGATAAATAGAAGAATCATGCTTTTCTTATTATGTAAAATAATTCATTTTGCTCGACAGGTAATAAAATGGGGAAATCATTATATTATACACATTCTATGAAACCAAAAAACAGACAACTTTGAAACTCTATCTAACTAGCTAGTTTAGTTGTCCTTCTTCAAAAAATATGTCCATGCCCATGATGTTACCCGGAGGTACGAAAACGACATCATTCCACTTGAATGTTGAGCAATCCTGCAAAATATATATGACAATCAACAGTTGATGGGCACGGAAATGCAATAAACGACTAGATATTTTTGTTAAGGCCTTCTCACCTTCATTTCTTGTATTATATCTTCGAGAGCAGCAACCTAGTTACGGGCATATGAATATACATATTTATCAGGATATTTAGTCGAGCCAAACGTGGCCATAGTAATAACAACATTATCAGAATTAAGAAAACCTGAACAGTGCCTCTTTGCTTTGGTGCTTTAGTCTTAGCTGAATTACTTATAATAAAATTATCGAAAATATTCTGTATTTACTGTTATTAGCAAATGATTTATTTGTTTGATTATATGAAGAGTAATGTTATGTTGAAATTTTTTCTTGGATGACATTCATGATTCATACACATTTTCTGATTTCTGCCAAAATTGGTTTCTGCAAGTGATGATTGCAAAATCAAGGTGTGGAATTATAAATTGCTTTTATTTTATTTTGAAATGGTTTCTTCTGGGCAATATTTCAAACACTTGGTCTACAGCCGTTTATTGCATCCAACCAATCGGGTGTATGATGCTTATAATCCACAATGCTGTTGATACAACACATAAATGCAGTTTCCTTTTCCCTAATCAGGTATTTTATTGCATCGTGTTTGGTAGTTTCAAAACAGGGAAAACATTATTATATGCAATTCTATGATACGAGAACACAGACAACTATGAAACTCTATCCAACTAGCTAGATTAATTACTTGTCCTCCTTCTCAAACACCATGTCCATGATTTTA
This sequence comes from Erythranthe guttata, assembly GCF_056151865.1. Classification (NCBI taxonomy): domain Eukaryota; kingdom Viridiplantae; phylum Streptophyta; class Magnoliopsida; order Lamiales; family Phrymaceae; genus Erythranthe; species Erythranthe guttata. Next base: position 25,367,413 of record NC_142546.1, read on the forward strand.
CCAGGAGCTACAAATACGGCATCGTTCCACTTCGATGTTGAGCAATCCTGCAATATATATAATATATATGTATGTATGAATCGACACTTGATAGGCACATAAATTCGTTAAATGACGAAAACATTTAAAGCTTCTCACCTTTATTTCTTGTATTATATCTTCCAGAGCTGCAACCTAATGTGCATATGGGTTAGGAATATGTATATGTGTGTGTGTATGTGTGTGTGTGTGTGTGTGTGTGTGTGTGTGTGTGTGTGTGTGTGTGTGTATAAGAGGAATATAACAGTATGTGAATTAAAAACCTGAATAGTGCCTCTTTGCTTTGGTGCTTTAGCATTAGCTAGAGCCTTTTCGAGGTCCGTCTGCATAATTTATAACACAACACAGATTGAATGTCAATGTATTAATGTAGAAATATATAATATTAAAAGAGAATAAAGTGAAGTATAGTTTTTGCCCTTTCTCTTACCTTCCTTAAAAAAGCAGGACGATATTTCTGCTCCCCCTCGCCTTTAACTATCAACCTGTCTGACTGAATCAATTTATGAAATCAATTATCAGTTTGTATGCATGTCTGAAAAAAAGGTAGGGAGGTGATCTTCGTTTTTTTAAGACATTAATTTCTCTTCTATATCAGATATTTGAAGATATAAAAAATGGGGGGAAAAACCGAGGATCGTTTAGAAAGTAGAACCTGGAATACTGGAACTCCAGCAAATACCCCATCTGAAAAACCCGCAATATGTTTCTTCTTTTCCTGTGCATATTTGATATGAAGAAATAATAGTAAAATCTAAAGAAGAAATACATTATTACTAGTAGAAGTGATTCCACACCTGTATGGCGTTTTTTACTTCGGATAACTCTGGTATCAACCTTATGGGAGCGGGGTCTCCTTCAAAATCGATGACCTATAATTCAAATAAGTGAATCGATCAATTATGAGAATTAGCAAATTGCGTAATATGCATGAGTAGTCGTAATCTTGTGTAATGATTCTGCAGGTGTACACACCTCTGTAAGTCGAGCATCAAAGATTCGAGCGTCGGGCGAGCATTCAATCCTCTCCTTAAAATTGAGAGCATCTGGCTTATTTAAGAAGTAGAATCCAATCTTTCTATCCCCAAATTCAGAAATACCTTTTATATTATCTTGTGAATCGTTTGACAGTTTATATACAGGGATCTCAGCCAAGCGGTTCTTGATTTCTGTGTTAGAGAGTGCGTAATCAGCCGCACCACCACCACCGCCACCACTAATTGGTCGACTATTATCTGAAGAAGAAGAAATAGAAGCAAACCGGTTCGGCATCGCTCGAGTAATGTTGGAGAAGTTGGTTTGGAGGCAGTTCAAGACATGACAAAGAGGAGGTTGCGAAGATTGCTCTTTTGGCTTCAACCAGTTCATCTTTCTTCTCTGTTCCCAAAAAAACAAAACCTATACATAATATACGCACATATATTTATATTATATAATATATAATTGTTGTATTTTTTTAATTGAGAATTGTGCTTATTTGTAGGGTTGGAAAGAAGTCCAAATCAAGTACGTGCAGAATCCCTGGTATGATTTACTTCTGTTGAATATGGCCTTTTACTTGGAAGGTGGTATTTAAGTCCTAAAAAAGATTTCAATTATATATATATATATATATATATATATATATATATATATATATATATATATATATACAAATATTAACTGAAATATTTGGTTACTGTCTCTTGAAACATCAAAATAATTGGAACCCTAGTTAAAAGCCATGAATTTCTTCAAACTTAAACAATCCTCCGATGAAGAGAACCCCCTTCATCATGTATTCAGTAATCTCCAAACCCACTTCACCAACTTTCTTCGGATCCCTAACCCAAACCCAAACCCAAACCCGTTTTCTTCCAAACTTCCATCACAGGCAAGAACTGTCGATCAATTAGATAACATGAAAATCGATTCTTCTTCTTCTTCTTCAAACTTGTCGGTGATCAAAGAGCGACTGAAAGATGTCCCAGTTTATAGATTGAAATCCAATCATAGGCATCCACTTGCACGTTCTGACGTGGTAGATAGGAGTGCTAATTTATTCTTTTTCAGTGAAGCTGATGCTCAGGATTCAGCGGCGGATTACAACACAGTAGAATTCAACAGGAAGCAAGGTGGCCTTCAAACCCTTAAGGTTCCACTTGCCGAGGTAGTTATTGATTAATATTCCAGAAATTATTTATATCAATTTTGTTCGATTTTTAAGACTTGTAACTATATATTAAATATTGCAAACATACACAGATTATTGAAATTGAAGAAGTAGGGTTCCATAAGGCGATGCCATCTATATGCCATTGGTTTGTGGGAGAATTTTTACCTATGTATGCTCCAGATATTGTTAATAGGTTTGTGGCAGATAAGGTTGCCTATCCACATTTTTATATTAGGTTGGTCCCGGATAAATCTGAAGTTAAAAATGCCCTTCAGGTCAGCACCAAATATTCGACTACGAACACACACACACGCGCGCGCATGGCATGTTTCTGTTGAATTTGGTTGATAACTAAGATGGATTTTATTTTATTTATTCCCTACAGGAAAGACAGAAAGCTGGTTTTCATGGTGACACCTTTACTGGGGTTCCCGTCTTCCAGGTTCAGTTTACTAAATTAGTCATTTACTCTTTCATTCCATATTTTCCGTCACTTTGAAATTTTCGATACGTTCTTATCCGAAATAGCTTTTACGAGAAACAAAGATAATATCGTATTCTAACCCTAGCTGAACATATATACACACACACAAAAAAAAACGTTTAATAGTAATTAAGTCTCTTATATGGGATGCAGTCAGATGCTTTAAAGGTGAGAGTCGATGGAAGCCCAAATAACCTTTCGCCTGCTTTCTTTCGAAAGGTAAATTAGTAAATATTTTCTAGTGCCATATGTATTTTCATATGTATTATATCATCTCCCATCTTCCTTTTATAATGTGCAGGTGGATCTAGAAAACGCCCTACGTGGCAAAAAGCAAACAAATCACATTGATGAAAAATCAGATATTATTCAGGTTCCAAGTTTGTCTCAATTAAAATGTTGCATGGGGTTTAATTTTAATTAATACACCTATAATTAACGAAACTCATCATGAGGTTTGATTGCGATTATAGACCAGCTATAGTTACAATACACTGTGTTGTGTTGTAGGTGACTGCTCTTGAAGATATAATACAAGAGATGAAGGTGAGGAAACTTTCGACGACTTTGCTTTCCCTTTCTCTTCCATTCGACCGTCTAATTACGTATTTCATGAACAAGGTTATCTCGTAGTAATGAAGCAAATTGAGCAAAAGTAATGATATATATATATATATATATATATATATATATATATATATATATATATATATATATATATATATATATATATATATATATATATTTTTTTTTTTTCTTTTGGCAGGATTGCTCAACGTCCAAGTGGAACAATGTTATCCTCGTACCTCCCGGTGGAAAATCCTCGTAAATTTTTATTTACAATTCAATACTGGAACAACTTATTATATGTTTTTCTATACTACTATTAGTACTATATTTATTTACTTCTCCAAATTAATTTCATTAAATAATAATATTTTCTCCCAATAAAAAAATACATAAAATGATATTAAGTATTAACAGAATACATCACACTACTTGTTCTCTTCTCAATAAAATATCCCAACACATTTAGTTTCCAATAAAATGACCAATCTACCCTTGATAGTCAAACAAAGCACCCATCAAATCAAGAACTGAATTGAAGCAACATGCATCCTACAAACGCAATTTGTACGTAGCTTTAATATTTGACGGTGTGAAATAAAAGAAAAAGTAATGTGGTTAGAATTAAAACTGGGGAGAAGAAGAAGGACCAAAACCAAAATATCGATCAAAGAGGGACCAGAAAACAAAAAAAGAAACATTATTAATTCTGTACATTGGTGGTGACAGCTAACAAGAAATGACACATTCTAAAATAACTTTATGAGCCCCTGCAACCCCTTTTCACAAATTTGGTAAGCCTTTCCTTTTTTGGCTAACGTATATGGTCCCTCATATTATTCAAATTAAACCCCTCTTCTTTCATTCTTCTCTATTAACCATCCATCCATCCAAACCTTCAGAATCTTTATCACCATTTGTAGAGAGAGAAACAAAAAAATAGAGAGAGAGTTCTAGAGAGAGAGAGAAGGTAGGAAAATGGCGCGTGGGAAGATACAGATAAAGAGAATAGAGAACCAAACAAACAGGCAGGTGACGTATTCAAAGAGAAGAAATGGGCTGTTCAAGAAAGCCCATGAGCTTACTGTTCTCTGTGATGCCAAGGTTTCCATTCTCATGATTTCCAGTACTCAGAAACTCCATGAATACATCAGCCCCTCCATCACGTCAGTTTCTTATTTATTACCACTTAGCTTTCTCTCTCTAGCTACAATATTTGAGCTTCTACTTAATTTTGTTTATTTTTTTTTTATGCAGGACAAAACAGATGTTTGATCAATATCAGAAGGCTGTTGGAGTTGATGTTTGGAATACCCACTATGAGGTTTTTCCTTATAATTTTTTTTTTTTTTAATTCTTACGTGGAAATTCTTAAAAAATAATTATGCAGAGGATGCAAGAACACTTGAAGAAACTCAAGGATGTTAACAGGAATCTGAGGACTGAAATTAGGTCTATATTTATTACAATTATTATTATTATTTATTTATTTTGCTTGATTTATTATATATTATTATTATTAAGATATATATGTGAGTAATTTTCAGGCAAAGGATTGGAGAAAGCTTGAACGATCTAGGCTACGAACAAATGGTTAATCTTATCGAAGAGATCGATAACTCTCTCACCATCATTCGCGAAAAAAAGGTTTTTTTTTCTTTTATTTTATTTTTATTATTCTCTCTTTTAGGGTTTTCAGATCTGCTGTTAATTTATATTTACTGAACAAAATTTATTTTAATTAAGTGGTCATTAACGTAAAAATAACACTCACAATTAAGCAAATTAATTTATAATCTAATTAATTTAAACTTGCAACAGTACAAAGCTATCAGCAGCCAGATCGATACCAGCAAAAAGAAGGTATAAATTAATACATTGTTTGTAGCTCAATAAATTAAATTTTTCTTTGATCGTTTAATTGTTCTTAATTAATTTTGTTTGCAGTTAAGGAATGTTGAAGAAATAAACAGGAACCTAGTGCTTGAATTTGTAAGATTTTTTTTCTCTCTCTCTCTCTATATATCAAATCTTGTAATAATTCATTACTTAATTAACACTAATTATAGTATATATATGTACTTAAATTAAATGATATTCATATAATGATTGGTACTAGGATGCAAGACAAGAAGACCCACACTATGGATTAGTTGAAAATGAAGGTGATTATAATTCTCTTCTCGGATTTCCAAACGGAGGTCCGAGAATTATCGCCCTCCGCCTCCCCCATAACCACCACCCGCACCACCATCACCACCACCACCACCCCGGCCTTCATAGTGGCGGCGGAGGCTCCGATCTGACCACATTTGCTCTGCTTGAGTGAATATTATGTCTCCTAATTAATTTGTCTGATTGACTAGTCAACTATGAACAAATTAGGTCTTTTGAGTTTTTTTTTATGTAAGGTCTTTTGAGTTATTACTATATGTTGTATGAAAACAAAAAACTACTATGTTTGCTAGTGTTATTTTCTGTTTTTTTTTTTTAGGTATGTATGATATGGATAGCTAGTTATGAATCTATCTATTAATTAATTATTATCTGCGGAAATATTTGTAATGTTTGTACGTTTCATTTTTATGAAGTACTAATTGGTTTGGAATTTGGATTTATGACGTTGTGAATTGAATCTATATGAGATGTATATGATTTTATTTATTTATTTTTTATTTTTTTCCACGGCTATTATTTACTTAAAAAGTGCATAATATGAATTAACATACAAAATTAGTAAATACTAAATAGTATAGAGTGCTAATTTTTCTCAAAAAAAAAAAAAAAAAAAGAGTGCTAATTTGATCGTACAGTGCCACGTGGCGACATTGATGATGTGTAGAGGACATATGTGCGGTAAATAGTAAATACACATGAAGAACTAAGTTCAAAATTGGTATTACATGGGTTTATAAATTAAGAGTGGTGCTATTTCCACCCCAAATTATCTCAATTCACCACCAAATATTATAAAATGTCATAAATACCCCTCAAATTTTATAATCGACCACCCTTTCTTATATTAACTTAATCCTCAAGTGTTCTAACTTATTACTATTTCTATTTTTATTTTATTAATTTATTTTATTATTTTTTTTATTTCTTAAAGTGAAATATTTATTACAAGATATTTAAACTTTCATATCAGATGACCAACATATTATGTAATTTTTTTTTAGGAAACGAAATTATATTAAGTCAAACTGATTCTGGAGGAAGTTCATGACCTTCCATACAAGCAATCTTAATTTATTTATCAAAAAACGTGAATTCCTGCTCTTTTTGACCTTCGAAAATATTTTTCACTGACGAAAGTGTTATTCACTTAAGGTGGAGAGGGTGAGATTTTCAGTGAAAAGGGTGGGATTTTTTATATATTTTAATTAGTTTAGTGGTATATGGTATATAAATTTGAAAAAAATGTAGGTGAAAGAAGAAAAAAGAGGTAAAATTGGAAATCTATTTAATTTGGTGGTGAAATAAGATTTTTTTAGGGTGGAAATAGCACATCTCTAAATTAATTAAAATAACTAAAATCAACAATCATAATTCAGGAAAAAGTAAAATTAAATCAACCATCAGAAATTCAGAATTCAAAGTTTATAGAGAATAGGCCCAAAATATGAATGGGCTTTATTAAGTGATTGGGCTATGTAAAAAGTCCACTTATTGATTCAATAGCCCACCCAATGTAAACATTCACGTTATCTAGGGTGAAAATCGGACAATTTAGATCGAAAATTATTTTTTTGGAAAATTTCTAAATTTTCCGGAAGTAAAAATTGGGTTAAGATTTCCGATCCTAAAAAATGGAATACAAAAATTCATTCCCATTTCGAAATGTCTCGAAATCGGCGGAATTTTAGAAATTTCATTAGTTTACAATCAATCTCTTGTTCCAAATTTCCAGCTTATCAATTCGAATCTTACAGAAAATACGATTTTTAATGTAAGTACATCGGATTTTTACAATTAAATAATTTCGTGTGATTTAGTGTAGGCAAACATGCATGTTTGTTAGTACTTTTTAAATAAATGTACTTATAAAATATTTATATATAAAAAAAAAAGAATAATAATAATTGCAATTAAAATAATGGAAGATATTGTTGGATGAGGAAACAATAGTACAATAATTTTGCTGTCTTCCTTAGAAAAAATAGAAAATCAGGGCAGATGAAATGCATATGAATAAGAGTTGGAGGATGATATATATATATATATATATATATATATATATATATATATATATATATATATATAATATATATATATATATATATATATATTCTGTTCTTACATTCATAGTTCATAATACTATGATACCGACATCTCATATGTAATCCACCTTTTATTTCATCTTCAACATTTAAATAATTAAATCCTATGAATATTATTTATTTAATAAACAAAATATCAATAATATCATGCAAATCCTTGGCACAATAAAGTGACTGTTTGTCTTCTTGTGTAATTAATTAGCTGGCACATTATTCACTTAAGAAAAAATTATATCTTTTACATGTATTGATTAGTAAACTAATGACCCTTAATTACATTTCTTTGCAGGAAAATTAATGAAGACCCTAAAAAAATAAATGTTATATGCATATAATGAATAGCATATTATATAATAATGAATTATCCACACATTTTATAGCTTATCTTTGCATGTACTTGTTGCAATTCAATACACCAAATTGTCCACTCAGTTTACAGCTTCCAGCATTTTTTTTTCTCCCTCAAGTCAAACTTATACCTAAGAGATTTTAAGCACAGGAATCTCAGATTTTGAATGTGGGGGCAGACAGCTTATGGGTTGCCAATATATTATGTCCGATAAAGTCCATAATTCGCATGTTTATCTATTTCATATTAAGACATACTTTAATTTCGGCTTAATTCCACTTTGCACGTTCTGAAATGAAGTTTTTTGGGACTTTGAAAAAGAATAATAGTATTTTACATCGTTGAAACACAATAAATCATTCACAGTGTACATTGAATTGAATATTTAAAAGTTAAAGAGGGTAATTTTATTTCTTTTTATTCCATGTAAAATTAATAACAAAATGGTCCTCTGTGTTCACAAAAAAACATATTTGGTCCCTCTTTTTAAAAAATTCAACACTTTTAGTCATTTCCGTCAATTTTTCATTAAAACTAATGGAATCAAGCGTGTTCCATGACTTGCTTAACTAACGGACTAACGGTAAATCAACGAAAATGACCAAAAGTGTTAAATTATTGGAACATGAGGGACTAAATACGTTTTTTGAGAACATGGAGGACCAAATATGACATAGAGTTAAACTTGAGGGGCGAAAACTGTAATTTTCCTTTTGAAAAATAAAATAAAGATAAATAGAGCCCTAATTGAGATTAAGGGTTGAAGACGGTCAAATAGTCAAAACACGGTTATCACTAATCACATGTACGGAAACGTGTGTTGATCAAATGTTGTCACCATGTTAATCTTATCGAACTCCTAAATAAATCTAATTAGCATCGCTAATACAAAATTAATACTTTAGCGGTATTACATCATGCATGACATTATTTTGCAAAAGGACAAGCTGTATTAAATAAATCACATATATATATTAAAATATGGGTATGTGATTTTTCCTTAGATCTCCCAATTATTTATTTCCACCTGTTCGAGAAACAATTTTTTATTTATTTATTATTATAATATTAAAATAGAATAAAAAGGTACCATGTTGCTCAAACGTTAGAACATAGGCAGTCTTGCGTCGTGTGAAAACTCTCGTTGACCCCACCATCAATTTTAATTAACTTAATTAATCACTCTCTGTGTAGTGATTTGCTGGTTTCCAGCACATAATTGCATTAAATCAATACTAATCATAGCTAATATATTATTTTAATAATACCAAATTGTACAACGACGAGGGATTAAGTGACAATTAAGAAGTTAATCCCACCCTTTAATTTCTTAAGCCGAAAATGAAGAAATTAGAAAAATAATAGGGTTCTAGCTTTTAACTACAAGACTTTGGCTGAATAAGTTTTATTTTTTCTATATATTTTTTATTTAAAATTATAGACGACGAGTTCGATTTAGAAAATGTTGACAAGTAATTTAAACTCAGATCAAAGGCGAGTCCAGTCTATAGCTAGGGTAGACTCAAACCCCTACTCAATTACAAATTATTCGATCATATAATACACATATTATTATTTAACTAGTCCAATTTTTATTATTTAGTTCACCTAAAATTCAAATTATACAAAAAAAAGTCGTAAATTTTTCTCTCTTCCTAACTAATCCAAGAAAAAAGTCCAATTTTTTTTTTTTTTTTTTTTTTTTACAAGAGCATTGCTTCCAAACCCCCAACATTTAAACTGATCACATGTAGTAAATTTCTGGATAAACAAAAGTATTGATTTTGAAATGTTTTGGTCAAATATATCTCAACCAATGAAATCTCAACAAGAGGATAAATAAAAAGAATTGATAATCAAATATTAATCACCTTAAGGGGAAACATATTCTATGATGGTGTGATTTAAGTATACTTTAATGGGGCCATCATATTAATTTTCAGACAGACTCAATTATATTATTAATAAATAAATAAAAGTGGGTGGCAACACTTTAACATTATTTTAAAGCCAGGTTAGAGGGGTGTGTTAGAGTTTGTATGGTTGATGGCCACTTTTATTTACTTTCGCAATAATAAATAAATATACCACTACAGTAATCTTAGTCTTTAATTTCTTGCCCCATTCCTACTTTATCATAAATTCCCAATTTGTATCATTAAAATTTTCATTTAGGAAAATAATCCAACCTATAAAACACGTTATATGTAGGTCAAACTTAACTGAACCGTACCCAAAGTATATTCCGTTTGTTATGAGTTTATAACAACTCATTAGTTACTCCATTTATACTTTCGTGTATTACATGTTTTGGGATTTATTAAAATATATAAGATTAAATCACGATCACCCCTATCTAAGTTCAAATTATGAAAAAACTCATCATGTTTGGGTAATTACAATTTCTTTCATCAACTATAATTTTTTTAACAAGTTTATACTCGTTTTATGCAAAAATACAGTTACTGATACACCACAATTTGATATTTACAAGCTAAGACACTTGAGCGCTAAATGAGATAAACATGTACAAACTGAAAAATATTACACATCTAGAAGATTCCATTAAATATGACATTTGTAGTTAAGATGGGTGGTTGTAATTACCCAAACATGAAAAGTTTTTTCGTAATTTAACTTTATCTTAAGAGGTGGCCGTAACTTTTTATTTATTCAAACTCGTGTCATTTGACTTTGCGATTTTTTACTCCACGAAATATACCCCTTCCTGCAAGGCATAACTAACTGTAATTGATTTAACTAAATATGAAACACAAAATGGTGATATATTAGATCAAAATTATTTGATACTTGATTCCAAATTCAGTGTTAAAACTTTATTCGAACTCAGTTCGTTAACATAACGATATTTAAACAAATATTAGTTTTTATTTATAAAATATGAAATTCGAGCCAGGTTCGTTTTAATTAGAAAAAAGTAAAAAGAAATAAATTTATATATATTAAATAAAAAAAATGAACTCAAGTACATAAATATTCAAATAAACAAAAACAAAGCCCCTATCCATCTTCCTCCATGTATACTATATATATACATATATCATCCTCTACCATTTTCTATCTATCTTGCCAATTTCAACGCCTCCCTCCCCCACCTACTCTTCTTACTTTTCTCCCTCTTCTGAACAAGAAAAAAAACAAATATACATACACAACAACTGATTATACATACACATCCAATGAAGATCCAATGTGATGTATGCGAAAAAAACGAAGCATCGGTATTCTGCGTGGCCGATGAAGCCTCCCTCTGCGCCGCCTGCGACCACCGCGTCCACCACGCCAACAAACTCGCCGGAAAACACCAGCGCTTCACCCTCCACCACCCCTCTCCTAAACAATCCCCTCCACTATGTGACATATGCCAGGTACTAATCAATAATGCATTTATTTAAATTAATTACAATTAGTCCAACTTTATTGATATGTATTAAGACATAATTAAACTAATTAATTTCTTTGTTTTTTAATTAATATAGGAGAGAAAGGCTTTGTTGTTCTGCCAGCAAGATAGGGCAATTCTTTGCCGGGAGTGTGACATTCCGATACACAATGCAAACGAGCACACTAAAAAACATACCAGATTTCTTCTCACCGGAGTCAAACTTTCCGCTACTTGTACCCTTTATTCCGAATCATACCCGACGGAATCAGCATCTTCTAGTTTGACCAACAGCAGCGCTGTTTCGAATGTCAACCCCCGAGATTCAAACTGTACACCTTCTAATGCAAAGGGTGCAACAGTTCAAAGCAGACCACAAGAACCCTGTGCAGACAAAACCAATGTTGTTGATCAATTGAATATGAATATGAGTATGAGTGTGAGTATGAGTAATGGATCAATAATCCCGGCAAGCAGCATTTCAGAGTACTTGATCGAGACGTTGCCCGGGTGGCACGTGGAGGATTTTCTTGATTCTCCATCTCCTTCTCCATATGCTTTCTGCAAGGTAACTATTTTATATACTTGATAATAACAATAATTATACCTAATTATTAATCTTTTTTTTTTTTTGAAGATATATTAATTTTGTGAATTTTTTTTTTTTTTTGCAGAGTGGAGAAAATGATTTTGTGTCACCGTTTTGGAATGATGATGTTCATCAGATCAATAATAACAGCAGAGAGAGAATGGGATTTTGGGTCCCGCAAGCGCCGCCACCGTTGCATAATAATCAGTCTATAGATCTGGCATTTGGATTACCAAATAATGGATTCAGACAGCTACAACAACAGTCCGATGAATTTATAAATTGTAATAACACGACGAAATCTTCTACTAGAAAAAGAAGTGACGACAACTCATTTGCCGTTCCACAGATCAGCCCTCCACCTTCGAACAACACTAATAAGAAATCAAGAACTTTCTGGTAGTTCATGGAGAGGCAGATTTTTTTTTTTCTTTTTTTTTCTTTTTTTATGGATTCCATTTTTGGTTTTCTTGTTATAGTTTGATATATTTCTTTCTCGTTTCCCAATTCACCGTGCCCTTTCTTTTTGCATCCCATGTAGCCGGTGGTTGCATGAATGTTTTTGTCTGTAAATATCTTGTGTTGAAAAAAAAAAAAAGACAGCTGCTTCTAGAAATCAAGGAAAGTACGATGATTTACATTATTAGTCTGGTACAAAGCGTACAGTACAATCCAATCACAACCCACAAGGTCACTTGTTTTCGGACACAAAAACACACACATCCACATTGGTGTGTAGATCAAACCATAAAAATTTATCCGGTGTAACCGTCACCGTGTTTTTGATCAGATATGCGGAAGTGACGGTTTCAAAAGGTAGTAATCCTTTCCAATTTTTTTTTTCTTATTTCGGAACTGACTCGAAATATTCGACGACAGAAATTGATGTTGAATTGAAATATCATGTGTGCTCATATTCATCAACATGTAAACCTAATTAGGAATTAACTCTATCAAGATCTGCATTTGTTCTCTCCTTGTGAAAACAAATATATAAATAAATAAACTAACAATAACATAGAGTATTTGGTATATCACCTTGATTATTAAAGTCAATCAAATCAGAGGTGTTATATTTTTCTTTAGTTTAAACCATGGTTCTTTTTCCAAGATTTGTTTCTTAAACTTATCGCCCATCTTACATCTTAATTTGATTCCTTTTTATCTCTTCACATAATGGATATAGTTTAGTACATATATTAAAATGTATACAAATACAAAAAAGATTCAAAAAAATGTTAATTCGAAAAATGAAGAAAAAATGTTGATCTAATAATTAAAGAAAAGCCACAAGGAGAGACAAAAGGGCATCGTAATTTTCGAGAAAATTACAAATTTTTTACATTTTTTGTCATTTCCGTCAATTTAACGTTGGTTCGTCAACTAAGGCAGTCACGGGGCACACGTTTGAATCTGTTAGTACTAACGAAAATTACTAAAAAATGTTGAATTTTTGAAACATGAAAAAGTAAATGTGTTTTTTTATGAACACGGAGGACCAAATGTGAAATCAGTGCAAACTTGAGGGATGAAAATTAAAACTGTATTTTTCCAAATTATTTTCTTTGATTTTTTTTTTCCTTAAGAATTTAAAGAGGTTTAGATATTTTCCGACATCGTCTTTTAGGAGAATATACTTTCAAAATCAGTGTGTGACCTAATTCTTACAAGTTGAAAATATCAAAGATTCATCCAATCAGAAAGTTTTGCTTCTGATGAAGAAGCATTAAATTCTACAAGTTGCACAGACAGAGCGCACATGAATCACATGGAAAATATTTAATAAAATTATTCACAAGTGTACAATTGCTTTTAACAACTGGACTTCTTACAAGTTACAACAGAGTTAAATTCGTCCTCTTCAGAATTGATTTATAGGCAACATGTAACTTGTTTACTATATACTTTTAGCCAAAACAAATTCATCACCATTGATTTTTATCGAACTTTAAAAGTTGAAGTTAATTAACTCAAAAATTCGTCGAATCGAGCTTGCAACAACATGCACTGACCTCATTCATACAGCAAGACGGAACTCCAAGGTTTAAAAAAACATACCACAAATGAATTTAAGGATTCACAGTTAGAATACTTGAACCACTTCAGTTGCAGGAATACGTTTCCGTCTAACAATAAACCCGTAAGGAAACCACCCAGCTTCGCCTTTGCACTCGCCTTCTGCCCATCCATCGTTCCTCACCTACAACAAATTAAAAAACACAGCTATATTTCACAAGAATAATTATCAAGAAAAATAAATAAAAAGACATAATGAATTGTGGAAATTAGTCAAAGAATAAAAGAATATGCCTCTCGAACGACGATATAATCACCAACTGCTAATGTCAACTCAGCATCAGATTCCGCTCGATACGGATGAATGACCTTCAATAATGATAGACGACTTCATCATCAATCAAAAAATCGTAACTAGAACATGAAAAAAACTAAGTATTGAAAATAAATAATAAAAATACCTCCCCCAAGAAGTAACCCAAGCCATCAGTTGATCCTTCATATGAGCCAGCTGGAGAAGTAGTAGTTTCGCCACGTTGGCGCTCAGACAACATCTGCTTTTTTCCGATACTAAATTAGTTATTATTTATTAAGTAAAGTAAAACGTGCGAGAGATTTATTTTTAAGGTAAGATGGTGGCACCACCTCCAATTCAAGCTTATCGAGTATCTGTAGTACACGTTGATGATATGCTCGCTCGGCTTCAACCTTCAACGAAGAAAAACTTATGAAGTACGCAAAAATTGCGAAACGCCAATTCTTAAGGTGTAGAAAATAGAAAGAAACGTGAAATAAATTACCATGGCTATTAGTCGGTGGAGAGTCAACCTTTGCTGTTGACTTTCCACAGCAGCCATTGCAGCAGATGCCTCTTTACCCAAGGTCAACATGTTTGACTTAAGCTCGTAAAGCTTCCTTTCTGCAGCTTCAAGCTTTAACATGTTTTCTGAATTGACGTTTGTGTCCCTTGCTCTAGATTGACATCTGGCAACGTCAATGGCCTGTTTGGATCGACAAAGAAGACCAAAAAACGAATTAAATACGGATTTGCAATTTTTTTGATAGAAGGAATGTTTGGTATTCGACTCAACTTAAGTTGGTACCTGAGATTCCGTCTCTTGTCTCACTCTATCATATCTCTTGGCAAGACGACGAGCATCCTCTAATGGAGATCTGACTATCATATCCCGTAGCGGCTCTGTAACCTAGATTAGGGTGTAATTAAATCAAAATTACATAAACGGAAAATATAGCTTAGTAGATAATGTACATAATGCGAAGTAATCTTGATCTCAAATAACTTTGTCAAAAATTTATCCAACATGTACTATTCATTGTAATTTTCATCAACTTACGACGTTCATCAAGCCAATTAAATATGTTTACGATAAACGAATTAGCGCAAAAACCTGTGTTCGAAGCAGTTTCAGCAGATTTTCGTGCTCTTTTTCGATTTGAGCACGAGCTTTACTATAGGTAAGTGCGACATTAGATAAAGTGTTGCCACTAGTACATGTATTTTCACTGCCATATTTTTGGCCATCTTCAGACAACCTCGTACCTGTATATATATATACAAAAATTAAAATATTTTGTTTCTGTTTTTTTGTTTTGTATATGTTAGAAGTTAATGTAAACAATATACCAATCTCAATCTGCTTGGATCCAGTTACAATTAAGCCTTCTATACCACGCACAATGTCTCTTTGAAAATGCTGATAAGGAACAAAAACAAAGAACACTGAATATATAAACAGAGCATATATACATACATATATCTATATATATATCTTAGGGTAAATATGATGGGATAACCTTGGCAGCACGAGTAGATATGCATAGCTTCTCGAGTTTATCACTCTGTTGGATTTCAGTTTCACACGATTCAACATTGTCTGAACCGCCAACAAATTGTTTGAGAACAGCCTATTAGACAATTGGGCGTAAAATCGAATTAAAAATATTTTCTCCAAACAAAACTAGCTCGTGACTAAAATTAGTGATATGAATCATTAACCACGAATTCATAATCTGTTTTTAACTGCGATTTCAACTTGTTTAAAGTATTATTAAATTATGCCTTCTCTCGGTTGATGAAACATAAACGTAATTCCGTGAGGAAATGATTACTGCAGAATCACAAACGTCGAAACAATCAGAATGTAAATGGAAATTAGGGCTTGCAATACGTGCGTGTGTGTGTGTGTGTGTGTGTGTGTGTGTGTGTGTGTGTGACAGAGAGAGAGAGATGAAGGAGACTGAGAGAGTACTTGCTGTTGCTTGGCGACTTGTTCTCTGAGCTTTGATGCTTGCTTTCTGATGGCTTCCATTTCATTACAGAGAGAGAAAGAGAGAGAGAGAGAGAGAGAGAGAGAGAGAGAAGAGAGAGAGAGATTTCAAGTTTCGAGTTCGAAGCGTTGTGGGGCAACGGTTCGAGGTTTTGAATTTGTTCGGAGGTGCACCAGTCCGTACTGTGACTATATATTGATCATTGACCATCTTTGACCAGCTTTTAGGTTCCTGTAGCGCGTGTCTCTCATTCGCTGAACAGATATTCTTTGTTTTAGTCCTTAATCACAATAAGGAATTATCGAGGAGGGGTTAATTAAATAGTAACACAGCAATTAGAGATTATTGTTATTCCTGCAATCATAACTCATAATTGCAACTATGCCCTTTCTGCACATGAGAATATGAGAAGCCAACCCCCTCGACAACATCATTAATTCAATTGCACACCCAATTGAACCCATCACTCAACCTGCCTATCATTTTTGCATGCAATATATATAATCCCATCACCAACTAAAACTTCAAGTACACTTCAAACATGAAAGTCAACAATCATTCAATCATGGTTACCAAACAACAAACAAACAAAAAGTCAACACACACACACACACACTCTCAAAACATAAAATTCCGACAACAAATAAAAAGCTTTAAACACAACAAAAAAAAAAGTGACCGAATTGTATTACAATGAAAAATGTAAACTTTTTTTTTTGATTAACGTTTGCAATGAGCTTTGCACATGTGCCTGCAATCATAAAAACAAGGCCCTCCACAGTGTAACGGACAATCCAATCTCATGCCTTTACACCTTCCTTCGACAACACATTGTGCAAATTCCCCTTTCTTGAAGTCCTCAACTGCAAATTCTCTCTTCCTCTGCAAATTATGTCCTCTTTTCCCTTCTGGATTGCTGTTGCAACCCCACCGCCAAGACGTGCTACCGCCACCTCCTCCTCCCCACCCCCACCCTCCACCACTGTTGCCGCCGCCTCCTCCTCCACCCCACCCCCACCCAACTCTTCCTCCACCGCCAGCCCCTCCGTTACTATTTACCACTACTTCATTGCTATTAATTTCTTCCACGTTCATAGAAGCAACGTCGTTTTGCCCTTGAGCATCAACGGCGGTGTTAACTTCTTCGTAGCCTGTCGATCCGACTATTGCCAGAGAAAAAAACACAGCAACCAGACACAAGTTTTTCCCCATTTGACTTGACTGTGTGTTCTGTTGTGTTGTGTTCTTTCCGTAGTTTGTGTCATCAATTTATAACCAACTTCTTTGAATATAAAATACGAATATAACAAATATTTAAAAGTATAGATACAACTACATTAGATTATGCCCTAGATTTGTTCAGTAATAAGGAAGCTAGCAGTTAACTAACAGAAACAAAGAAGTAAAAAAAAAAAAACAGAGATTTCTTCGATTTCACTTTTGTCCCCACCAACGTATAGTTGCAATAGTTCATGCTTGGAAAGAAAGAAGGATTTTATATATATGGAGACAATCATCAAATCCACCAATACAAAATCAAAAAGAAATCGCTACTGTAATAATGTATTGTAAATTTGCCAATGACGAACATAAACGCTCGTGATATGTTTCTGCTTTCGGCCTTTAAGAACTTATTTTATTTCATATAATTCTATTCCATCACTCTATTCTATAACACGAAAGTCGAGGTAATCATCAAAAGAGTAACGAAGAAGAGTGATTGGTTAAACTTCCTAACAAAGAAATTTCATACAGAAGAGTGCTCATAACTCTTTAGTCTTAACATTGTGCGTGATTTTTAAGGATTAAGAGTTTCGTTTCTCTGATCGTGTGTGACTCAAAAGAAATACGTACGAGCAAATGAGTAAAAGCTAGTGTGAAGAAAGAATCAAATCAAATAATCGACAAATATGTAGATAAACACAGTACAAACTTAATGAATCATCAATACAGATTTACACCGATTATATAGATAAGAGATTCGAATACCTCATCAAGAAGTCAGAGAAAGCAACTGCAACAACAATGGACACCCCTCTACACTGAAATGATAAAACAAGAAAGGAAAAAAAGAATCCCGGGTCAAAATAAACTTCCAAAAGGGTTTATTCTACAATGCACAAAAGCCCCTCCTAAAAAAACACTCCACACGAGTTATAATATAAGTAATAATTCACACCGAACGACTAAATTTCAATTTCCATTTAATTACGAGCCACCGGCAGATGAGCCTTTAGAACCAAACCACAAGCATTTATCTTTCACGGCTTCTGTCTCGTTTGCGTATTCTTTAAATCTGTACTCATCCAGCTTGCAAGAAGCAGGCACTTTTCCTTCGGAATAACATTGACTGCACAAGCTCAAGTGCGATTTCATCTCCTTGAAGCGGGACCCAATGATTGGATATCGGCAAGTAGCACAAATATGTCTGCCATGGCGACTCCTATCCCCATTTTCGAGCTTCAATAGCGTCGAAATTATACCAAACCCCCATTCTTGATCATCAAACATGGCAACAAATTCTGTTACAGAAACCAAAGAGTCGTCTGTTTCTCCATGAATTTCGAGCATTTCACTAATGCCGTGCGAAGGAATGTAGATTGCCCTCAACAGTTTGATGTATCTCTGAGCATCGGATTTCTTTATCTGCGTGCTGCCTTCATTGACAGGTCTCCATAAAAGTGATTCGTACGCAATCTGCTTTCGCCTGTCTGAAGAACCACCACATAGTGGAGCAAGAACAGCAAAAAACATGCCTAAATCGATTCGGCCAAAGTCAGATTCATCCAACACAGAGAGGATTTTCTGGTTTATAGCTTTGACAGATCCTACAAAAGTTTCGGGTTTCAAGAAATTAAGTAACTTGCAAATAATAACTTCGAGCGAAGCCTTGCGTATTGACTTCTCGGGTTCGCCAATCCCTGAATAGGAGACTGGAACATCCGATTCACTCATTTCTTTCTTTAGTAGTTCAACATCGCACCGATTCAATCTTGTGATCCTCTGAAAGGCTCTAATATCGAGAGCAACAGCTAGTTCCGGCCGCAGCGTAGTTTTCTGGCCCACAACCTTAAATTTCGACGGCTCTACGGTAATGAATGCCGCCTCGCCATTGCCACTACCGTTCCCCCTCAACTTTCTCTTTTGGAGCTGCTTCAAGTGTGATATAGCATCGTGCAATTCGACCCTGTTTGTCATTTTCAACGCTTCTTTCAAAGCCTTCTTAGCTTCCTCAGTTTCTCCAGCTCCTAACAAAGAGACAGCCTTGTTCAGTTGCGCCCTCCAATGATTCGGCCACACGCTCAAAACCCTAGTATACATCTCCGAAGCCCTCTGGTACCTGCCCATGTCCATATAAAGCCCTCCCAAATTATACAGAGCATCCACATGGCCCGGTTTTAGATCAATCGCCTTCTGAAACTCCTTGATTGCATTCTCATCATCGCCCATAGCATGCAACGCAGAAGCCAAATCACAATGGGCATCAGCATAATCATTCTTCATAAATATGGCCTCCTCTAACGCCTTGACAGCTGCCTTATACTCTCCGACACCAAACAGAGCACTGCCGAGAAGCTTCAGTGCCCTAAAATGAGTGGGACACAAAATAGCAGCCTCCCTATAATGCTCACAAGCACTGAGAACCATGCCTTCACCTTCGAGTGCAATCCCAAGATTCACATGAATCTGAGGCAACAAATACGCCCATTGATTCCCACCTGCCTCTGCCGCCTCTAAAGCGAGCAGAAACTCTGCTTTGGCCTCGTTATGCCTCCCAAGCACATACAAACAATTCCCAGCCCGGAAATGCGGTTTCACATCAAACGGAGTCAGTTCACAAGCCCTCTTAAAACTCACCAATCCCTCCTTAAATAGATAATGCTCATACAACACACGACCAATCGCCATTTGCCCGTCAAAAGCTTCGGGTCTTGATCTTGCCCTATCTGCCCTAGACCTCAAAACACCCAACTCCTTCACAAAAGCTGCATAATCGGGCCCCGACTCATCCCAAATTACTCTCTTGTCCGAAATCTCACTTGATGGGCCCAGCTCTCTAGACCAACCAGGATCAGAGAAAACATCTGAGTTGTCATTCTTGATCTTCCCATCTTTCATCTGTTTCGTTTTCAACCTTTTGATTAAAACCTCCAAGTCATCAACAAGCTTCCAAGTATCATCGAACACAATGCCATGGTTCGGAGAAGCAGCCCACGCGGCCGTACGCAGCTTCTTGTGGGGTTCCATTACACGCTCGTCTGCAACAACAGATGAGGAAGAGGCCGCCTCTTCGGAGGCATGTGAAATTCCATTTTTGTCCTCCAATGGTTTGAGCTCGAGGCCAAGGGCGTCGAAATCTCGATCCACGTCACCGGCCCCGTCGTCGTAGGTGCGGAGTAGGCCGTCAAAGGTGAGGCCTTTCTCTCCGTCGATGAAATCTCCGTACGTACGGAAAACCTCGTCGAGTATTGCACTGATTTGCTCGACGCTGAATTTAACCCTAGGGTTGACGGCCACCACCAAAGCCGCCATCTCATCCCGGCTCAAACCGCCATCCCGGTTCGTGTCGAATTGCTGGAATATCCTCTTCACTTTCTCCGATCTGCTCCCTCTAGTCGTCATATTTCGATTTCACCCCGAGTTCCAGTCCGTTTTAGGGTTTTGAATTGGAAATGCGGGACTGAATTCGAGATTTTGGTAATTTTGGGGAAAATTGAAATCCTGGATGAAAAGGGTAACCTAAACCAGAGCTTCAATTTCCAATTACTCGCCGGAGGAGGATAATTGAAACTCTAAAATCTCGAAAAGGGAAGGTTTTGAACGAACATCTGACAGTTCGAAACCTCGAGAAAAAAAAGGGGGATTTTCCAGCTATGCGGGAGGGGGGGTTTAGTAGCGAATCAGAGAAAACAGCTATTATTCCGAAATCTGGTGGCGAAAAAATTCTTTGTAGATTGTGTACCTGCTCCCCTTGGCTGGATTAGAATCTTGTTCGGAAGGCAAAGAAGAAGGATTCTGCTGTGTGTTTGTTTCTCTCTCTAGATTCTTTTCGGCATTTGTTTTTTCCTTTTCTTTTTTTAATTAATTTATTTTTATTTTCTTGATTTTCTCTAGCTGTGTGATTGGTGATGGAATGAAGTGGTGGGCACAGAGACAGACTGGGAATTAAAGATTTCTCTTTTATTATGGGATTATTATTATTATTAATAATAATCCTTTTGTCAATTTGTCACATCTTTTTTCGGATTAACGGTAGCTTAGTGGTGATCATTATTATTGCCTTAATTATGACAATTTCTTACACTTCAGAGAAATACTTTTTGTGGGATTATCATATCACCTGATTGACTTCATTCCTATCTCTTTCAATCTTTTTTTATAAGTAAGATTTTATAAACAAAAATTGCCAAGTAAATTAGCAATATGGAGCTTTTTAATTATTAGGGGTCATTAGCAATAAACCCCTCATATCGCTAAGAAATGGTGATATGTCCACCCCTTAAATCTTTCTTTGTGATAACCCCCTAGAATTTTTATTTCCAATTTTACCCTTATGTCAATTATAATATGTTGCCTCAATTATTCCTTTTTTCTCTCTTCTCTCTTTCTCTCACACACGTTTAAATGCTAAAAAACTGCTACCAAATATAAAAAAAAAATATTTTTTATTTTTATTATTTTCGAACATTATTTGGTATTTTTTATTTATTTTTTAATATTTTTTTAATAAACATATTTTTTAATAAAAATATTTTTTTTTATTTTTTTTAAACAAATAAAATTAAAAAAAAAATTCGACTGATTAACTACCCGAATGTGACTATAGTTGAATATGACTATATGTGACTATATCAACTATAGTCATATTCTTTTTTATATTATTTTTTTACATTTTCAACTTAAAAAATCCAATTATATAGCGTGGAACAGTCATGTTTACTAAATAATATAAAACAACGAATATGACCTAATGTTTACGAAAACAATCCAATCAACATCCACACACAAAAATCACTATTTGAATCTTGTTATTACAAGTCAACTTGAAACGATAAGAAAAAATATATTCGAATATGACTACAGTCATATTCAACAATAGTCATATTCTAATATGACTACAGTCATATTCAACGATAGTCATATTAGAATATGACTACAATATGACTATATTACTGCTGTTCAAATTAGAATATGACTAGAATATGACTAGAATATGACTATAGTCATATTACTGCTGTTCAAATCAGAAATTGTATTTTTCAAAAAATACATAAATAAAGATAGAAAATAACGAAACAGAGGGAGGGCAAGTCGATGACAACGGCCGTTGCAGCGGTGAACGAAAGAGACAGTAAGAGAGGCGGTGACGACAGTGGTGAACAAATCTGGCAAAAAAAAAAAAAACTAAGAAATCGAGAGAAATAATCAAAAAGATAGAAATAACCTTATGTGGAAACAAAGGAGGCAGCGGCGGCAAGTGGTATCCACGCTCAAAGATTCTTAGATAAATAAACGAACTTGAACAACATAACGAAAAAAATAAAAATCACAACTCTTATCATGCCAATCCACAAGTGTCAGTGTATACAAACATGCTCTAGGATCCGAAATAACAAAAACTCTGAAAATTAATTAAATGCAAGATAATTGAAATCTATGCATTCATGACAAACAAATGATAAAATCGAAAAATTCAAACCCAGAACGAGCTTTACGGTTAATAAATTGGAGAAAAAATAAAAAGTAAATTCTGCCGATTAATATTATATATCTCGGCAAGCAGCGTAGGGAGAATGGATGCATCGTTCGAGTGAGACTAAGAAAAGCTCAGAAAATTAATAAAATGCAAGATAATTGAAATCTATGCATTCATGACAAAAAAATGATAAAATCGAAAAATTCAAACCCAGAACGAGCTTTACGGTTAATTAATTCGAGAAAAAATAAAAAATAAATTTTACCGATTAATATTATAGATCTCGGCAAGCAGCGGAGGGAGAAGGGATGCATCGTTCGAATGACACTTCGGAGTAGCGCGACGGCGGTTCTGGTGAAGGGCGGCGGCGGTGATTTGGCGGAGAGCGGCGGCTGTGGTGAGAAATTGGGCGGCGTACGGTAATTTTCAGAACTCCGTCGGTGTCTAGCCGCTAGTCCTTTACCGCCTCTGTTTGTCGACTCCGGCCACCGGTGATTTTCTGTTGCCTCTTCGATTTTGTAGTGATGGAAAGAGTAGATCTAGGGTTTGAAGAAGAAGAACAATGAAGAGAGAAAAAAGATCGGTTGAAAAACCGAGAATGACGACTAATAGCGGAAGAAAAAAATTAGGATTTAAGGTTATAGGGTTGGGGGTATATTTGTCTTGTCACATAAGTCTAGGGGGGTTTCACAAATTAAAACTGGAATTTGGGTGTATGCAAAAGTCATTAAAGTCAATTGGGTTTAGTTCAAAATATTTTCTATTTAAGGGGGGTATTGCATATTTCCCCTAATTATTATTATAGTGACAGGTGGCGACAGTTTGTGACGCATTTATTTACAATTTTTTTTTCTAGGGATATATGACATACCAATATTAATTAAAAAAAATAAACTGAGGAATATTGAATTTAATTAGGATTAATGTTATTGTATTTTGATTCGTTCATATTATACAAAGAACTTGCAACAAAAACAAAACAGAACATTTTATATATATATATATATATATATATATATATATATATATATATATATATATATATATATATATATATATATATATATATATATATATATATAACAATCCAAACCAACAAACCTATTGATGAACTTGAATATATCAATCTGCGAAGGGTAAACAATGGAAATAACTTTCTAAAGCTATCAATATATGATCACATTCACACAGCTAGTTCTGTAAAATTTACGTTGTATACATCCCGAATGTTTTTTTGCCAACGGCTCTTAAACCTCCTCCTTTCATTTATCGAAAATTTCATCAAGAAGATTCCAGAAAAAAAATTAAAAAAATCAACTATATTTAACACTATTTATTTCATTCTATCTTATTGACTTTGATATACAATACTTGGGGGAGTTATTTAGACGGATTCGAGGCCTTCGGGTAGAGACTCACTCTCACCGTCGGGTGAGAGTAACTTGTGGCAGGCATAATGTACAGCAGAATGGAATGCGGCTGGATTGTCGATGAATACGAAATGACCACCCTGCAATTATATAATATGAAGTTCCAACTACGTCTTCATCTTGAGAAAAATCGAGTAGCAAAAGAAAATGAAGCAACATTGTATCGTAATGGCGTAAAAATGTAAATAATCTCGCATGTAAAGATACCTGAGGAACCCTTATAATCTCGCATGGAACTTTCATTTGTTTGCGAGCTTCTTGTGCTCCAGTGTAATCCATCCAATCTTGAAAACCGTATATGAATGTTGTTGGTACTTTCCAATCAGATGCACTGCACAAAGAAGACATGTAGATTATTAACAAGACGTAAAACATGAAAAAAAACTTGTGAATTTCCATCGGGGAGGAATTGTTGTTTACCGGTAAAATTTACATTATAAATTCTAATCTATTAGACGCATATTTCCTAATCTATAAATTCTAATCTATAAAACTTATGTGTAGTGTAGTTATTAAATTCTAATCTATAAGATGCATATTTCCTAAATCCAGCTCTCCGTGCCCAATTTAAGCAAACAAAAATCATTCCGAGGCCTTAAAAAGGAAACATAAAAAAGAAGGGCTAAATCACATAAGTTCACATTCTAATACAGTCAATAGAATTGTATTGCATAGTTAACCCCTGATATTAAGACTAAATATATTCAATTCTTGATTCGTTAACCCGTTAATTTTACTCCTGGTACAGCTCGCAGCAATCATAAACGGCCCAAATTACTAGGTTTTTTACCATTGACAAATAAGATCCTAATGGTAGAACTAGAAAGCAATTTCCCCATTTTTTATATTTAAAAAAAAAAAAAAAGCACTTTCCCAGTATAACGGGAAAAACAACTGGAGCAATGAAGCCACTCACCAATGCAAAAGTGGCATCCGAGCAAAAGCCCCAAAGGAGAAGATATGCTTCAAGCACAACTCTCCACTTGCTTTAGCCGCTAGAGTATGATACACATAATCTTAAGAAAGAAAAAAATAGCCCATGATTAGAAGAAAAATTATCACCACTAAATGGAATTAAACTAGTTAATCACAAGCTAACCTGTAAATAACTTAGATTCGTCCTCGGTCAACACTTCTCCAGTAGAATAGGAGCCAAATCGAGCACTTGTATATTTCCGAACAATATTTGGACCCAAAGGACCTAAACCCCTGCATTATTTGAAGGAACTGAATCAAGCTCAACAACAAATGACATATTGCTATTTCCATCATCATAAAGGATTGTAACAGATTGTAATATGTAGATTGATGAAAGCTAGAGCAAGTAGTATATGCTGTATCGAAGTCTACAAGTAGTTAAGGCATGATTTATCCATTTTGACCACAGAATTCAAGATTGAAAAGAATGTCAGTTTCGTTCTCCAACTCTTACGTATCGACAGCTTCACCCTACCACAAATGCATCATCTCAAGTGGCAAATTTCCAATGTATTTCCTTACAATGTTAAGGAAGTTCCATCGAGGAGAAAAAAACATAGTATCATGCTAAGTTAACATAACGAAGCAATTTTATGCCACCCCATTCATAAGGCTTCATGGTAGTTGTGATGCAGTTGGTACCACTCATGACCGAAAGACAATTAACGAAACAATGACACTAAGACATATATGCAGATTAAGGAGAACAAGAAGTACCTTATTATCTTTTGCGGGGTAAAATTAGACTCCCATAGATGATTTATAACGGCACCTTTCCATGTTGCTTTAAATTGAGTAAGCCGCTCGGACATATGTTGTTCTTCTGAAGAAAATCCAGCTGGTCCTACTAAAATCAACTGCCGAATGTGCTCAGGGTGCTGCACGTAAACAATTGTGGATGATGTCAAATATGGGAAAATAATCGTTTATATTGACAGATAATAAATAGGTATATGGCAAAAAAAACAATAAATATTCAGATTCATCTACCTTTAGTGCATATTTAGAAGCCACATATCCACCAAACGAATGTCCAAGTAAAATGAAGTTGGTAAGATTTTGGGCCTTGCGCCATTCCTCAAATGAATCGATGAACCAAGCCTCGGTTTCTGCATCAAATTTTAGAGCATATAACAACCATCTTGACTTGTTGATCTTAGAGATGAAGCTCCCCGTAAAATTACATATACACATCGTTATAATCGATAACATAAACTGTTAAATTTGATATCTATCTAGAAATTAGAAACAAGTACTTATCGCATATTCGATAGTGTTAGTTCGAGATTAAAAAAACTAACCTTCAGTGCTTTGACATGTGAAATCTGGTCTACTGGATCCACCCCAACTGCGAAACAACAAAAGTAGATAGAGCAAGTTCATTACAAAGATGTTTATTATGCCCTTATTCTTCTTCTAATCACAAATTAATAAGAAAAGGCTGAGAAAAACGAACACGAACACCAACACTTACCCAAGCTGATCAATCGCAATAACTTTGAAATGCTTAGCAAGCGCGTCAAAATTGCGGAAAAAGAAGCCTTGAGAAGCACCATAACCGTGCACCATAACTAGCGTCGGTGATCCCTCTTTGCTGTCAAACGTCACCGTATTGATAAACCTGGGTTCATCGCTCGTTGACCTAAACCACCGGGTTTTCGAACCGGGCGGCCCCGATCCGATATTAACCTGCTCCTGGCGATACGGAGTCCTACCCCAAAACAAAATTAAGCGACGGCGATTCTAATTAGTTATTATCAAATGAAACCAAAATAACATCAAATTGGAGCTTCGTTTCAAAATTGAAAATTACTTGAGGATAGAGAGGAGGCGTTTTTCAGCGGCGATGATGTGGTCGGTGGAAGTGGGTATCCAGCGGAGTAGGGATGGCCAGAGCGAGCGTTTCTTCGCCGCGACGGCGACGGCGGCGCCGGCGGTGGTGGATGAGGCGATCTCCTCCGCCATTTTGGAGAGTAAAATTGATGATGATTTCGACAACCTCCGCAGAAGAATGCTCATGCAACTCCAAAATTAATGCCGATTTTTGTTTTTTCTTTGTGAGAAAGAGTCCAATCGAAGTCGGCGAATTTCAATTCTATTTTTCTTTCGCTGCGATTATTATTATTATTATTATGCAGCAAAAAATTACTATTTATATGAATAATTTAAAATTTCTGGTGTTGGAAATGAAAATTCGAGATTCCATTTTATTGCCGACTGGCCCCTTCCACACGCTTAACTATTACATTTCTCAAAGAAATAAAATAGATTGGTTGCGTGTGTGCTGACGTATGTGGAAGTTGCTGAGAAATGAGAACGTTTCTATATAATTTTAATTTTTTTTTTTTGATAAATATATAATTTTTATATTGACACTATGAATGTGATGAAATTAAATAAATTATGTACTAAAAAGTTCACTTGCGACTCAGACGTTCTACAGCTCCCACACGACGTGTTTTCGTTTAATCTATCCAAGGCAAGTCATACAACATCATAAACGATATTTACAAATCTGTTATTAGAGCAACAATGCTCCATATTTATATGACTCAGAGAATTTTTTTTACAAATTTGATTGGAAAAGTAAACTGTTATTAGAGCAACAATGATCCATATTTATATGACTTTTAGAACTTTTTTTATAAATTTGATTGGAAAAATAAAATCAGAGAATAAAAAAAAATGTACATTATGTTGATTCTTGACCGATGACCATAATTCTATGGGCCTTAAATCTTAAAATAAGGCCAAAAGCCCACTAAATATTAGTTCATGAAGGTCCAATTTCACAAGTCAAGCCCATAGCTGGATCGTGACCACATTAATATTAATTAAAAAAAATTATTATTACAAAAACAAAAAAATCTGGAATATAGACAGTAGAGGAAATTTAATCTTGTAGAATTATTTGCAAGATGCCAAAAGAAAAAAGAAAGAAAAAGAATTATTTGCTGATTTTATCTCTAAAATCAGCATTGTAGAATAAAATATTTAAGGTTCACAAGGTGAATCTCACACAGCAATTTCACAGTACCTAATACTGGAGACAGAAAATTAACCAGCAGTTCATATCACCAAAATTCATCATAAAGCTCAGGAAAAATAAAGTATGAAATTTCAACAAACAAAATATTAAATGAATTGGTTTATACAGATCAAATATGGTCCTTGCCATAAAAATACGAGAAGAGCTTTTATTCACGAGAAATCAAACTTCTCTACATCCCCAAACATAAACTTCAAGCCAAAAATCTCAACTACAATCGAGTGAGAAGTACTTCTTAGTCTGCTCTCGACTGTCCAGCACGAGAAGAGAGGATGATGCCAACGATGAGACCGTAAAGAGCCAAGGCTTCAGCAAAAATAAGGATAAGAATCATCCCTACGAAAAGCTTTGGTTGTTGTGCATTGGCTCTGTTATACAAAATAACGAGCCGAGTAAGAGAACAGAAAATCCAGAAGCATAAAATTAAATCATTTAGTAAATTATACAAGCAAATAACGTAGATTATAATCGGAGTGACGTGAGCACCAGTCCGCTTACAATCATCGAACATAGATTTGCACACAATACACATGTGGATGTGTGTAAAATAGGATAATTAACTATACAAGTGTATGTATGGTGGGATCTACCCGATGCAGCAGATAACGAAACCCCCCTCCCAACTATATTGACATGTAACTCGACTACTTGAGCGAGAAAATACAATAAGTGCAGCAAAGCGTCTACCAGATTTTACTCGTGAATCCATAATATTATATACTGATATCAATACGATCGTCCTAAAATCCGCAGTCCGTATATCATGTTTCAACTTCAATTATATACTAACAACAAATCCAGTAACTAATTACTAGATATCTGTAGTCACAATTCAATCCAATCCAATCCAGAAGATTATCTTTCAATTTCAAGGTTAACACTGATTTTGCTAATCAGAATTCGAATCGAATCAAATAACCAACACAAAATCAAAATATTTTGAATCATAATGCTGAGATAAAAAATAAAAAAAATAATAATAATAAAATCAAAAAATCAACAAAAAAAATTCAAATCTAAGAAGGATCCAAGTGTAGAAATCACCTGACACCGGCATCGCCAACAATTCCGATGGCCATACCAGCAGCAAGGCCGGCGAGACCACAAGAGAGACCAGAAGAAAGGTGAGCATATCCATCAAATAGGTAGTAAGACTTTGCCTTAGGGTTAATACCAGTACTGATAATCACAGCGATAATCAGACCGTAAATACCCAACACTCCGGCCATAACCACCGGAACAATAGATTTCATCACCAGCTCCGGCCTCATCACACCCATCGAAGCAACTCCGACGCCGCTCTTCGCCGTGCCGTACGCCGCTCCCATACCTACGGAAAACAGAACGGAATAAGTAAGTAGTAAATTCGCGGCAGAAATAGCCTTAGATCTGAAAAAAAAAATCAAAACACATCTTACAGGAGAAGACTAGAGCGGCGGCGGCGCCGAGGAAGCCGAAAAAGGGAGCTGTTTCATCGCCGCTGAAGGTTGACGACATCTTTTTTTCCGACTTGGTTTTCTGCAGAGATCGGATCCGAAAGTATCTTCTGTTTAAGAGCGAGAATCCACAGGCGCAGAGAGATTAATAAACAGTCTTTTTGTTGGATTAATTAAGGCCTTTTATATAATAAAATAATAATATAAATCATCAGGTCGATGAGATAAGAAAGTGGAGGAGTTGTCCATGAGTTGGATTCTTATTCAAATTACATTTTCACCCTTGGTTGACCAATATCATGATTTATTTGTTATCAATTTTAAAATCTACTAAATTAGTCCCTATGATCAAAATTGTTATTATTACTTTTGGTTTTTTTATGGAATTAAAAATAAAAAATTGTTTGGGGATCGCATAAAAAAAGAGTGGACACGTGCCTTAATTTTTTCTCCCAATTTTTACCTTACAAGAAGGGTAAACTACGGTCACCTATGAGGTAATGTCAAATTACAAAAAATCCCTCATATTTGAATAATTACAATCATCTTTCAATTATTGATCTTCTTACCCGTCTACCCTTACGTTGTTAAATTTAATTGAATCTTCTAGATTATGTAGAATATTCTCCAGTTTGTACTTGTTTTACTCCATTCGAGCTCCACATTTTGAAACAAGACGGTCATAGATGTGTCTCTTCGCTTGTAAATACCAGATTGTAGTGCATTAGAAACCGCATTTTTAACAAAACGAGTACAAACTAGAGAACATTCCACGGAACCTAGAAGATTATGTTGAATTTGACACCATAAGGATAGACGTAGAAGAAAAATCATAGTTGAGATGATGATTGTAATTATCCAAACAAGATAGGATTTTTTCATAATTTGACCTTACATGAAGGAGGTGGTTGGAATTTACCCAAATTATATTTGAATCTAGAGGATGTTCAGCCCAAATTATAATGGGCCAAAACTAAAGTTGGGCCAGCAGGCTCGATTTTGTAAGCAGATGATAGGTCAAAACTTGTACCAATCTTCTGCATTTTACAGACATAAAGCAGAGGCATTTACATTTATCTGACCATAATTTAATTGACGGTGGTGGGTTATAAATTCTTGTAATAAATTCTGCACCACCAGTAAGAATCTAACTTTTACCTCTGACCATAGATTTGCAACTATTTTACATCTCAATTTGGAACTATTTATAATTAGCTTGTTATTATAACACCTCAATCATTACATACTTTTCATCAATTTTAATGTTGACATTTGTAAACTAAATGCTGTCACAAATGCTCTTAATATAATGTTATAACTACCATTAAATATTAATCCAATTCCATGTTGTGATTTGATATTTTCATCTCATATCTGATTTAAAAATAAAAAACAAACAGGCACCAAGAAATCATTCCCACGCGGTTTGCATGCGCGTGGTACTCTCTCACGTCAGCGTTTGTGGACCCCACATCGGCAATTTAAAACCAAACAAATGACATCCCACCCAATCACTTCCGAATAATGTTCCCGTCTCTGTTTCTTTCGTTCCACATACTGATTCTACCTCTGTTCCCACAACCGGATTTTCTCCCACGCGCCTCCGCCGCCGGCGGAAAGTGGGATGTGCTCCTCTCAAACATCGGCGTCTCCGCCATGCACATACAGCTCCTCAACAACGACCGCGTCGTCATCTTCGACCGGACGGATTTCGGCAGCTCCAACATATCCTTGCCGGCCGGAAAATGCCGCAACGACCCCAACGACACCTACTCGACGGTGGATTGCACCGCCCACTCGGTCGAGTACGACGTCGTCTCGAACACCGTCCGGCCGCTCACGGTGCAAACCGACACCTGGTGCTCCTCCGGCGCCGTCGCACCCGACGGTAGTTTAGTCCAAACTGGAGGCTACAACGACGGCGACCACGCCGTCAGAACGTTCACACCGTGCAACGACAGCTCCTGCGACTGGCAGGAAATTAACCTCGCACTCATCAAGAGAAGATGGTACGCAACGAACCACATTCTTCCCGACGGGAAGCAGATCATCATCGGCGGGCGGCGGCAGTTCGGTTTCGAGTTCTACCCGAAAACATCGCCGGCGGATTACAAGTCGTACAACCTGTCGTTTCTTGTTCAGACATACGACCCGTTGATCGAGAACAACTTGTACCCGTTTGTTTTTCTGAACACAGACGGTAATTTATTCATCTTCGCCAACAATCGAGCTATCTTGTTCAATTACTCGAACCGAGTCGTGGTGAAAACCTACCCGATTATTCCGGGCGGGGATCCGAGAAGCTACCCGAGTTCGGGTTCCGCAGTTTTGCTTCCGTTGAAGAACAATTCCGGAGCAGAAGTTTTGGTTTGCGGTGGTGCTCCGAAAGATTCCTACGTCAACGCTACAAATGGTATCTTTTTGCCAGCGCTTGACACGTGTGGCAGGATCCGGATAAACGACCCGAATCCTCAATGGGTCGTGGAGACAATGCCAGTTCCTCGGGTCATGGGAGATATGGTGTTATTACCAAATGGCAATGTGTTGATTATAAACGGGGCGAGATCGGGTACCGCGGGTTGGGAATACGGTCGGGACCCGGTTTTATCGCCCGTTATTTACCGACCCGATAAATCGATTTGGTCCAGATTCGAGGTGCAAAACTCGAGTACTACACCTCGGATGTACCACTCGACGGCGGTATTACTACGCGACGGTCGGGTTCTAGTTGGTGGAAATAATCCGCACGCGTATTATAATTTTACGGGAGTTTTATTTCCTACTGATTTAACCCTAGAAGCGTTTTCTCCTTCCTATTTGGATTCGAAATTCGCGAATTCGCGTCCGGTAATTGTTACGCCCGTTTCACCGCATGTAATCGGGTACGGGCAAGAATTGACGATTGGTTTCGCAGTCGCTTCGGGTAGGATAATTGGGTCTTTGGTGAAGGTAACGATGGTGGCACCCTCGTTTACGACCCACTCGTTTTCGATGAATCAAAGGCTATTGGTACTTAGTGGTGGGAATGTGACAACATCATTTGATAATACTACATATCAAATTCGGGTCATAACACCGGGTTCGGGCATTCTTGCCCCATCCGGGTACTATCTACTTTTTGTGGTGTATCAAGAGATTCCTAGTGAGGGTATTTGGGTCCAAATCAAGTGAATTATAACATTCTTTTTGTATGTATGTGTGTATATATATAATTAGACATCGCCCCATTATATTCCATTTTGATTTCAAATTATTATTATTTTTTATCATAATTATTAGACTACTTGCAAATGTAGAGTAGAAACACTATAAATACAATGTCTTGGAGCAAAGTTGTAACAATTAATATTTTTATGTTGTAATGAATCTACTCTTTTTTAGGCTAAAAATGTATAATTTTTGAAATACATTTAAAAAATTAAACATTGCATGTGAAGAAGATGTATGGGAATCCAATTACATGGTCGAGTCCGTGAGGATTGGCAGTCACGGGGAGCCTTATCCTAACACTTCACGCAATATATCGACAGCTAGAGAAGCCTTGTCAATATATATATATATATATATATATATATATATATATATATATATATATATATATATATATATATATATATATATATATATATATATATATATATATATATATATATATATATATATTTTTTATTATTATTAATTTTTTTTTTTCTCCATAACTTCAAAAGAGCATAATATATGTGCAGCTAATAAATCAAAAGTACGTGCATTTTTTTAGTATATATTCAAAGAATTTTTGTGGTCGGAAGGTTATTTTACTCATAGAAGATCATTTAATACATTATATTTTTGCAAGTCAGAATAATTATTATACTCGTAAAATATTACAAGTTTTCAACTATCCTAATTTTTAAATACCCAAAATGGTTTGAATTGATCAAAAGAAAAGGGAATATTTGATATAAGATTCTTACGAGAGAGATTGTTCCACAAAAACGAAACAGACGTGGAAGCAATTAATAAGAGAAAAAAAGTCGCACAATTAATTATATGAGTTTGTGAAAGCTATAGAATAACTTATAATTATCATATTAATTATATTTCAAAACCTTCTAAAGAGTAAAAATATAATACCCAGCAAATAATAAAAAAAAAAAAAGGTCATTCAATTCAACATAAAATGATATAAAATCGTTTTTATTAATAATTCATATTTCACGTGAGATTATTTATTTACAGAAATATTTTTTTTGCAACATCTGTAATGGTGCACCTCTTGCATTTAGTGTAGTACCGTTGAAGAACTGAATCTCAATTTATAATAGGCCGAAGTTAGATAGTTATGGACCGAAATAAATTATTAAAAGCTCAACTCTATGTTATATATGTTTTGGCCCATAAAAGCTTAACTTGATTAATTAACTTGCCTTGATTACAAGATTAAGGATTAAGGATATAAAAAAAAAGGGAATATTAAAGATTCCTTTGTATTAGTGATTTGATATTTTATTTAAATTTTTAAATATATAAAAATTGGGGTAATATACTGCATTTAAATTAGAAAGCTTTACAAAATTATGGAAATATATTTATCTCAAATGATAAATATATTTCGGTGGCATAGGAGTAAATTATAGATTCCTTCTTAAAATATACTGTATTTAAATTGTTAAATTTTCAAATTTCAAAATATTGCATTTTATTAAATAGTATAATTATTTTTAATTTGAAATATGGTATAATAAAAATTATATACAAAAAATAGTGTATATTTAGTAAATAGTTCAATTAAAAAATAAAACATTTTTTTATTATTATTTTTAATGGAATGGATATTCGAATATTCTAAAATATTGAAAAAAAAAACAATAGAACATATTCCTTTATTTTAATATTTTTGTATTTAAAAAAACATTTTTTATGAAAATTATTTGAATATTCGTAAAAATATTGAGTTTTCATGAATTTTTTTCAATAAAAATATTTTGAAATACTGAAAATATAAATAAGATTTTTTTTTATTTCGAATTTATAAAATATTAACTTTGGAAATAATATATATACATGTGGTAATTATTAAATGATTGTGTAAATGTAAAATAGGAAAGAACTAAAAAACATCCATAAATAAAAATGCCACCTAATCAATTGAAGAATCCACATAATCAATTGAACTTCAACTAAGCAATTTTGACAAATGACATCATCATTTGCCACATGCCAACCATATAGAGCATAGATCCTCTTTTTTATATTATATATAGATAGATTTTGTTTAATTCTTCAATTCACAAAGTAACATAAAAGCCATACCAACTCACAGTTTCAGAAAAGAAAAAAAAATAGAAACATGATGAAAACAACACATTTTAAGAAATCAAATATGAAAATAATTAACTTAAACATGTTCAAATCAGAATCGCAGCGAGGTTTCTCTACACATGGGAATGACAAATCAAGGGAATTGCAATAAGGAAACCATGGTGATTTTTTTTTTTTTTTTTTTCTAAAACAAATGTCTGTAAACATGATTTTTTCGTTCAAAACGTTTGGCATGGGATGTTTTGAAACAAACGCAAACATCAGAATGGCTCGAAGAAATTTGCAGCCTTTCTTCGTAATAATAATGCGACAAGTAGAAAGTTACTCGAGAGATACATCGAAAATTTGAGCACATAAACTAACAGTCAAAGTTTGGACTACACCATCATGTAAATTGTAACACCAAAATTCAAGTTCTTAACTCATTCGTGCAAATATATAGACAGTTTAGATCGACAATTGTACAAACCAAATCGAAATCAATTAGATGTATTAATTAGATCATGTTGATGAAGCTAAACAGCTTAGCGTGATCAAACAACACCTATTTAATTTCTTTACGAGAAAACACTTAAGGGAGCTGTATCATCAAATCCAGCTGTATCATCAAATCCGTAATACAAACTCAAGCTCAATTTCGACTAAAACAGAAATTCAGAAATACTAATAGGATAATCACCAACCACCAAAATTGCAAATATATCAAAGAATGACCACACAAAAAAAGGTCAGTATCGAAAAACTCTACGAAACACTTCGGAAACCGAAGAGTCAAAACCCGAAATGGAAAGGGAAACGAAGCAAACTAGTATATTTTCCCATTTCTTTTTAATACCATGTCTTTTTTCTTTCTTTTTTTATTTAGCAACGCAAGATATAGAGAAACACGAACATAGTCAAAACCAAGGTCAGGATTCAACCAACAGCAGAATTGAAATTACACAAAAGAAAACATACAACCTCAAATTCCAAAATATTTTCCCTGCTAAACGTTCGTTGGGCCAGTCAGAACTGGTTCATAGGACGAAGGAGGTTGAGGAATTGGGTATCCACAAGCCGCCAGCACATTTGTGATGCAAGTCCAAAACGGTAGTGCAGTTGTACAAATGGCCGAGGCAACACCAACAGAACGCATAACCAAATTGAGTCTCTCAAGTGTATCAGATGAGCTGAAGAACACTTTTGAAATGATGCCTAAAGTAATTGGGTATACAGGATGTGCCCTCACGATAACTATACCAGCAGCTGCAAGAGCAGACGATCCTGCAAGAACCTGGGACCAGGTTGTCACGGCCAGCCAATTATGACCCAACCCTTTGCTAGTTACCCTTGGGTTAGTTTCTCTTGGGTTGGGAGTAGAGATCAAAGTCGGATTGATCAGATCGAAATTGGAAAATATTTCAAAAAAATTCGAAAGTACAAAATGAGTTTCAATTCAAATTCCAAAATTTCTGGAATTTAATAAATTCATTCCAATTTCAAAAGGCCCGGAAATTTTGGAATTTCTAAAAACAAATAAGTTTTTAGTTTTCAAAACTTAACGAACAATTTTCTGAAAATGTCATAATTTTACGAAAATAAGAACATCCACGTCGATAAAAGTAAAACTAGTAACTACTAAATTTCAGTTCAAAAAAATTAATAAAAATAATAAATCACATTATAATTTCCAACAAAACTTCTGAGAGCAATTCAATATGTCAAAATCCTAAAGCAAAACTTAAATCAAATTACTATATCATAAAACAACATAAGTATTTATAGGTGTATTTTTCGGAAAAAAATCGGAATTTTTCGGAATACTTTCCTACAAAGCAAATACTTTCCTACAAAGCTTAAATTTATTCTTTGTTCGTTTTCCATCACTTGAAGATATGTGAAAGGTTCACAATGTGACAAGGTTTGTTTTTCATCACTTGCACGGTTTGTTTTCCATCACTTGCACGAGATATGTGACAGGTTCACAATTTGACAAGGTTTGTTTTCCATCATTTGCACGACACATGTAACAAGGTTCACAATGTGAACACATGTGACAAGGTTCACAATGTGACAATGTTCGTTTTCCATCACTTGCACTTGGACACATGTGACAAGGTTCACAATATGAACACATGTGACAAGGTTCGTTATCCATCACTTGGACACATGTGACAAGGTGCTACACTTTTCCCATCATTTCTTCACTGTGGGGAATTTTGTGGCAACTTTTCCCATCATTTCTTCACAATTTGGATGCTAGGGGTAAATGGGGTAATACGAAAGATGTTGTTTCTCTTATGGACGAAGTTGTAAATAGGAATTTATATAAAATAAGCCGAAGGTACTCTCTCTCACACACACATACAAATACGTACACTGTGTGCAGTGCAGCGCCAGTTTGTTATTTCACACACCACACCTATACTCTGTGTTCTGCTCTATAAATACCTACGCACTTGTTTTTTTCTTATACTTCTCATTTGTTTTCTTCTTCATCTTATACTTCTCCTCTGTTTTATTCTTCAGCTGTGCTGTGGTCTCCTCTGTTTTCTTCTTCAGCTGTGGTATGAATGTTCTACTCCACTATCTTCCAAAGCGCACACACACAAACACGTACACAGTACAGTTATCATGCGAGTCATAATTTTTTTCCTCATACTCTATCAATTCTCTGCTTATTTACTGCATATTGTATGTGTATTTTCCTCTTCTGCATATTTCTGCGAATCTGGGTTTTTCTGGGGTATCTAATGGTTCAGATTTCAGAATTATGGGTTTGTACTTTAGTTGAATTTCTGATAGTAACAATCGATTGTGTTACTCTCTGGTTCGATTTTGGGTTCGTAGTTGATTTAGATTTCTGGATTTGTATTTGACGTTGCGATTTCTGCCGTTCACTTTTCTGGGTTTGAAGTTCTCTGGTTCAATTTTGGGTTCGCAGTTGATTTAGATTTTTGGGTTTGTATTTGACGTTGCGATTTCTGCCGTTCACGGGTTTGAAGTTCTCTGGTTCGATTTTGGGTTCGTAGTTGATTTAGATTTCTGGGTTTGTATTAGACGTTGCAATTTCTGCCGTTCACTTTTCTGGGTTTGAAGTTCTCTGGTTCGATTTTGGGTTCGTAGTTGATTTAGATTTATGGGTTTGTATTTGACGTTGCGATTTCTGCCGTTCACTTTTCTGGGTTTGAAGTTCTCTGGTTCGATTTTGGGTTCGTAGTTGATTTAGATTTCTGGGTTTGTATTTGACGTTGCGATTTCTGCCGTTCATTTTTCTGGGTTTGAAGTTCTCTGGTTCGATTTTGGGTTCGTAGTTGATTTAGATTTCTGGATTTGTATTTGACGTTGCGATTTCTGCCGTTCACTTTTCTGGGTTTGAAGTTCTCTGGTTCGATTTTGGGTTCGTAGTTGATTTAGATTTCTGGGTTTGTATTTGACGTTGCGATTTCTGCCGTTCACTTTTCTGGGTTTGAAGTTGACGCTCTGGTTCGATTTTGGGTTCGTAGTTGATTTAGATTTCTGGATTTGTATTTGACGTTGCGATTTCTGCCGTTCACTTTTCTGGGTTTGAAGTTGACGATCTGGTTCGATTTTGGGTTCGTAGTTGATTTAGATTTTTTGGTTTGTATTTGACGTTGCGATTTCTGTCGTTCACTTTTCTGGGTTTGAAGTTGACGCTCTGGTTCGATTTTGGGTTCGTAGTTCATTTAGATTTCTGGATTTGTATTTGACGTTGCGATTTCTGCCGTTCACTTTTCTGGGTTTGAAGTTGACGCTCTTGTTGGGTTCACTTTTCTGGGTTTCTATTTCTGGTTTATACGCTCAATTTTTAATTTATATTTTTTTATTTTTTTGGCAGGCCGTTTAGGAATTCGCATATAATTTGAGCTGAATTAGTTTGGTTATATTTTGGGCCCGAACAAAGGCTGAGCTAGCCCATTTAAAAGCCCAGCCCATTTTAATTTGATTGAATTCATTGACTTGGCAGAATTGCAATGGCACCACACCACGATTCAGAGTGTATCTGGTTGAAGAAGCGTTTTTCTCAGAGTGCGCTAGTGACTCCACAAGGCATGTTGATACTAAGCCGACAAGCGTGATTGAATTGATTTTATCCACCCTAATCCAGAAGCGGTTAGAGACCGCATTCTTGAACGTGTGAGAGATATATCGACCAGATATTTGCTAGAGTCGCCGATGCCGATGAATTTCCTCCTGTGCAAAAACGGAGCACCTGGTCCTAGACACGGCCACGGGCCGGTTCCGGGCCGGTTCGGACCGGTTCACGGTTCACATTTTCCGGAACCGGAACCGGCCCGTGGCGTGCACGGTTCACCGGGCCGGGTCGGCCCGCCGGTTCGGGCCGGTTCACGGGCCTATCCGGGCCGGTTCCGGGTCGGCCCGGAAATTTTGAATTTTTTTTTTTTTTTTTTTTTTTTTTTTTTTTTTGAAATATTTAATGAATAAGTAAATTAAAAGAAATACTTTTAAATAGATAAAGGAAAAGGAAATAAATGAAAAGTCAATTTAGAAGCTCAAGTTTGAAATATTTGATGAATAAGTAAATTATAGGAAAAATTGGGGTGTGAGGGTATTTATAGGAAAAATTGGGGGGGGTTTGGGGGCAAAAAAAAAATTCAAAAAAAAGCAAAATTGGGGTGTGAGAATATTTATAGGAAAAATTGGGGGGGGGGGGGGGGGGGGGGGGAAATTCAAAAAAATTCAAAAAAAAATAAATAACGGCCGGTTCACCCGGGCCGGTTCACCGGCCGTTATTCACCGGGTGAACCGGCCGTTATTCACTTTTTTTTGAATTTTTTTGATTTTTTTTTTTTTTTTTTTTAATTCGGGTGAACCGCCGGGCCGGCCCGGCGGTTCACGGTTCACCAAAAAAATTCAAAAAAATTCAAAAAAATTCAAAAAAATTCAAAAAAAAATAAATAAAAATTCAAAAAAAAATAAATAACGGCCGGTTCACCCGGGCCGGTTCACCGGGTGAACCGGCCGTTATTCACCGGGTGAACCGGCCGTTATTCACTTTTTTTTGAATTTTTTTGATTTTTTTTTTTTTTTTTTTTTTAATTCGGGTGAACCGCCGGGCCGGCCCGGCGGTTCACGGTTCACCAAATCTAAGAACCGGGTCCGTCCCGGGTAGGACGGGCCGGTTCACGGTTCCGGGCCGGTTCACACGGTCAACGGGTCGGTTTGGGCCGTCAACGGGCCGGTTCGGGCCGGTTCCGGGCCCAAAACCGGCCCGTGGCCGTGTCTACCTGGTCCCTGGTTCTTTCAGGATTGACTGGGCTTGCAGCTGCTGGTACTGTCATAGCGAGGATACATCCTGTCTACCCGATCACATTCGGCATCATTGCAGCAGTGTTATTCAGCTCTTCCGATACAATTGCAAGGCTCAATTTGGTTCAGCGTGCCGTTACTACCGGCTCGGAGATTTATATAGCTGCACTACCGTGTTTGACTTGCATCACAGCTTTGCTAAGGGTTTGTGGATACCCCATTCCTCAACCTCCTCCGGCATATGTACCAGCTCCGACTGGCCCAACGAATGTTTAGCATGGAAAATTTGGAATTTGAGGTGTAATTTTAATTCTGCTCTTTCTTCAATTCTGACCTTTGGTTTTGACTCTGTTTGTGTTTCTCTATATTTTGCGTTGGTAAAAGACATGGTATTAAAAACAAAGCGCTTTGCTTCGTTTCCCATTTCGGGTTTTGACTCTTCTGTTTCCGAAGTGTTTCGTAGAATTTTTCTATACTGACATTTTTTGTGCGGTTATTCTTTGATATATTTGCAATTTTGGTGGTTGGTGATTATCCTATTAGTATTTATGAATTTCTGTTTTAGCTGAAATTTAGCTTGAGTTTGTATTACAGATTTGACAATACAGCTGCCTTAAGCGTTTTCTGAGTTGATCATATCTGTCGTGATGGTCTGTGTTAGTGAATTGTGTTAGTGAATTGTTCGAATTAAGAAGCATTAGATTTATTGATATTTTAGACTGGGAAATTATTGTTTAATGTATGTTAGAGTAAGTAAGAAGGATAAATAGAAGATTATGTGTTTGATTAACTATACGGGTTGTGTTTTTGTCGTAAAGACATTAAATAGGTGTTGTTTGATCACGCTAAGCTGTTTAGCTTCATCAATGTGACCTAATAAATCTAATTGATTTCGATTTGGTTTGTACAGTTGTCGATCTAAACTGTCTATAAATAATTATGTTTGCACGAATGAGTTAAGAACTTGAATTTTGGTGTTACGTGATGGTGTTGTCCAAACTTCTGACTCTTTTGTTTATGTGCTCAAATTTTCAATGCATCTCTCGACAAACTTTCTACTTGTCGCTTTAGTAATTTAATCTCAAATCCTCGTTACAATCTACCTGTAGATTGTCTGTTTGCTACTTTTGAAGTACGTTTATATCTCGTAAACCTTATCTGGTTAATATTTCTCATGGATCAGTAGCGTATGAGAAATAACTATTGCTACTTCTGATGTCTTTTGCTACTCGCATATGATTTACTGGCACATTCTCTTTGTTAGGAATAACTAATGCCACATATAAGCGTCATTTTCGACAAGTAATTACTGACTTTCGGAACTTCAGTTACAAGCCTGGTTTGGGTGATCGATGCAGTCTCGATATTTTTAAGTCCCATGTTCTAGAATCTACTAGTATAAAAGTCAACATTCAAACTACTCGGTTGTTTTAACTCTCGACTTTATACAAGCATTTTTCACATCAAGATTCTATGCAACTGACCTTATTTTAGCAATTATTACAGGGTTTCTCTTTTCTATTTTCTTGTTTGATCCTAGGCATCTTTAATGGGCTACTTTTGATCATCCTTCTGGACTCTTTCGCATAAAGGGTCTCTATGATGGGCTTCAATTTTTCATTTTCCCCTTTGTTTCTGGACATCTATACTGAATTATGCAACATCTATTACTGAATTATGCATTATATCTTAAATGTCATATTTTCAGCCATTATTATTACGAAGAAAGGTTGCAAATTTTTCGAGCCATTCTG
The DNA here is from genome assembly GCF_056151865.1 of Erythranthe guttata. Taxonomy (NCBI): domain Eukaryota; kingdom Viridiplantae; phylum Streptophyta; class Magnoliopsida; order Lamiales; family Phrymaceae; genus Erythranthe; species Erythranthe guttata. The sequence continues at coordinate 25,409,500 of NC_142546.1, forward strand.
ATCTTCGCGTTTGTTTCAAAACATCCCATGCCAAACGTTTTGAACGAAAAACTCATGTTTACATTACATTTGTTTTACGAAAAAAAGAATCACCATATTTAAACCGAATTCTGCTTTTCATCTTCGTGCTGCTTCTCACAAAATCTGCTGCCATGGTTCCCTTGATTTATCATTCCCATGTATAGAGAAACCTCGCTGCGATTCTGATTTGAACATGTTTAAGTTATTTATTTCCATATTTTTTACAACATATGCTTTTCATCTTCGTGTTACTTTGAGGAAAATCGTATTCTATTATGTACCTTTACTTGTACCGATTTCTTAAAATGTGTTGTTTTCATCATGATTCTGTTTTTTTTTTTTCTTTTCAGAAACTATGAAATGGTATGGCTTTTATGTTACTTTGTGAATTGAAGAAGTAAACGGGAAACCAACTCCAGATTTGGGTGGCTTTGTCGTTGTTACAAAGGTACAATACCTAGCGTTACATACTTTGTGATTACCTGATTACACCCAAACAGAAAAAATAATAATTTACGAAACTTTATGAATCTTATTGACCTGAAACTAATATTGCATAATGTGCATATGTATATAAAGGCTTCATTTTAGTGTTATTACTCTCTATGTGTTGATCGAAATTTCTAATTTTTTTCATAATCATTAAAATAAAAATAGGAAAATTGAGGTTTTCGGCCCGGGTACGCATGATTTGCACTACTAGCCAGCCTACTTCGATTACCTGGGGAAGAATTGTATTTATGATGATGAACTTGTTACTGAATCATGGACATCATCATCTTTCAAATTATTGAGATCTTCCATCCAGTTACAATTTTTGTTGTTGAATCTTTGGGATACATACAACAATGTTTCTTCATGTACAGATTGTATCAATGCTCGCGTGACAGATAAATGTTGTATGTATCAAGTTTTACAACTTTTGATTCGACCTATCAATTATGTGCATTATGTTTCAAATCAGTGTTTTTTGTTCGAATGTAGTAGTGTCCATATTTTAATTATACATATATTTCCTTTTAGCGAGTAGAATCATTTTATTTTGAAAGATACTTAAATCATGAGTTACATATATATATAAAACAAACATTTAATTTTGAAGAGGCAATAAATAGTAAATTAGATTTTATATTAGGCTAACCTTCATAAGAAATATCTTATTTATAATTAAAACCTCGTTATAAATACTGAAATGTTAAATAACTAATTCAAAGAACTACAAATTCCATGTTCTTAATTTTGCCCAATTCAAACTCTCTTAATTTTGCCCAATTCAAACTCAAAATAGTCAGAATCAAATTTGAAGTCAAAAACACATTATTAATAAACTGACATCCCTTTTAAATAATATGTTTTACGCCCAAGATAATTGATATTATCTGTGCAAGGCAAAAACAAAACTTGATTATAACAATTAATCCATTGATAATCTGTCTGTAAATTTACAGAGAAACAAAAATTCAAACAGTAGCTTCAAGCTCTACCCTCAGAGCAAAATCAAAATTAAAAAAATAAAAACATAAAACAGAAACCCTAACTAAAACACTTAAGCACGTTCGCCGCGAATGCGCCTGGCCAGTTGAATGTCTTTGGGCATGATTGTAACCCTCTTAGCGTGAATTGCGCACAGATTTGTGTCTTCAAACAGACCGACGAGGTAAGCTTCCGCCGCCTCTTGAAGGGCGAGCACGGCGTGGCTCTGGAAACGCAAATCGGTCTTGAAATCCTGTGCAATTTCACGAACCAGACGCTGGAACGGCAGCTTGCGGATCAGAAGCTCGGTGCTCTTCTGGTATTTCCTGATTTCACTGTTTTTTTTTTTTGAAACGAAGATTAATTAGAATCCGCACCCAAATTAATTGCCAAAAATCAAAATTGAAACAAAATTAGGGTTAGGGTTTACCGAAGAGCGACGGTTCCGGGACGGTAACGGTGGGGCTTCTTCACACCGCCGGTGGTTGGGGCTGATTTCCTTGCAGCCTTTGTAGCAAGCTGCTTCCTTGGGGCTTTTCCGCCGGTGGATTTACGGGCAGTCTGCTTGGTACGGGCCATTGTTTCTCGCTTCGGAAAAAAAAAAACTTTAGGCAGAGAGAAGATGAATATAATTGGAGATTTTGATTGCAACGTGCGGATTGATTAATATCGGGGCGGTTTATATAGGAAGGGGTCAAAGGTGAATCTGTTTGAATCGTGGGCCCGGTTTTTGGGCTGCAACGGCTTTATTTGGTTAAAAAAGGGTAATTTTCAAAGAAGGTCTGGATCCGCGACATTCTTTGTAACGCTTCCTATTGGTTGATAATTCAAATGAAGGGCTGTGATTGGTTGTCTGTGGTCGACGCGGATTGTGAACGATTTTTGTGCTTCTTTTGTGTCTATAATTTGGCTGTTTTGTTTCTTCGCGACTCTCTGAGTTACTACACGAGTTGGGGGTTGGCTTGTAACGTTATTTAATTAATATTTTATTTTATAAGGATTACAATTAAATTTTCATAATTTTTAGGCATATTTCAAAATATGCCAAAAATGTTATAGAATTAGAGTAAAAAATGAAAAATAATATTGTAATATAAATTGATTGAATTTTGAAAAAAAACATATATAATGATCACTAATAGACTATTGAACATTTGAAACAATGTTTTCTTAGAGCATCTACAAGAGATGTAGTACTATATGCAAAATTTTAGCGTATTTTACAAATATTGATGAAAAATTGAGCTCCAGCAGATGTTTTATATTATACAACACTTGGTATATTTTAAATTTCGCTCTTCAAATTTGCAAAGACCAAAATGGTGAAATGACAAAAATATAATAATTACATATAAAAAAAACATTTTGAAATGAGTAGTGATTTTAAAGTGATGTGCTAAAATATAAACAACCAACGCTGAAGTGAATCAGAGAAAAGTGATGTGCTAAAATATAAACAACCAACGCTGAAGTGAATTAGAAAAAAGTGATGTGCTAAATTACTGTTTATTGTATATAATTTAATAAAAATAATAAATTTTAGAATAGTTGCGGGGAGTTGTTATTGTGTAAGAAAACTTTGCATGATGTATACATAATAGATAGTGAATATTACTTTTAATTCATAAGATTGATAAATAAGTTGATGTCCCACTACAACAAAAAGTACATGTTGGGACACTTTTTTTGGGATATTATTTAGTAAATGTCCCATAAAATAGATGTTAGGACATTCCCTATGATGTATCCCGAAAATGAAAGTTAAAGGGACACTTCAAAATAAAATACATTTTTTTTGAGAAAAAAAAATAATAAATATTAAAAACTTATATTCACACAGTTTGAGTTCTTACCCTAAACCCGTTTGGGTCTTCTCTAACTTCACAAATTATCAGCCAAACTCAACTTCTCTTCGACGGCATTCCGTGATCTGAGGTAAATCTCTCTCTCTCTCTCGCTCTCTCTCGCTCGCTCTCTCGTCCCTCTCCTCTTCCATTTCAATTTTTACTCTTAATTCAGTTATTTGGATCCTAATTCTAAATCAGAAACGAAGCGTCTGCGATTTAATCAATTTAGGCATATCAATTTTTTTTCAATTTTAATTCTTCCTAATCATTACGAAAATTTTGTTGTAGTGTGTGTGCCGCTTGAAATTGTGTCTGCTTTCAATTTCTTGTAGTTTCCAATGGTAATGTTTCAATTTTGCGTAGTCAAGGGTTTAGTTGGTAGCTTTGTTTCAACTGTTATCTTATGTGGGCTCTCTGCATTTCTTTTATAACAGATGAAATTGAAGTCCTATGACTGTTCATAAAGGGGAAGGCTCGAGGGAGAGTTATCTACTTATGGAGTGGTAACTTAATTTTTAAATGATGAATTATATATTACATTACAGTTTAAGATAATCAATGATGAATACAAATTGTTATAGGCAGAGACTTTTATGGCTTTCATCATTCAAACAGGGCCATGATGGGAAATAGGGGCAGATTTATCTCTCTTTTCATTTTGTTTGTCAAACCTAAGTACAATTCCAGCCACCACCAGTAAAATAAGCAAACAAAACAAATTGGAAAGTCATTTTCAAGAGTTCCATTACTGGTATTTTTTTTTTCCTTTAATCCCTTTGCTTATGATAATAGTATTACTATGTGAGATTTCAGAATATTCATGGCAAACTAAAATTATTAGCAAATCACATAATCTTATAGAGAAATTGAAGGACTTTCTACGTTTTACCTAATTTAATATTAACTTTGTTTCTTCTTAGTACCTAACGGATCTACTTGCATCTAGCACGAAGTAATAAACTTGCATTTAGTATTCAAGTATATTGTTATATTTATAGTTCTTCATATTTAGTTGTTACATCATAACATCTATTTCCAGCTTTCCAACGAATTTACTTGAAGGAGTCGAATGAAGGGACGAAACAGAGGGTGTTGATTTAGCACACTGTGGGAAGAAAACAAACTTTGGTAATTGCTCATTTTTCTCCAAAAAATCTTCTAGAGTAATATTTTGCCTCTTCTAGTTTATATCTTATTCTATGTTAACTGTTTTTCTTTCTTTTACATACTTAATTTTCTAATCATTCGAAGTGTGATTTTTTTCCAACTTCTGCAGATTTGTGTTTGGTGTTGGCGTCATATTACGAAAATGGTTAAGAAAGATGAAATTGAATGCATCTTCTTACAACAAGGATATAGGATTCTTGGAATGATGGCAAAATATGAAAGTAAGTACAAGTGATTTTAAATGTATACCTTAAGGAAACTTTTTGTCTTTTAACAAGTTTAGTGTATTGTACTTTCTAATTGTCCTATGTGTGATATTGTAACAGACTGATTTTAAAGATTAGAATATGGAGAAAAAGCTAGACTCACGAGGGAAGAGCAAACCTTGAAAGGAAGAAAACAACTTGGCAATGTGCGAGTAGTTATCCGGACGACTCTTGTATTAGTTGTGAGCGAGTTATCCACATGACTCTTGTATATGTTGTAGGTTGCAACTGAATATTAGTTGTTATTTTGTTGCCATCTCATCAGACTAAATGTAATTGACTGGGAATTTTAATGATTTTATTTGAGAACATGAATTATGTTCTACTATCACTATATATGTAATATTGGTGGATTTGTGCTTTGATTATAAGGTTGTTGGATCAATAATTGTCATTTTATTTTTGTTTATAAATGTCCTAATATAATATTTTATAGGACACTTGATTTTATCATTAGTTTTAGATTGACATTTACAAGTGTCCTAATATAAATTTTTGAGACGCATGTAAATATCGCATATATGTTTGAAGGCACAAATAAGTGTCCCCAAAAAGTTAATTAGTATATACGTAATTTAGATTTTGGGACACTTATTTGTATCTTGTAAGCAGGTCAATAAGACGTATTTAAGTGACCCAATAAGGTATGATATAGGGACATTTTAAGTGTCCCCAACTTAATGCGACACACATACATGCGACACTTATAATAATTGCCCCAAAAACTCTAAATGTCCCAATAAACACCATATTGGGACACTTTCCTGTGTCTCGATAGGGACTTTTTGTTGTAGTGTCCACACAAGAACAATGATACATGTAATAAGTTTATCCAAACAAATTTATTTACATACTTTAAAGAACAAGATTATTAATAATAAAAAAAAAAAAAAAAAAAGAGACTACGTAGAACAAAATAGCAACAATATAAAAATACGTCTAATCTAATTAGTTCTTTAAAATTAACATAAAATCATTAAAAAAAATTAAAGAACATATATATAGATGATATATTGTAATTAACTAATTATTAAATATGTTCCTAAATTCAATTTATATGAACAAAAAAAATCTAAATGATTATTTGTATAAATTAATATTTCGTATAATTTTATAAGCTATATTTTTATTGGTTGCAAATATTATTTTTAAATTATAAAATTAATAAATTTATAAATGATTACTTTTCCAATAATTTATAAAAACAAGATAAATTATAATAAATACTGTCCAAAGAAAGTATTGCTGGGCTTTTATGATGTCAATTGATCCAAACCACCAAAAGAAAGGTGGAAAAATATTTAAAACCTTATTGGGCCGGCCTTCTTATTATTTAAAATATCTATGATCATATTATTTAATTTAGTGCAGCTCAAGAGATTATTCACATTTATTTCATATGAGGATTCAATTGTATGACTAATTATTATCGTTCTTGAGTATATAATCATCCAACCATTCATCCAAATTGTTAAAAATAATAAATAATGTAAAATATACAGTTTTCATTCCTCAAGTTTGCATTGATTTCACATTTGATCCCCAATGTCCTGATATTTAAAAAAATCAACACTTTTAGTCATGTTCCGGCTAATTTTCTGTTAGTATTAACGGAATGAAGCTTGTGCCGATCACTGCCTTAACTGAAGAATTAACGGTAAATTGACCAAAAGTGTTAAATTACTATAACATAAGGGACAAAATGTATTTTTTGTGAATATGCGGACCAAATGTAGAATTGGTGTAAACTTGAGGGGTGTAATTATTGTGTAGTAAAAATAGGGAAAGGATAGCCAAACAGAAGTCACCGCTAGAAAAAGGTAAAAAAAAAAAAAAAAAAAAAAAGAAAAGAAGAATTAAAAAAGAAATAATGACGTGGCAGTAAGCAACTCTATTTAAAAGAAGAAAACACTAACGTCACTCAACTTGCCGTCACACATCCCTAGGATCTTCCACATCGTACGGCTCAGGACATGACCTTCACATTCATTCCGTCACCGACACTACAAACTTAAATTCCCCCGTTTTCCCACTATCCCATTAATAAACACACTGATAGTCACCCTTCTTTTACAGCTCCAGAAATTCATTGTAAATAAAAAAAGGATGACAAGGAAAAAAGAAAACAGAAAAAGACAAGCGAAAAGATGGTGTAATAAAATGGCGATGAATTGGGTACTGAGGTAAAAAAATTAATCCCCAAGAAGAGAGAGAGAGAAGAGAGAGAGAGAGAAGAAAAGGTGTGCTTTGTGGGTAATCAATCGTACATACTAGTTCAATGAGTTTGAGCAGATATTCTTGCATAACACATATATTTTCTCCATTTTCCGTTTCATTTCTTACTTCCCTATTGTTAGGGTTTTGACTCTCCGGAACTTCAAAATTTCTCCCCCAATTCTTATCTAGTAAGCTCTTCACTTATTTCTTCAACTATGTTAGCTTATAATTTTGTGATCATTTGTTCATTCTAGAAATTGGAGCTGTTTTTGTCGAATTTCTTACTTACTTTGAGTTTCTGGATACTGAATTTTCGGTGTGCGGTCTTCCTTTGATCGATTTGCAATTTTGGTGGGGTTGGGTTCGCACAATTGCCCACTGGGTTGGTTAATTTAAAGATGCAATTTTTTATTTTTATTTTACAGTTCATTTGGTGTTTTTTATCCCGTTAGTTCTTCTGAATTTTGACTTTTGCTGAAATTGAGGTTGGGTTTGTTTGACTGAGTTGATGTCTGCATAAAGACAAGTAGTACTAGGGGTGGATGCAGCTGCCTTGGTTGTTTTCTCAGTTGATATTATCCTTCTGTGTTAGTGAATTGTTCAGATTACGAAGCACTTGAAGTAGGCTTTATTTTATACTTAGAATGTACCTATATAAGCAGTAGATTTGTTTGCTCGTGCGGTTTAGCTTCGTAAATGTGATCCAATACATCTAATTCATTTCGTTTTTAGTTGTACGATTGCGGATACGTATAATTATGTTTCGTCTTGACCTCCAAAATATTTGGTGAACTTTTATTTGGCAAACATGCAGAGAGTTTCCCGAGAATGAGTTGAGAACTTGAATTTAGTATAAATTTCGTTTTCCGTATGTAAGTTTTATTGCACTAGCTTCAACAAACATTTTTTAATGTTAATGGCCTTCAAATTAGTTAATTTGGCTTGTGTTGTGACATCATAGTCTAGACTTTTATTGTTTAGATTACGTACTCAATATAGCATATGGTGATAGTAATTGTTCAATGTATGTCTCGTTCTCGAATAATTGTTAAAGTCTTCTCTAGATTGTCGAATTGGTGGCATTGTAGTAAATTTATTTCTCATGAATTAGTCGTTTCCTTTGCAGGGGAAGGTTCTTCTTCTGCTACCCTCGTATGATTTTGCTTGCACATTCTCCTTGTTCTGAATAGCTACTGCTGAATATATGCACAAAAACCGACCTTAGATGTAATTCCGGTCTTTCAGAATATCTGTCGCATGTTCTAGAATCTTCCAGTATAAAAGTCAACATTCAAACAAGTTGGTTGTTTTTCATTCTCGATCCTAGATGGACGATAGTGGGCATCGAGAAAATGGGAGGCATAAACCACCGCAGGGTCAGGTAAACTACTTATAAACTTATTTATCCTTGAAAATCTCAAGTAATGATTAAACTTATTACACGAGGATTTTTTTCACATCAAGATTTCCGTTTCTTGTTTTGTCAGTGGTTGATGCAGCAACAGCCGTCGATGAAACAGATAATGGGCTTCATGGCAGAAAGAGACGCCGCAATCCAAGAAAGAAACCTAGCCATCTCCGAAAAGAAAACCGCCTTAGCGGAGAGGGATATGGCCATTCTGCAACGAGATTCCGCCATAGCCGAACGAAATAACGCCATAATGGAAAGAGACAACGCTATCGCCACACTCCAGTATCGCGAAAACGCCATCAATAGCAGCAACAACAACATGTCCCCGTGTCCACCTGGTTGCCAAATCCCACGTGGCGTAAAACACATGCACCACCCTCAGCAACATCAACAGCAGCAGCAGCAGCAGCACATACATCATCATCATCATCAGTCCCACATGGCAGAATCTCCCTATAACAATAATAATAATAGTAGTAATAATAATAATAATACGAGGGATAATATGCAAATCTCGGATACAGTACCGATATCGCCAGTTGCACCGGAGCCCACAAAAACACGTCGAGCAAAACGTGCGAAGGAAGCAAAACCAGCTGCTACAGCAGCACCAAGAAAGGCATCGAAGAATTCGAAAAGGGTAAAACGGGAAGAAGACAACAACCTCAACGACCTTAACAACCTTAACAAGGCAGTGTTTGGAAAGTCCCACGATATGGAGCTTGGTGGGCCCAAGCTGGACTGGAAGGATCAAGATTTGGGGTTGAACCAGGTGGCGTTCGACGAGTCGACTATGCCTGTGCCTGTTTGCTCTTGCACGGGGTTTTTGAGGCCGTGCTATAAGTGGGGTAACGGAGGGTGGCAATCTTCTTGCTGTACGACTAATTTATCAATGTATCCACTGCCAGCTGTACCGAATAAACGGCACGCGAGAGTAGGTGGGAGGAAGATGAGTGGGAGTGCGTTTAATAAGCTGATAAGCCGACTTGCTGCTGAGGGTCATGATTTGTCGAACCCCGTTGATCTTAAGGACCATTGGGCGAAGCACGGTACAAATCGCTACATCACTATCAAATAGAAAAAAGAAAAAAAAGAATACATCATTTGATGCTGTTTGGGTTACTTTGCTGAGGTAATTATTGGAAGTTGGTATGAATGTTTTAAGCTTCAGTTTGGTGATCATGCAAAAAAAGTATGATGTGTTCTTCCATTCACATATGTGTTACGTGGCACCATTAGCACTGGTAATTGGAGTTTGAATAAAGGAATGAGTAAATGCAATTTGTGTAGGTAGATGCCTGAATTATTGCATCTTATTTGCATGTAAGTGGAGATTAATTAAATTTTATTTTATTGTATCGATCTTAAGCCTTGAATTGGCAGTTGAAGGTGCATTTAAAAATCTCATTAAAAGAATTCAAGTAGTTCTACACTAATATGGTCTAAGTGGTAATTTTCAAAATATAAAAATAAAGTAATTATAGAATATTTTCGAATTATTAAATTTGTATACAGGAAGAAGAATTGTTAAAGTTGTTATGGAATTAATAATGAGATCATTATTAATTCAAGGCTAATCCACTTCCATCTACCTAATCCTAATCAGTAATCACTGTCAAAATGTGAACAAGAAAAAGGGAAAAAAGAAACAGTTATATAAATAGTATGGGCAAATTAGGGTTGCCCTGAGTTATGGTTAAATTACAAAAACCCCTTCATGTTTGAGTAATTACAGTCACCCCTCAACTATGTATTATCTTATGAAAATACCCCTCAAGAGTTAAATTTAGGGATGTTAAATTGATAAAATCGAACCGAAATTTAGGTTCGCCAACATTTCATACCGTTTACCGAACTGAATATACGATTTATTTCGGTAAATAACCGAATAACACAAATTTTACATAAAAATATTTAAAAGGAGGGGGTGGCTGTAATTACCAAAACAAGAGTAGGTTTTTTTTTCGTAATTTGACCGTATCTCAAGGTTTGGCCGTAATTTGCCCTAAATAGTATATATTTGTCTGAAAGCGTTTGTGTAATACTTGCTTGGCGCCTGCACTAAAATCGCTAACGGTAAGAATAAAACAAACAACGCTTTCGAATTACAAATCAATATATATTTATATTCCGTCATTTTTAAAGCGATCCAATGTTCTTGTCTTATTTCTTCTGATTTCTGAACGTAATCTCCGCCCCTTTTCAGCGGGAGTCCCAATTTCACCATTTGAATATCAGTCGTTTCGTGAATAAAAATGTGAGTTTGATCTCCTCTATTTTATTCATCATTCACAAGCATCTACTGCTACTCTTTCTCCCGTTAACGGAATTGTGCCCTGGGGTTTCAAATTCGTGTTTTCCTCGTCTTCAATTTTAGGTTTTCTACGAGCGATTGAGGTCCGTTCAGTTGTGGATTTTTAATTTTATTGTTTGCAGATTCGATGAATTGAAGTTTGTCTCAGATTATAAACCCCAAGGGTTTTATGGTTAATTGTGATTTATGGTAGCAGTAACTATCTCGTGATTACGATTTTGGGCAGTAATTGTGTTTAGTCAATTTTAATAGCTTCGTTCTCATTTGATTGATGTCTTCGTCTCAACCCACTTTTTTCGCGAATAATTGCTTGCCGCCATTAAGCCCTTTCCCACCCAATGAGTCTCCACTGGTTTCATCAAACTCAAATTTGAAAAACGTTTTCGTAGAGGAAACAGATGTGAGCTCACGTGGGCCCACAACCGGTCTCTCTTCTCCGAGGGAATATCCTTTTTTCGGTAATAACATTAACGGCCACCCACCTCGTAAAGGGCATCGCCGTTCTAACAGTGATGTTCCATTAGGATTCTCGGCTATGATTCAGTCTTCCCCTCAGTTAGTACCCATAGGCAGACATGAAATTCTGTGCAGTACTACAGGAAATAATAATCCCATTGGTCTGAAAAGGCAAGGAATCGATGGAGTTGGTTACGGTATTGGTAAGAAATCGGAGGGGGAGGTTGTTGACGAGCTGTTTGATGCAAACGATAAAGAAAGTTTATCGAGGCAGAATAAGAGTTCTAGGGTTGTTACATCACAATTTCGGCACTGTAGGAGTCTTTCAATGGATGGAAATTTTCGATTCGGTGACTCGTCTAGTAATCGAGTGGATCAGCTGTCACCGAGAAATTCATTGAGCGAAAACCCGGCGAAGATCGGTTTGGAATTTGGACATGGTGAATTTAGTGAGATTGAGCTGAAAAAGATTATGTCTGATGAAAGGCTAGCAGAAATCGCAGTAACCGATCCAAAACGAGCAAAGAGGTATAAAATTTATATACGTTGAATCGTTTCTCATTCGAGCTTTTCTTTATACGTTGTTTTCTTTTGTAAGGATATTAGCAAATCGACAGTCAGCTGCTCGTTCGAAAGAGAGGAAGACGCGTTATATCTCTGAATTAGAACACAAGGTGCAGACTCTGCAAACAGAGGGCACTTCGCTTTCGGCTCAAATAACTGCTGTGCAGGTGCGCGTATTTTGAGTTTTTTTTTTCTTTCTTTGTTTCACTTCACTTCTTTAAATAAATGATTTTAATGCGGCGAATGAATTTCGTCGGCCTCCTTAGAAAGAGCTTGCTGAATTAACTAATCAGAACAACGAGTTGAAATTCCGGATTCAAGCTATGGAGCAACAAGCGCATCTCCGAGACGGTATCTGATTCTTGAATATTGAATTATGTTCTTAGAGTATGGGTTTGAATTTGGATAAACAAAATATTGCTGAATGTATTTTGACTTTTCGTGGCAGCCCTGCACGAGTCATTGACCGCTGAAGTACAGCGTTTGAAGCTTGAAGATATGGAGTTTAGAGAAGAAGGTGGTAGAGCATCTAATGTTACTGCTGTACAAATGAAACATCACATGTTTCCAATGCAGAGACAACAACATAATCAAATCCAACGAATGTCGGTAACAACATCGAAAACCTCGACTACGGTTTCAGCTGCTCCAGCCTCCGCGTAGTCGAATCCTTAAGTTGGTCGATTATTTGGTAATCTACAGTATCTGGTAATGCTGATATATAATGATGTGGTTGGTTTTAGACCAGTAGTATATCATACTGCATACATAGGTTGTGTGTTTATTTTGTTGTTGTATTTATTTTAAAATTCATAAATTTGGGTTGCTTTACTTATATAGTTATATATATATAAAAAAATGAATTTATGTATTTTAGTCTTGGAATCCACGTGTCAAAAGATGCTTCCGCCGACACGTTCGGCGCGGCACATGGGACTCACATATATATGTTGTTACTGTCAAAATGGTGCGCATGCCATGTCAGTGCTGCCGGAATGGTGCACCGCTGTGATTATATTTTTGTATATTATATGGACCAATCATTGGGCCCCACTCGATAAATTACGCCACTACTGGGCTTTGTTTGGTTTCCACTTTTTCGGTGATTTACTAAATTTTTTTTAAACACATTTTTCTATTTAATTTTTTTTTTTTATAAATTATAGGACAAATTGCACTTCACCCCCTAAAAAATGTCTTTTTTGCATTTCCCCCCTCAAAATACAAAAACTAGACTTGTCGGATTTGAAATATACAACTCGGTTCACTTTGCTCCAAATGTGTATCCGGTTTAATTCTTGTCGGATTTAAGTAAATTGGAAGGGTAATTTCGTCTTTTAAGGCTTTAAATGTCATTTAACCTTTTTTCACCCTACAATACAATGATTATGAAGAGCAAAGAACAAATTTTATCGAATTTGGAAATGAATTTTAGCAATTTGGGAAGATAATTTTGTTAATTTGTGAACCGTAAGTAACTCTAAAAGGAGGATTTTCAAGTGAAAAAAGTAAAGTGACATACATATACACCCTTAATTCGGTGAGAATTATACTAGAAACACACACTTGGGACAAAGTGCATCGATTTGTATATTTTGAATGGGACAATCTCATTTTTGAATTTTGAGGGAGGAAAGTGCAATTTCCCTAAATTATAATATATTCCAGGTAAGATATTAAGTCTTCATAAATGCATGTTAGTCACCTTAGTTAATAACATGGTTTTTAATATTTAATTATACTGGAAGTTTGAAGATATAATTCATTAAATGTTTAAACATCTTGTACTTATTCATATACATTATTATTATTAATCAACGAGAAATCATTGTAAAAAGTACCCAAACAAATAATAAAAAAATAATAAATCCACCGGACTATAAATACCGGAACCCAGACCCAAAAGTGAAGTAGATTTAATGTTTGACGCTGAGTCCGCTTTTTCCCACACTGCCACTTTTATCTGTTGCAATTCAATTTCCAACAACACCCAACGAAAAAAAAAACTCTTCAATTCTACTACGAACTATATTGCTGTAGAGTGGTAGTAGTCTGTAGACAACGGAGCACAACATATTTAGAGAGAGAGTAGAGAGAGAGAGAGAGAGAGAGGCGAGGACGAAAACATGGGAAAATCAGCTGTATCGTGCTTCAGGATCATCACCTGTGCCAGTGAATCCAACGGCAACGACGATCTCCAAGTACATAGCTATCACTTCATTTTACTTAAACATGTTTGTGGATTTTCTATTGTATTGAGTTCGCGCTTCGTGGTTTGCAATCTGCATTTATCGTAAATTTTTAATTTGATTATCATTAATGCATCTGGGTTGGGTTTAGTGGCTTGATGTTTTGAATTGAATTGATTTCATCTAATTTCATGCCTTTTCCTTTTGTATGTTTTAATTCTATATGGTAGAAACATTTTGTTTAATTTTGTTACTTAACCGCGTTGATGCTCATTCTGGAATAGAATCTCTGGACTAGTGGCTTTGGATGCTAATTTGACTGTATCCTTATTTCCTTTTCCTGGATCATATCAGTTCGTTTATTGTTCTTCGTCTCAAATAGAAGCATCGATGTGATTAATTACATATACTTTTTAATGTTATGAAATGGTGTCGAAGAAAGTGTTAGATGTCAATACTGAATACTGCAAGAAGCTAAATAAAATAAATGGGAGGAAGAGGCCCATCCCATTTGATTTTTGAATGTACGAAGAATCGGATTAATTTTACTTGCAATTAGACTATGTTTGCATTTTTTTTGTTCATTGGCTTATATTATCGAAAAATATAATACTTATACCGGAAATCTGATCTAACTTTGGGGATAACAGATAATTTGACAATCGTACCTAAATAATTACTTTGCGCCGGGATTACAATTTTAAAACAATATTTAGTTTCTTATCAATGAGTGCATAATGCCAGATTGACATGTCACCATAGTTCGTAATTCCCATTTTAGACATAAAACTTCCGTTTTGGATGCTTTAGGATAGTCGTTTGGCTTGTCTAAGTTGACTGTATTCTTGATGATTTCATTTATCTTACTTTATTTCTGCTTGCGTTAGCAATGGTGGTGGTTACTTGCCACCATGCATTTGAATAAACAGACAGGATTTAGTGAAGCTATAGCTAATCTTATTACATATAGGTCGAGATTAGAGTTTTTGACTTTTAACTTATTTACAGAGTAAAGTTTCGAATGATCGGCGTGGATGGAGTTTCCGGAAGAGAACTGCTACACATAGAGTCTTGAGCAACACTGTCATATCAGAAGCACCTTCTTCTGCAAATAATCATAGCCCAGGCTCTACTTCAGCCGACTTTTCGGTGCAGCCTAGCTTGACTGTTGCCGAGAAGAACTCTGCAGTTCAATGTACGGAAGAGAAATATAAATCGTCTGCTCAAATCGAGTCAAAATTTCCAGACATTATAGTTGCAAGAGAAGATGAATGTAGAGCAGATGAAACCCTTGACGATTCCAGCATTATCCTAATCCAATCCGCCATTAGGGCATACCTGGTATGCCTCGGTACCATGCTCTGATAAATTCTCACTTTGTAAGTTATATATCGGACGCAGTTTTAACTTATATGATGCTATTTTTGTTGTGTGTTATTAGGCTCGAAGACTGTTGCTGAAGCAGAAGAAGGTAATTAATTTGCAGCATGAAACGGAGAATCTTGAATACTGTGATGGCAAAGACGGCATTTTAGTTCCAAATGATTTTCATTCCGCAGAAACATCGGAAAATGACAACAGATCGATCACTTATGACTTAACAGATTCTGGTCCGACTGAGATGAAAGAAACAAATTTGGTGTCAAGGGTTGAAGCGAACTCTCTCCTAGACAAGGACGAAACAGGAAATGGACAAGACATACCGAATTTGGAAAAGTTCTATATAGAGCAATCTGAAACTGAGGCAAAAGGGTTTTCTGAAAAGGCAAGTAATCCCGATTTTATCTATGCTCAGTCGAAATCTGCAAAATTAACAAGTGAACAAATCAAGACTCGGGATATTGGAGTGGACGACAGTTCGATTTCCAATGCTTCATCAGTTCAAATTGCTGCCTCTGAATGTGGCACTGAACTTTCCATTTCTTCTACCCTTGACTCACCAGACAGGTCAGAGGCTGGATTTAATGATCTTGAAAAGGAACCGAAAATATCAGACAAAGCTAATGAGAAGTCCAGCGTATTGTGCACTGAATTATCGCCCGAAGAATCTCCTAGAAGCATTGTGGAATCTCAAAGAACACCTTCTAGCCAGGTGTCGGTCAATCTGAAGAAAAGCAAAGGTGAAAAAACCGAGTCTGCCAATAGCAAGAATAGGTCTTCCTCAGGGGATAAAAGGCGAAATTCTTTCGGTTCACCAAAACCCGATCAAGAACCTAGAGATAGTAGTAGCAGTAATTCATTACCTAGTTACATGCAAGTAACGGAATCAGCTAAAGCCAAAGCAATATCAAATGGATTTCAGAGATCGAGCCCAGATGCGCTAGTTAAGGACATTTTCGTAAAAAAGAGACATTCTCTACCTGCAGGTACGAATGGAAGGCAGGGGTCGAACGCTAAAGGAAATGAAATCCATTCTCCTCAAGGTAACTCTTTCACCATTCCCATTTGCATTATACTCGTTAGATAATCATAGTTGCACTTGATCCGAATAAACGAGTGACACTTATCTATTGATTCCACTTGATCATGTTCAATCTCGACCTTCCTTTATATTCTACAATTGATGTTGTTCATTCACGAAAAAGATTGTTTGTGTATCTTTTACGTAATCTCGTATTAATTTCTGACATGTGTTTGCTTGTTGTTCTTCTCGATTCAGACCGGAAGTGGCGGAGGTAAAATCAAATTGTAACTTAAGCTGATGATATTGGACTGGTCCTGGACAGGGGATTGTAGGCCTGTAGCTGAACAAGAACTATATGCACTGAGTACTGCATTTTTATATTTTTTTTATATGTAAATTGCCATATTATTACTATTTATTTTATTTTGTTCTGCCCCCAACTTAATTGTAAATTGACATTTTTATCCTGTAATCGAATTATTCGTTTAATGATATGACCCTACTTGTTTTGATATTAATTTTAATTTTAATATTCCTCATTATATAAATATATATATTATAAATGTGATATTAAATTAATAGAAAAATTATTAATCTACTAAAATAAAAATAAAATTTCTATAAGGGAGTGTATAACAATACCTAAATTTATCGACAAAAATATATATTTAAAGTTTAAAAACATAACTCTTCTAGTATTTTATAAGCAAAATTACTAATTGGAGTAATCAATTTTATGTTTTTCACTATTACCACTCCATTTCCTTTATTTCTTCTTGTCCCAGATTCCAGAAACCATTTTCTTCCCCAAAGTATTTTTCTCTGCGTTTTCCACCATCTCCATTGCTACTATTTTCTCTTGTCGGTCCGCTAACTTCACCCATCTCACTGCCGTGTTAACGCCGTCCAATCAAACATATTCCTGCCTGATTACTGTTGACGATTGCCGAAATCAACGAACCTTGTCTGCAAATGCTATTTGTTTTAGGTAAAATCTTCTGTTAATACCGTCAGTTTCTTCTTTTAGTTCTATTGTTTCCATTCAATTTCGTTTTCGTTTTAGGTTATGAATATGAATTACCACTTAATTTTGTGATAGAAACACACTGGAAATTGTTCATTTAATTTCCTGCTATCTCTGTTTACATTAGGTTTTTACGCATGAAGATTGATGATTTTTATCCTATATCGACGGGAATTGGAATGTGGTCGAGAAATTGTACTTGCAGTCTGAAAGAATCTATAGTTGTACGCCTGTGACCTGGAAATTTTTCCGCCTTCCGATTAAAGCTATGCTGAACAGATTACAAATTAGGCTATGTGCTTTTCAAAAGCCACACTTATTCCCCAGTTTCATACACTGTTATACTACCGATAGTCATGGGTCAGAATCTGAAACTGAGTGGGAGAGATTGCTCAAACCTTTTGACCTCGAAATTTTACGGAAATCGCTCAATAAGATTACTCCCTTTCAGCTGAATAAATTGCTACAGCTCCCACTCGACGTGCCCACGTCAATGGAGTTGTTTCAGTGGGCTAGTGGTCAGAAGAGCTATCGTCATTCTTTCGACGTGTACTATACTCTTATTGATAAAGTCGGTACAGAGAAGGAGTTTAAGGTCATTGACAGCTTGTTACTGCAGATGAAAGCAGAAGGAATAGTTTTAAGAGAGTCAATTTTCATTATGATCATGAGGCACTACGGAAGAGCTGGTTTGCCCGGTCGAGCGACAAGTCTGCTCTTTGAAATGAGGAGTACCTTTTCATGCGAACCCACATTTAAATGTTACAACGTTGTTTTGGACGTTCTGTTAGCTGGTAACTGTCCCAAAGTAGCTCCAAATGTTATTTACGATATGTTGAGCAAGGGAATCTCCCCTACTGTTTTCACTTTTGCAACGGTAATAAAAGCTCTTTGTGCGGTGAATGAGATTGACTCCGCATGTTCCCTCCTCAGGGATATGACAAAGCACGGGTGTGCACCGAATTCAATAGTGTATCAGACACTTATACATGCACTGGCTTGTGCTAATAGAGTGAACGATGCTTGGAAGCTTTTGGAGGAGATGCTTTTTGGGGATTGTGCACCAGATGTAAATACATTCAATGACGTCATAATCGGCCTTTGTCGTGTTGATCGTGTTCTTGAAGCTGCCAAACTGGTTGATCGGATGCTTGTTCGGGGTTTCTCACCTGATGAGATAACTTACGGAAATTTGATGCAAGGCCTATGCAAAACAGGTCGAGTAGACGAAGCAAAGTTGCTGCTGAAGAAAGTGCCGAACCCCAATATTGTCATGTACAATACTTTGATCAACGGGTATATGACAAACGGTCGTTTTGAAGAAGCAAAAGCTGTATTAGACGAGAGTATGGTTAGCACTGGTTGCAAACCAGATATTTATACCTATAACATTCTAATTCATGGCCTTTGCAAGAAGGGGTTATTATCCTCCGCACATCAAGTAGTAAACGAGATATCAGTCAAGGGTACCGAGCCAAATGTGATAACCTACACCATTTTGATCGACGGTTTCTGTAAAAAAGGGCGGTTAAAGGAAGCTGAAGATATCATAGGTGAGATGTCTAATAAAGGTCTTTGCCTGAATACGGTTGGGTACAACTGTCTAATCTCTGCTTTATGCAGGGACGGACAAGTACACGAGGCACAGGAGCTGTTCCGTGATATGCCGAGTAAAGGATGTAAACCTGATGTTTTTACCTTCAATTCATTGATATATGGGCTGACCAAAGTCGACAACATGAAAGATGCCCTATGCATGTATCGAGATATGTACATGGACGGAGTCATTGCTAATACCGTGACCTACAATACGCTGATTCATGCTTTCTTGAGGAGAAGGGCAACCGAAGAAGTATTCAAGATCGTAAATGATATGCTCTTCCGAGGGTTTTCTTTGGACAAGTTTACGTACACTGGCCTTATAAAAGCACTCTGTGAAGATGGGGCTTTTGAGAAAGCTTCGGGACTCTTTGAGGAAATGTTGAGCAAGGGAACAAGTGCTAATAACCTACCGTGCAATATACTGATCAGTAGTTTATGCAGAGCTGGTAAGATAGAAAAGGCACGTGAGTTTCTCAAAGAGATGATATGCCGAGGATTAAAACCCGATGTAGTTGCGTATAACCATCTTATAAGTGGTCTGTGCAAGATGGGACGGATCGAAGAAGCTTATAACTTATTTGAGAAATTGAAGAGTGAAGGTATTTGTGCAGATGCCGTCACTTATAATATCTTGATTGGTTCGTACTGTAAAGCAGGCTTGTTTAATGAAGTGTATGCACTTTTGGATAGAGGAGTGGTCGGTGGGTTGGTACCGAGTACCGTAACGTGGCATATACTAGTTACGAATCTGTTGAAAAGGGTAACGAGGAGAGTGGAGCGTTTATAGTATCGCTAATGAAGGTCACATTCTCTGGTATAAATCAAAACTTAAGTATTTTTTTTATTTTTTTTGTTAAATAATAAGTGTATGCTTTGATTTGATGACAGGTAAAATTGTCATGTAAGAAGGAGCAATTGGCTGAATGGTTAGTCTGTTTTGAGTTGCAGAAAGACTTGAAGCAGCATGTTTGTTTTGACTTTTGAGGTATGGAAATCAATTTCAACACCAGTAATATTTTCATTTTAAGTTGTTACAGCTTAATAAATTAAAAACAAAAAAAAAAAAGAAAAAAGAAAAAGTTGTTACAGCTAATTATAAAAAAGTCAAAAACAATAAAAATAATAATAATAATAAAAAAGTCGTGACAGCTAAGCGGCCCATTGTTTTTATGATAATTAAATAAGCGGCCCATTAGGGGTCGCGGAAGGGCGTAGGTAGAATATACACCGCCCTATATAAAGTAGGAAAATAATATAATTTTATTGCATTATTATTGGCGAACTAGAGATAATAAGAATCAGAGGCGTTAGGGTTTCTTTTTGTTATTTTCTTCTTTCTGATTTTCTCTCTCTGTTCATTCATTCTATTGAAAGGCGATCAACTAAATCTGAAAAAAGATATATATAATTTTCGTTTTTATAGACTTTTTCGTGCCGGAATTTGTCGATTTGATTGTTAAAAAACGATTTGATTTTGAAGATTTATATATACGTGTACGTTTGAGAATCGGTCGAATTCAATTTATTTGATTAGTAATTATGAGAGGATCGCACAAATCAAAAAGGATTACTTGGGCTTCAGATCTTAATCTTTGTCAGGTATATTTCGTTGTGATGATCATTAATTTTCTTTAGTTTTTTGTTGGATATTTCATTAACTAATTATATAGACGATTCTAAATAAATGGTAAAGGATGTAAATTGCTAAACGTTAGGGGATTTCGATGGCGAAACTCTGGAACAGAAGCTGAATGGAAAGATCGATTATTGATGATTTTAATTATTATTATTAACTAATAAGAAATTTATATTTTAATCCGAAGACAAATTTTAATCATTATATTGTTTGATTAAATTAAAATCGGCTTGCTCCTTGCTTGTAGAAAAAAAGTATAAATTCGAGTTATTTTATTGTTAATAAATTTAATTTTTAATAAAGATGATGGAGAAAAAATTAGAACAAAACATATCAACGACTCGCCATCGTTAATCTTGAGTAAAAGACAACCAGAACTCATATCAAGTAGTTGAAAATTTGTCTTTACAAACATGCTAGAGAAGTATAAACTAAAAGCGCACTAATTTAATTTCGATTTTTTAGAGTCGTGGACACAATTTAGCATCGATATTTATCAGATTTCCATTGATTATATTTGAATTACGGCCTCCCTTTTATTGAAATGTTACACAAAATCAAGTTCGATGGAAAATCGAAAAGGATGTATTACATATGCTGAATTGTATGTTTGCTCTCGGTTTTCAATATTTGGATTCAGTCATGTAACTGATCAATGTTTTCAGTGTGTTCGTTTTATTTCTTTCGTTGTGATATTCAATTTAATTGTATTATTATGAGCTTCTCTTATAAGCTTCGAGATAATACTTTAAAGTTTATACCCTCGTTATATTGTTAATTACCGCGTTGTCTTATTTTGTCGTTATACTTTTATTTTATCTTTAATAGTGCCTCTAAACTTCCTCACTGTTTCTATTTACGAATTCAGCATATCTTGTTTTCTGATGTCCGATTCAATTTTCTTTTATCAGATAAAGCTGTTTTTGTCTGAAGAACCTCCTTCCCAAGTCGGAATCAAAACTCGAAACCATCCCCAGACACTGCCGTTTTGGCCGGGGCAATCAGTTGGTAATGAACCTAATGACAATTTGCCACCTGGCTTTGAAGGAATCCATCAGTCCGTAAAATTGTCTCAAATACCCCTGACAAAATGGAGATGCCCTCCCAGAGTAAGTCTATTTTTTCCGAAAACTTTCTATTTTGGTTACTAGGCATATATGCTTATATTTCGTCATTTGTTCGTGTTTTGCAGATTGAAATTAACAGTGAATGGCAAGTGGTTGCTGGAGAAGAAAGCAATGAAATAAAAGCCGAAAATCAACGTGAGACGAGAGTACTCGAAGCAATTTACCCTTGGCCATCAGCTATTCCTCCGAAGTACCACTCTTTACCTCTTTTATACGTTTCTTCTCTCTTTACTTATCGACTTATTTTCCATTGTTCTTTTGCAATCTATTAATGATGTTCTTCTCTTATCTTTTTCTTCCTCAGCCCTTCCGTACTAGCTGACGTGGCAAACTCAACTGCTAATGACCAAAATACCCCTCGGGTTCCCCTCACACCGATCGAAGAAGGGGATGCTTCACTGGGTACACTTCTTTCTTCTCATGCCAATGGAACAGTTCAAGATACGAAGCCTATTAAATCTATGATTGATAGTGATTTGCTCATGAAAATTCTCAGTAACCCAAAGTTGGTCGAGCAACTCGTGACTAGCAATGGCGGGCCCGCCAATGCACATACACCGTTATATAATAATAATACGCGTAATAATATACCCAGTTCCAATTTACAGAATAAACCAGCTGCTGGATTGCAAAAAGTTAGTACTAGAAATTCGGCATCTACTACTAGCCCACAGTATATTCCGAATTCGTATGATCCGACTAAAATCGGAATCAAGAGAATAGATCCTACTGCAGTGAATGGACCTTTTTACCCTTCTCCTCAAACTAGAACTGCTCTGGGAGCTCCTATGAAAAAGGACGTTAACTACTACAAGAGTCTGATTCAGCTACACGGAGGAGAAAAACGAGATGTTTTGCCACAATTTGTTCATCCGAACAATCATCAAACGATGATAAATCAACAACCTTTTAGCAACTTTTTAATGAAATCAAGAGAATCATCAAATCCAAAGATAATGACAAGACCTTGTGTGTATTTCAATACTCCCAAGGGTTGCAGGCATGGAGCTAATTGCACCTACCAACATGATACTACGTCGTACCAACATAGGCTCAATGGTTACGCTCCAGAGGTTCAAATTGCAAAAAGAGTGAAATTAGATAGGGAGATTACCGGTATTTAGTTTATTAAATAATAAAAAAAAAAAAATTGCAATGAGAATTGATCTATCTTTCTTGTACGTGTCTGTGTTTTCTTTTTCAATTCATGTAATGATTGAACCTTTATTGATTTTATTGAGATATTCTACCAAATAAATAAATAAATGAAATACAATTGTTGTGTTGATGAGTAAATTCGAGTGCTATGCTGTATCGACAGTCTTATGGGTAGACGAATTGAACGACAAATCAATTTCGAGTCACAATTAACTGTAAATTAAATAAAACACTAATTGAGTTTGAACTTTTAACGATTAATTTTTTTGAATTAAATATCAAGTAATTAAATTTAGACTCTTAAAACTAAACCAAAAATATTATGGGCCTAACACGTGCTAAGTTTAGTGGGCCTTATGTATATACAGTGTGGACCCAATGCATGTTATTTAGTATGGGCCTTGTCTACTTTATAAATGTAGATATTCTCTCTCTACTTTCTCTCTCTCTCTCTACAATTATAAAATAAAATCAGGCCATAAATCAAAGCGATTACAGTCTCTCTCTCTCTTCTGAAAATTGGGTCTCTGTTAAACCCTGGGAAAAAATGTTGAAGTTCTTGTCGAAGGTGAGGATCGAGTTCAACGCATTGGACCCACGATTAGCTTCGTGCATGGAGTTTCTGGCGCAGTGCAATGCGCGCAAGGCCAAAGAATCGAACCCCAGTTGCCAGGTCCAAATCAAGCGCCGCACCGACGATTTCCCACCCAGGATCACCGTCACTTTCGTCAACGGCGTTGAGGAAACCTTCGACGCTACCGCCACTCCGGCCCAGGATATCCGCACCATGATTCTCGATAAGGGCCAGTTTCTCGAGACCGAGCAGATGTTTAAGGAAGCTGGTGAGAAGTGGCCGGTTGTTATCCCCGATGAAGAGCTTCTTCAACCCTTCACCGGAATCAAGGTAATTGATTCTCTCATAGCCTTTTGTATTGACTATTTGTCGCTTTTTTGATTGGATATGACTTGTTCTGCACAGTGAGTGATTATTGTATTCTTAGAGGAAATTTGTCGAACACTTGTAGTGTTATGGTTGAAATGATGTTTTTGTAGAAAATGTTCTATTTTTGATCTACTGAGTTCCCCTATCTGGCTTTTTAAGTGTAGTGCTTGTCCCGGAAAGCTTGTAACGGTGAGAAATTTTATGCGGTAGAAAATGAACTCGTATTGCCCCGTTAAAATGAGTTTATATTATTGTATATGCAGATAGATTGGTGTCACGTTGGCATCATTTATTCCTATTAAATTGCGACAGATCATTATCTTTAAAATACATGGTCAAATTCGTTGATCGATTTTGATTTTTGAGTGGCCGACCTGTAAGAGTCGCTAACCAATGCTGAATCAACTTAAATGTTAGGGTTGTTCAAAAATATTTAGGAAGATTGGACTCACGATACATGATTAGGTTGAAACGAGTTGTACAAACTTCCCTTATGCAGTACATAATTCTGATGGATCTTTGGCCTCGATGCATTTCAAAAGATTTCTTTTCTGCTGTATTATGGTAGTTCGTTTTAGAATTTCCAACGGGACTGATTAGATACTTTGATTATGTGTAGTTAAGTTCTCTATGTAGATTAAGAAGGTTAGGATCGCATAATCAGGCAAAAAATAGGCTTGGCGATAAATATCTAAGAAATTGAATTATATTGTTAAACGTTCATAACGGAGTTGGTTAGTCAGATTCTCACTTGTTTCTATTATAACTTTTGCAGCCAAAGAAGGCAGAAGAGAAGCAGCAGTAAATCGTCGTCAGCATCTTTGAGTGAATTAAATGATATTGGATCGATCATATGCAGTTAGATAGGTTTAAGCCAAGAAATCATAAATCGAAAAAAAATTTGCAATATTGAGGTCAAATTGCTGAATTAGTTGCTAGCATGTTCTCCTTCGTATGGACGTGTAAGATTATTGCGTGTAATCGAGACCTTTATTCATTCTCGTGTCTCTTGTAAAACGTACTGTTGCAGCTGTTTGTTCTCCTTTTCTATTCGGACCTCAAACAAAATTTCCGTGTTCTTTTTAATAACTAATTGCTTATACCGTGACGGTGGATCATGTTAGCTTATGTTTTACATTCTACCACCAATTTAGGTTGTATATATATATATTTT
The DNA here is from genome assembly GCF_056151865.1 of Erythranthe guttata. NCBI lineage: Eukaryota > Viridiplantae > Streptophyta > Magnoliopsida > Lamiales > Phrymaceae > Erythranthe > Erythranthe guttata. The sequence goes on from NC_142546.1 coordinate 25,434,493, forward strand.
TTTTTTTGTTTGTTTTTTTTGTTTTAGTACAAGAAATAGTTCCAAAGAACTGTGCCAACAACATAAGATTCAGTTACACAAAACAAGCAAAACATTTATTTAGCACCGATCCCCTCAGAGGCACGATTATTGTCACTCACTTTCAAACGAAGAACATTGCAAACAAAAAAGGATAGCATCCCCCAACGAAAACGATAATTTAAAATCATATCTAATTACACAAATCCACACCAAAAAAACATATATCTCGATTAATGTGCGACATATTTACGAATATCGTATAATTATCTTTCTTCGCGCCTAACTGCACCTGGATTAGACATCATATCCATCATCATCTTCTCAGGCGAATCTTCCCAATTGGTAAAAGTTTTCAGGTCAATCTGCAAAAATATTGAATAAAAAATTATAATATCAATTTCCATGTAAGAACGACGAAACTCTTGCAAAGACTACTTGTAATTAATTACCTTTCGCCTTTGATCCGTAAAAAGCTGTTCTCTTTTTCTGTGAGAATTTTGAATCTCTATAGAACCCGTTCCCCCTAATCCCCATACCTCCACTTCTAAAACCGATGCTTCAACTTGTAAGTATCCCTATTATAAAACACGCACGATTCAGACTTCTGAATCATCAATATATACAAAAACGAGATTTTTAAAATTCTTTTTCATTGCAATATTACTAGTCTCTATCGTAATAACGAATACCTGATTGGGGAAAAGGGCGCCATGCTGGTACGTTTTATCAACAGCATGGTGGCGTACAGTAACTTTCGCAAAATCCTCGTCAATAAATATTCTTTCATTTCCAATATTTCCTCCAAATGCAATTCCCACCGGTTTTGGATGAGCATCGTACAGACCAGTTGGATGCAAATGGCTATAGATGAAATTTTTCTCTCTTCCTGTCAAATCATTGCGTTTTCATTATTTCTTAACAATAGTTACTATATATTAGATCATGGTTAAAAAAAATTAATATAATTAAATAAGATCACAACTTCATTGACCCACCGGAGGTTGTTAATGCACGAAACACTGGGCTTAAAGCATACAAACTGCCAGAAGTTCCATAAAACGAGTCCTTATTTTCAAAACCCTGATGAGTAAGTGCACCGATAACCCATCTCCGTGTATTATTTCCGTCCTCACATGATGCAGCAATAAGTACGAGTAATGGACCATTGTACCCCTCGACATTTGACCAAAATCGATTGAGTCCTTTCCCATGAACAGCTGACCTGCAATGTTGTTCGTAAAATAAGCCATTGAAACAACATACTATATATATATATTTAAAAGAACATGAAAAGAATTCAAGGATTCTACCGATAAAGCAGGTACTGATTTATTTCATCAATGTCGTTTGGGAAGCAAATTCTTGATATCTCTTCGCATACAGAACCTCTCAAGGTCAGTGAGATGGCCCACGCCCATCCACAAGTCAAAAGGGTAGCTTCGGAAATTGCTGACGTGGAGCTTTCTTGAGCAGAAGAACAAGACGGCTCCGATTTATCCTGCAATTATTTGATTTTATAATTAGTAACGGATATCTAACCAAAACATTAGTCAAATTCAAGCAAAATACTGCCCTCTTAAAATGCAACAATATGAAAGATTCATCCCTTTGAATGATTGACAAAGAACACGAAACGACAACTAAGTTAAAATAATGATACAACCATACTGTAACGAAAACATTAGACATACTAATAGTAATGAATAAAGGAAGAAGACTACTACCTCATCGGTTGTGAGGTGGTAGAGTCTTGCATAGACAAACTGTACAAAGCAATCGGCGAGGTTTGGTATATTCTTCAACGCCCATAAATGAATTTTCGAGGCAGGAAGTCGAATTTCAATTTCTGAAACAACGGAATCCCAAAAATTCAATTCAAGCCCATCTTCAGCACACGATTCTATAGCTGATAATACCAAATGAGAAATATCCGGAAGAATGCATTTTCCTTCGGTTTTTCCCGAGTTCGATTTCAATGTCTTAGAATCCCATGAAAATATCCAACAAATCGAAAGGAGTGTAAGAATATCGTGGGCAGATAAAGTCCCGTTAATTTTACAATCATCGTCGAATTTCTCGAACTGCAGATCAACTGAAAGTCCAGCTTTCGAGCATGCTGTGGAAAATACTTGGAATAAAATATTGAATAATGAGGAAGCAACCATTCTTCCGCAACATTTCGTGTATCCTCTCAAGAATTCCAACCAATTTACTCCGTCTTTATCGGTCACAAAAAATAAGTCGATTATTGTAGAACCCAAATGAGTGAAGAACAGGGAGCAGTCCTTATGCAACACATGTTGATCAGATTCGAAGTTTTCGAAATTAAAATCGAAACATTTCTGAAACAAATACAGTGGAAAGAGGAGAGTAAATCAATTGCAAAATAATTCATATAACCACTAAATCCGGCTAATCGTTAATATATTTAATATTCATTTTTCCCTAAAAAATTCATCGAAATTACACACCGAAAAAAAGGGATTTTGTTGGGGAGGAATTGAATAAATTGTGATTTTGCATTACCTGTAAAGAGTGGAGCGGAATTGAATTAGTTTGGGGATCGGAGAGAAGCGAAAATGCCTTCTGCAGAGAGGGGAGGGATCCAGTGGATGCAGCAAGTGATTGTACCTCGCGCAGCTCCGGTGATACGTCTTGCTCCGTCGATGATGATTGCCCCATTTTTTTTTTTTTTTGTTGCTTGATCGCAGAAAAAAAATTGTTTGTCGGTCGGTTTTTTTTCTTCTGTGCTTTCTTATCTAATAATTGAAGATTTTTGATTAAACGGCTTCTCAAACTCTGAAGAGTGAAGAAGACGATGATATTTTGAACATGGAAGCAATTAACAGCTTTTTTTACCGCTATACTCATCAAACCATTATTAATTAATTAATTAATTAAATCAAAATAAATAAATAAAAATATCGCCGGTTCAGGAATTTTGTGGGCTTTCTTAACTTTAGGATTCAGCCCATATAGTTTCGATATTTGAAGTTCAGCCCTTTATTATAAGGTCCAATAAAAAAATCATGTTTTTCAATTATATTGGGATCAAAATTGGAATAAATACCCATTTTTTATATTTTTGAAAAAAAAATAAAAAAATAAATGAATAACTCGATATCATTATGCATTTTATATTATTCGTGATTATAAATTTGAATTTTTCGTTTCCATGGATTCCAATTTTTCGAAAAAAAATAGAAGTAAAAAATAGATCAAATAGTTATTATTTAGGACAAATTGCGGGCACCCCCTGAGTTATGGTCAAATTACAAAAATTCCTTTACTGTTTGGGTAATTACGGTCACCCCTCAACTATTTATCTTACAAAAATACCCCTCGAAAGGTAAATTTATAAATGTTAAATCGGTAAAAACGAACCGAATTTTCAGTACGCCAACATTTCATACCGTTTACCGAACTGAATATACGATTTGGTTCAATAAATTACCGAATTACATAAATTTTATATAAAAATATTTAAAAGGAGGGACGTGGCTGTAATTACCAAAACAAGAAGAATTTTTTCATAATTTGACCATAACTCATATGTGGCAAAAAAATTGCCATATTATTTATTAATTCATATTTTTAAATAATAATTATCAATTACTAAAATATTGTGTTCATACGAGTCTACACTAGTATAAAACGTTTGTCATAAAACCAAATGCTGAAAACGCGCTTTTATAAATAATTCTACACTCGCAAAAATTACAACAAACACACACACAACTTTACAACAACAACAACAACAAAAAACATGCTAGAACCAAGTCTCTAATTAAGATATCCTATCTAACGTTGACAAACAGTTTCGTGGAATCTAATAAGAATATTCCATCCAAGGCATGCACAAACATTACAGCAAATTTCTCATCTGAATATATTTTCCGTTTACTTAAAATCAGATTCTTCAGCTAAGAACAGAGTTCAAAATCTGCATCCCTTCTTCTCCCATCTGCTTCACTTCCGACGGCGATAATATTCTTATGCATCTCACGCACCCCACAAATTCCCTATACATATATAACAATTGTACGTATAATTAATTATTTAATTAATAGGAGAGCTGTTAAGAAAACTAAGTAGTACTATACTTACTCCCATGGATCGTCGCCAACAAGAAGAACGTCGTTTTCGAAATCCACATACACCAACTTCCACTCCGAACAAGAGTCGATAAGCAAACCTTCGAGACCAAACATTCGTTCTATTTCACATCGGAGCTGCTTGTAGTTTTTAAAACTCGACACGTCTATCGACCTTCCCACGGATCCCGCCTTTTGTATCTGTCATTATATATATGCATACATATAGATACAAGTGATTAATTAGTTATTGTTGTGTGTATAAAACTTGTCGTAAATAAAAAAAAATTGAGTCTTTACCTTGGTATAAGTTCTGAACCGTGGAGGGAGTTGCTGTTGAAACGAGCCCTGCTGCAGGAGAATATTCTCGTCGAAATCCACATTGCTCGAATCTGCCAGGCTGGCGGAAGTAATCTGGGATTGGACATCGCACAAGTTTCCGACAAGATAATTATCCGAATGATTTGGGAAATCCACGTTTTTAAGCGTACAAAAATCATCCAATATAGTAGTGTTGGAAACGGAAGGATCCATAACCGTACTTCCGCTGTTACTACTGTCGATATTCAGACAGCTGTATATGTCACCACCGTTGTCATCCGACAAGTCTTTTATATTCAAACCGCATGAATTGTAATGAATTTCAGACATTTCTTGATGAGGCAAAAGCATGGGAAGATTATTGGCGGCTTCGGGCACACTTTTTGCGGTGTTGTTGAATTGTGGGTCCCACATTTCTTGACCGACCGAGGTCAACATGGGAAAAATGGCTTCTGACGGCTGTTCAGATTTCTTAAACATGGAACACGATCCAGATGGAGAAGAAGACGGAGTACATAGGTTGCGATAGGAATGAAAGTCAACTTGGCTCGAACAGTGAAGCAAGGCATTATTAGCACTAGCAGACTCGATTTGGGTTGGCTCGGTTTGTTGAGTTTGAAGAATATGAGTTTCCAATTGCGACGACTGTGTCGTAAAGGGACTTGTCTGCAAATGCAGTGTCCCGTTATTCTGGTTCGCGACAGTAAAATCATTACCAAGTACATGTTCTAATTTCGAGTTTGCGATGTTCGATTGGCCGGCCATTATTTGAGGATGACTTTCTTCTTGTGGAGGAATATTTACACTCGTAAGCATCTTCTTTAGTTGATCGGACCACATGTTTGATACTGAGGAACATTGAAGCGGATTATCGGGAAATCGAGGGAAAGGCCTATGTATCAAATTCTCCCATTCTGTTTGAGCTCCTAAAGAAAAAAAAATGAGTTAGAAAATATCGAAAACATGGAACAAAATAAAAGTTTGCATGCAAAATGACGTAAAACCAACCTATGAAAGAAGAGTGAAAAGGGCGTTTGAGAGTGGCGGTTAGTGACGGAAATATAAACAGACTTTCAGGAGTTTCGACCTCCCACGGGCTAACTCGATTCTGTTTATCACCGCAACCAGGTTCATCCCACTCGACCTGTTCGTTAATCAACGAGCATCGAATTAAAATCATACAAAAATTTATACTCGAAAATTAAAAAAAATACAAACATTAAATGTTATCTATCACCTGAAGACTACGCCACTTTGAATTAGGCCATCTTAGTGGATCTAAGTCGCTTATTCCTATAATAGTGCCCATATATCTGCATTACGAAAGCATAAACGTGTTAATCTCCATGCGAAAGAAAATGACAATATGCTTTCAAGAAAGTTTAAAAAATTACCTCCGTTTAGTGGATTCTTCGGTTTCAAACATAAATCCGAATCTCATACTAATAGAGATTTGTGTACCGTAGACAGCTTTTCTATATTTGGCCAATGGAACGATGAACACTGAAGGGCATGCCCTACAAAAATAGTAAAATAAATGGGCAATCATGTCTTAAATTGCTAATAATTTGCAAAATAAATAAACGAAAACGAGATATATATATATATATATATATATATATATATATATATATATATATATATATATATATATATATATATATACATATAGATAGATATATATCAAATACCTTGGATTGTAGAAAATTGTGAAAGGGGTTTTATTAGCGGCGGCATGAGCGGCAGCAGCAAAGATTCCAATGTGCATACTATCGGTAGACAGAACAGAAGACGGCAGAGTTGTTTGCTGGCGGTTAACACGTCTCACTCCCAGCAATAATTGTGACTTTTCATCTCTAAACAAATTATATAATTATCATTTTATTTTTATTATATAACCATTTTCATCGTATGTAAGAAATGTAGATTAGGAAAACATAGTATACGCGTAAGTTACCTGATAAACAGAACCGAATCGCCTGCTCTAAGTCGCTTAGCACCAACGAACATACTCCAACCAGTTGTTAAAAGGTGCCTCTTCGGCTGTCCTAATTAAGAAAAAAAAAATACGAAAAAACCAATGTGAGGTTTAAAGAAAGTTTTTCCTTTTAAGAAAATAAATAGACTAGAAATACAAAGGGAGGCTAATTACCCCGATATATATGACGAAAAGTCCATGTATTATCATGCAAATCACGGACAACAAGTTCTTGTGTTGGAGGCTGCATTGAGTAATCCTGAAATATGAACGAACGTAATATAAAATATTAATTCATGAAAAGGAACTTTTGGGATAAATAAATAGTGAAGTAAAAAACCGTACTAATTGTGGAAAGAGTTTTTCAGCAGCCCTACGAGGAACCGAGAAGCCGCCATGTGTGCTTGTATCACTTGCCGTCAAAGTTTTGCAGAAGAATTCAGTTGGGTGTTTACTAGCCTTTTGACCAAAGTCGGGTATAGTGAAAACATCTTTTTCCTGAATCACATATAAAATAATAACATCACAATCGAGTTAAAATATTCTATCGGGAAATGCTTGTTTAATTTATCGAAACTTACAGAATTCACGGCCTGGAGGCTCAATTGGGCGTATGTTTCATCCGTTTCTTTGTCTGCCTATTCATACGAAGACGGTCGAAGAACAAAACGTGAATATTCGAGCATACATTGTGCAAAAACGAAATCTTTAATGAGAAGACGTTTACTTAAATACATACATGGAGTGTAACATTGTGAACTTGGCACAATAACTGAGAGGGGAGATTTGGATAGTTCGGTATCTGTGTTGTTGCTGTTCTATTGGTCGAGACCGCAACCTGTTGTCGGACAAATGAAAAAAGGCACATTAACTCGTGACGAAACATCTCATTTTTGTCTGCATTCTTCACTTTGTTATACATTACTAAAGAAGCCCTCGTGAATTAGTTTCGACTAGTGTAATATTTCAAGAGAAGCAACTCTAAATGCCTAATTCTACCTAATCACAAATAATGGCGAAGACTCGGCACATTTCTTACGGGAATAACTTTTTTTCCAATTTCACTGCGATTTAGTCGAATAAGAGATATTATTGCAGGTTTCAACTGTTAATTAAGTACATAAATGAAGCATAAGCAATATTGACAACGATGGTCGATTCCAGTTTCGGTGAGACGAACCTGTTCGCTATGCCCTTGCGGAAAATAGTAAACGAGGCTCCCAATCTGAGGCAATGTGACCAATGGACCAGCACATGCATGCCAAAGCTCAGAATTTATCGGTTTCTTTAACCCTGCAACATAGCGAAAACTTCGATTTTTAATCCTCCAAAGGTAAATAAGGCAGAAAAATAGCGTAAATAATCACTGAGAATTGTTTTGTAATTAAAACTTACCAGCATGATCATGCACTTCTTTCAACAATTTCATCCCTTCAAACATATTATTATTTGCCCCAGATTTCTGCTTTTCTTCAACAGAACCCATGTCTAATAAAAATCTCTTATTTTTCTCTACTTCAATGCCACAAATGAACCCAAGTATAAAAATTGAATCTTTCCATCAAAAAATAGCAGCTTCATTGCTAGGAGAGAGAGAGAGAGAGAGAGAAAGAAAAAGGGGGGAAATACCAAGTAAACCCTAATTCAAGAAAATACAATCAGCAGCAGAAGAAATTACTACTCATCAGTAATTTTCTTGGAGGGTACATAAGAATATTAAAGACCAAGACAAAAAAATACAGAGAATCTAATAGTATAGTGAGAGCAACCAATCAAGTAGAGCATGCACTAAACAAACCAAAACCAAAGAACAAAACCCACACTGCAAAAATATCAAAGTGGGCCTTCCTCTTCCTTCTCTCTCTCCTCACTCTATCATCAAGAACCCCTCACCAGCTAAAAGGTTTTTTCAAAAAATAAAGAAAAAGAAAGAAGAGAGAGAAACTGAAACACTAACACACACAGATACACACACAATGATTTAGAGGGGCCAGAATTTTAATTTTTTGCATCAAATTAAAGCACGCGGACCAAAGCATGAAAGGGTTGGTTTATCAAATGTTACTTTCTCCTCTTCTCTCAAAAGAAATTGACCTTTCGAAGGACAAAAGACGAGTCTTTTTGCTCTTCTCTCTCTTGAATTTTTTTTTCCCTCTTTCCTTAACGTTACTTTTCACAGTCCTTTGGGTTCTTACATCATCCTTTTTAATTGAAGGGGCTCACTGTGTTAAAACTGGCAAACAATGTGCATGCTCCTCTCTTAACCACCGCATAATAAACTTGCTCAAATTAGTTGATTTCCAATTTAGCTTTTTTAGGGTTAGAAATTTGTGATTCGAAAAACAAGAAAATTCTGCGAAAACAGAGCAATCACAGATAAAGAGACAACCCTTTGCTTGCAAACATAAAACTACTCCTCCGCATTGATTAACTAGATTGATTAATACAAGAATGAATGTACGTATCTTATGTAGTACTAAAATATTTTTTATTTATTTATCGGGTTATCTTGAAAATTGGGTGTGGGTTTTCGGGTCAGTTTATATATTTTTGACCGTTGAGCATGCGTACGGTTCACGACGGATTAAGATGCGGCGCCTCAAAACCTGTGTTGCTGCCGTCACTACTTTATTTTGTGGTTAATTATTTGGTAGAATTTAAGTAAAATACAGATTTAAAAAAAAAACAGAGCTCCTAAGAAAGAAATGATGTATTCCTGATCAAAACCGTTCACATGTATTGTTATATATTGATGCAATACATTATTAATTTATTATCAGATTTTTTGTAAGTACTAAATAAATAACGGGATGATAATTTAGGGAGTTATGGGAAACAGTTTTGACTGATTTTGACCGATTTCTAATATGATTTTGGTAAAATTCGAAACAAGAAAAATGTAGTTTATTGAGTTAACATTCTATTACAACTTGAATCAACTAGATTGAATATCCTATGACATATTTATGCATGAATGAATTAAGTTTTAAATTTAGATAGTTCAAAATATTAAAGTTATAAACATTATTCGTTGGTCGATTCATATCTGAATGGTATTATTTAAAATGAAACAATGTGGAAAAATAATCAGAGTAAATATTATTCTTATTTGTTGTGACGAAAAAGCCATTATATATCCATAACCGAATATGACATTAATTCCTTGTATGAATAGGATACAGTGACAGCTGATGTCACTTGTTAGGCTTCATTCAAAATCCTCTCTTGTTGCATTTCCTCCGGTGCTCTCCAGTAATACAAACTAATTAATTTAAACTATTTAATTAAACCCGCTTCCATAAAATTGCAATTATACTACTCATTTCACGCATGCACTGTGGGGGAATCTCTTTTGCCTCCGCAACCATCTGTGGGGCCCACGTTTAATCGCGCGTGCATTCATCGGGATGAACATCTTGATCCAACGGTCCAGAAACGACTGGAGATTCACGACGGGGCAGTAAGTCTAGCACGGTTATCAAGGTTGTTGGGAACTAAAACTCGCCGCAATTTTCTTTGCTAATTTCCAACGCCGTTTTGACTTTCATTCTACGTTTCATACGGGCCTCAATTTGCTACATTTAAACAATAAATTTAGCAATAAATTTATATATTCACATTCATTACTCTTCATAATAAAGCCCCATAATTTGTGGTGATTAATTATTGTTCTTTCTCTGTAATTAAGAAAATAATAATTTTTGCAAGTTAATATACGACTGTTTATGTTTATCCAGTACACCTACGTAGTTTGTTGCGGTTCATTAAAAAAAAGATTAATTAACAATTAAGAAAAATACATAGCCAGGAGTTAAAATGATTTCATGGTTGAAAATGGTAGCAAGATTAATAATTATGTGCTCCAAAAAGAACTAGTCTACAATATTTCTTCATTATTGTAAATTTAGAAAAGCAGAAGCAATCACTCAAGTAATTATTAGTGATGATTTACTTATTTATGAGTACAAAGGATTAGGAGAAGATTTGATTTATGAAAAGATTAATGCAGAGCATGTTTAAATTTGACCCCCATTGACTAAGACAATAAGATTAAAGGCAACACTAATTGCATCATGCTGGTTTTGACCTTTTGACTTTAATGCATCAATATAAGCTTTATTTGGTAATATAACTAAGTTTTGACTTGATTTAATTTCATCACTTTATAGTTAAGGAAATTCCGTAGTGAGTTTTAGAATTATTGGATTTTGAGGAACAAATAGTAAATGTCTAAATGATTAAGAATATGATGATTGTCATTATTATATCTATAATAATAATATTCAGATAATATGAAAAGGGAGAGAAAAAGAAAAGGTGGGGCCAAGCATGATAATTGAAAGTGAAAGAAGCAAACATAAGCGTGGCAAAAGAGGGAGAAACACAAGAACATAGTAGAGTGTAGGGAGGTAAGGGAACAAATTCTCTGTATGTAAATATACGGTCTATAAGATGATACATTTGGCGAAATAATCTGGGTAATTTTGAACCGTTGATATATATATATATATACAATCATCAACCACTAAAAATACAAACACAAATGTGTGTGTGTATTATTATGCTTAGATATCTATGATTCAAGATAGCCCGATGAATTTTAACGGGTGTAGTATGTACAAATCCTTAAAAGGACTCCATTTTGTCTATTGTAAAATGTGGGCCGAGTTTGAAAGTTACTTGACTTTAAAGTGGGCTTTTTTGTATATAACAAACAAGTTTAAAAATGTTGTCCACTTTTACTCGTGGGCTAAAAGCCCATGCAATGAAATTCCCTCTAAAAAAAGTAGGATTTTACAGAGATTGGGATATCAAATCCTAAAACCCTACGTACCAGCTCTAATTTGCTCTTCAACATAAGTTTCTTGATTTTGGTTTTTAAACTTACTTCTCATTCGTTTCATGCATGCATGCAGTGGTTCCACATTTCAAATGTATGCATGCTGCATTTCCAAGGATTTAATTGTAATTAGTATTACTTCATCTACTTTGGTGGTTTTAGGTTTGCAAGAAGTGATGGTTTCCCGGCCACATGGACTCACTCGTAAGTTGTCCGCACTAAATTCACGTGAATGCCTTTTCAAGTCACGGATATGCAAGTAAGTTTCTTCAATAATAACCAAACCAATAGACGATCGAGCTAGGCTTCAATAGATTTTACAATACATATATCCGTATCGAACTAGATTTGCGGAAACTTCAACTGTTTGAAATTATATAAAAAATTAAACGTGAATGATTAGATTTTCACATGGCCAATGAAATCTTGGACTTGATAATTGGAATATGATGAAGAGCTAGCATGGGTTCCATTTTATCTTTATAATTTCATTAATGAGTCTACTGAACCACCACATATCTCAACTAGGACCATTCAATCATTATCAACGAACTTAGGTATGGTGCCCTTTTCATATAAAATCCTTTACAATCCATTTGAAAGTGAAACATATATATGCAGACAAATAAAAATTGATTATATATATTTATAGAGAGAGAGAGAGAGAGAGAGAGAGAGAGAGAGAGAGAGAGAGAGTTTAGCTAGGTTGGTAAATGAAGGTGGAAGCTGCATCTTCCTCCCATGTGCATGTTGGGGTTTTATAATCACAAGAATACAAACAAGGTTTTTGTAACCATTATGCCGTGTAATAAGGACCCCTAACATGCATTATATTCAAACTCTCTATGGAATTTGTTTTTATGTAGTATCTATATATATACATATAAACTATTCTCCAAGTATTAGAATTTGTGTAGTAGTTATAAGCTATAGTTCGAATATTTGTTTGGTTTAACATAATACATTATAGTTTGACCTACCTGTACTCCCATCTCTCTTTAATATAAAAAAGAAAAGAAAAGAAAAAAGATATTATTGGGTGATCTTTATTGATGTGGATTGTTGAATTACTCCTAATTAATTAATTAATTCCTCGTAATTAATTCATCAACAAAATGAAATATATGTCAGACTGAGTCTTCATTTTATTTATGACTTGATAGGATACTCAACAGAGAATCATTAATGTGCGTGAATTACAATATCAGAAATAAAATAATATTTTACGATTTTAAAAAAATAAATCAGAATTGGTGCTTTATAAATAAATTATACGCACCCATCTTCTATATGGGCTTGAACAGTGAGAATTAATATGAAATATAATAGATATATAATAGCAACTTGGTAATTTAAAAAATATATATGTATAATATAAAAAAACAAAAAGCGGGAAAATAACATTAATTGGAGGGTATAGATTCTGGTTACCCACACCGCCCCCAAACAAATGATCCGAAATTGTGGAACAAATTGGAAGCTTTCTGTTTCGGGCGTGTGTTCATTTCACCAATTCACATTATTTTTAAATAATATTCTTATTTTTTATTGTGTTATGGGTTTTATAAAGAAAAAAAAAAAATTTATTGTAGAAAGTAAGTCTTTGTGGTTTTTTATAGTCAAATTTGTGTAGAATGCGAATTGGGTGAGAGTTGTCTGATCTCTAAATTTAGTTAGACGAAATTTGGATATTGATGTACAGTTAAATCTTCATAAATTAATACTTGATAAATTAATAAACCTCGCTTAAATAATATTTTTTTTCCGGTTCTGACTCGCTAAAAATACTAAATTATTAGATTGATAATGTAGTATTTTACTAAATTAATGTAATTTTTTTATCCTGACTGTATTGATTTATGCAGGTTTAACTTCAAAAATAAAACAATAAAAAATGAAATCCTATGGTTATGTTACATATGATATGATATATGGTACGTACTAATTGCACCTGTATATGTACTGTCTTCAACTTATTTGTTAAATTGTAATAGCCCTTTGCATATTAGAAAATAGACATCGGTGGAAATATTAGCTGTCAAATTATTTAGTTTTTAATTCCATGAAAATTGTTTTTTTCATTTCCTTCAAATTGATTGATCAAGTAAGGACAACTTAGAAAATATTATTCTTCCAAGCCTTAAATTTCTTGTTGAGAATTGTTTGTTTCGTTAATTACATAAAATGCTACCAAACAAAATTAAATTAATTTGCTGGCTTTCTTTCTTTATTTCTCAATTTTCTTTTTAACTTCGAATTTAAAAAAAAAAACATGCATGATGATGTGGCAGCCTCTTAATAAAGTGCTTTGATTAATTTCAAAATTGCATGGATGATTAAAATTTTCTAATTAGCACAACTCAGAGAATATTAATCCCTAAAACTATGACAAAATTAGAAAGATTGATTGTCGACCTTAATACAACCTCATTATCGAAAAACTTAGGATAAAGATAATAAATATTCCATTGAGAAATTATATATTATAAATTCACTAAAATAATATAACATACAACAATAAAATAGAAAGAGGATATATAAATATTACTAGAGTTACAAAAATGTATTTATGTGTGGATGTATGTAAAATATGTACAAACTTATACATATATATGTGGTGATATGATATAACCTGATAAAATTCAACTAGTGTAGCATATAGATCAAACTATAAAACAATTGACACAATTAAATAAGTATCATAATTGTATAACAAAAAAGAAAAACCCATAAAATAACACTATATAATACAGATTCATACAGAACTCTTATCATTGGGTTGACCAAACGGATCATTACATCATAAAATAATATAACTATCAATTATTACCTTAATACATGATTTGCAATTACCCACCATTTTCTGTAATAAAAAAATTGTTAGTGATGAGATACAAATAAAAGACAAAAGATAGAAAGATTCTAAGACTTAATGAACTCTTTTAATTAACTCTAGATAGTTGGTGAATATTTTAAAAATCTCCTCTCTTTTTTTTTGTGTGAAATGCATTAAATATCGTAATAAAGAATATTTGGATAAAAATAACAATGGTATAAAATATAAATGTAATAAAACGAATATGAGGAAAAAAATCATATATATATATATATATATATATATTTCAAAACACTTTTGCAATCACCGTCTAAACCAAAAGTTACATACCAAGTTTCCGAATTAGGATTTGTAGTCGTTTTCATTTAAACTTGACTTCGATTCAATAGTTCAATGAATTTAGACAAGAATACAGTAATTGTAATTTTTGTCCTTGAGAATATTCCGGGCTCTTATAAGTTATTATACCTAACTATGTTTTCTTAATTAATTGATTTGTACATTTAATCAAGTAAATAGCAACAAAACTACCCAACTGCATGTCAAGAAAGAAAACAAGGAAAATAAATAGCATATATGATAAGTTCTTTGAATTTTATCCATTTATTTGAAATTGATAGCTTTGGGATTATGTTGGGAGAAAAAAGATTCTACTTCTGTTGGGATGCAAATTAAAGTTGCCCAAAAACATTGAACAATGTTCAACAATAATTATGATCCTTAAACCTTATAATCCTCTTTCTTATTCTTTTTTAATTAATGAATAAAAATAATACTTTCTTGATATATAATTATGAATCTTTGATTAATCATTTCCACATGTCAAGACGCAGTGAAGACTGTACATCTAACCAATCATAACGAAACTTGATTAAGTGCTAAATAACTAACTAATTAGGATTAGAAAAGTGATTAGGAAGGGGCAAGTTTGGCTGCTAGCTTAAAGAATGACTAGATGGGACAGTCTTGCACATGGTTCATGGGCCAGATATGCAGCATAAAAAATACTACAAGGTATTTTAAATGTCTTATTTTAATTTAATTGTTTTTATTATTTATAAATAAATAAAGAAATAAATAAAGAGTAAAAGAAGTAGGATAATTCTTAGTACCGGAAAGTGGTACTTATGGAGTCCAATTCAACTTTTAGGCACGTTAGATTGTCAACACTAGAAAGTAGAAACCAGCTATTCGTCCCATTATCGTAATTATCACCAAAATCGAAGGGTATATGTTTACACAAAACATTATATATACTCAACTATCCCCACATCATTTAAAACCCCCTCTTACTTTTCCAACTTCAACAAATTAATACACGACGAACAAACAACATCACATTTACAATTTATTTCCCCCCAAAAAAGGAATTCTCGTACTCATAAAAAAACATGTCGGCGTGCAGCAAAATCCGCCACATTGTACGACTGCGCCAGATGCTCCGGAGGTGGCGCAAGAAGGCATCAATGGGGGCGCGCCGCCTACCCTCCGACGTGCCTGCAGGACACGTGGCGGTGACCGTCGGCTCGAGCTGCAAACGTTTCGTTGTCCGAGCGACTCACTTGAACCACCCCGAGTTCAAGAAGCTGCTCGTCCAAGCCGAGGAAGAGTACGGGTTCAACAACACCGGCCCGTTAGCCATTCCTTGCGACGAGTATCTATTCGAGGAAATTATCCGGTACTTGACCCGTATGGAATCCAGTTCGACCCGTTTCACGAGCTTCGAGGATTTCCAGAGATGCTGCCATGAGGGTTTCCAGAGCAACATGAAGTTTTGGGCTGAATCCAGGCCTCTTTTGGATACGGGTTTCTGATGCCATATTTCGACCCGGATAGTCGCGCGGCTGATCGATCCTCTAGGAGATCGATCAATTCTTTTTTATTTTTTTAATTTTTTTTCGTTAATGTTTATTTTGTAATTCTTTTACGTAAAATTGTGTCGAGCGGGGCGGTGTATTTGAATGTGCTCCAGCGAATATACGGTGGAGATGGCAAATTGGTAGGCAGGTCGATCGCCACCGAGTCATCCCGGGTTCGGATCAAGAACTAATATTATTGTATACTAATGCGCAGAATCAATTGATGATTATTGTATATTTTCTTTGTTTTTATGAAAAAAATTGTAAAGGATTTAATTATTCAATGCAACCATATATATACCATGTTATTTTTTATTTTTTTAATAATTGTTTTATTTAGAGTAAGTTATATATATTGTTTAATACTGTAGTTTAGAGTTGTTATTGATTGGCATAACGTGATAGCCGTTGTGGGAGTTGTAAGGGCAACAACCCATGTGAAATCAACGCCACCCAATTAAAATATTCTCCATTCTTATTTAACCAATAAAATAAATATTTAATTATGTTTTTCCTACGTAGATAGTCTGCTAATTAGTTCTACTCCAAAAATTATGAGTCCTAATACATTATTGACTTATTTTGCTAAATACCTCTTAACAAATTGATTTTATTTATTTATTATTTAAGTAATTTTTTTATGAAATAACAAGTTGATTTGTTAATCTTAAATATTAATTTGTCAAACATCCTATTTAATTTGTGGCTGTAGGGGGTAAGATGAATGTGTCAACTATTTATAATAATTGTTGAGAGAACACAATTATTAACTTGTTATTTTTCTCAATGAACGAGTTTTGGAATACCGCACTTTATAATTAATTCGTGGGAATTTTTTAATTTCACATTATATCATATCATAAGCTTCAATTATTTTGAATTGTTCGATTCCACAAAATATAAAATTGTTAATTTTTTTAATAATTAATTAATCTACATTGTCAGATAGCTCTCCCCAAGGAAAAAAAAAGAGAATATTTTCGTCGTGGATTAACTAAAAGTTAACTCCAATTAGTTCATAAATGTAGATTAGTTTAATCAAGGATTGAAGAGTTCGATGATTAGAAGGTGAGTAGTTAATTAGGAAGACTGGTCAAAGCATGACACATTTTTGAGGAAACACATGTTTTAGTCAGAAATTATCCCTTCTTTAATTTTGTCTAAATTTTATGAAGATATAAAATATTAATTTGTGGGACAAATTACGGCACACATTGAGGTAACATTAAATTATGATTTTTTTTTTCTCGGTAATTACAACTATCCCTAACTAAGTATTCTCTTACGAAAGAACCCCTCATTCATTAGATAAATTCGACGTCGTAATTGTGGACGTATAAGGCAATACAAATTTGATGGGCGATATGTAATTACTCAAATATGATAAAGTTTTTTGGTAATTTGATCATATTTAATGATTGACCTAGTTTGCCGTAATTTGTAAGAGTTGCTAGCCCATTTAATGTTGACTGGGCCAAAATAATGTTTTTTCAGAAATTAACAATGATTAAGCACATTATTAAAGATGTTTATGGGCCAAATGGGCATATACTTGTATTACTTGTATTTGTGGGCTTTTATCAATGTAATGTTATGCTGGAAAATTGCAGACAACAATTTGGCTTGGCCCAAATTAATTAGTGTAGACTGTCTTTTGGTTGAGAAAAAATATTTGAAAAAGGCTCTGCACAGAAAAAATATATTGCAATGTTTAATTTATGGTTTTAACTTTTAAGGATATTAATAAGAAAAAAAAGTATCATATACAATTAATATGAGTTGGCCTTATGTAGAAAAGGCAAAGTGGAATCCGATGTAAAAACACAATGCTTTATAGTTATTATCCAAAAGAAAATTAAAGGTACAAAATTCCCAATTAATTTATTTATTACCAAAAATAAATGATTATGAAAGAAAAGAAACTTGTGGGAGAAGTATACTTGTCCAGACATTACATTATGGGACTGGGACATACAACTAACTATATAGCATCCATCTTTATTCTACCTATCCTACTCTATACACATTCGCCTAATTTAAAAGGTTTACTTTTATATTATTATTATATTATTATTATTAAAAAATAAATAAATTAAGATGCTGTCATTCAGTAACTGTAGCTGGCTAGATAGTGGAACTTTTTTTTATTTCTCTTTTGCTGTTAGCACTACTTGACACTCAACCACTCTGTATAATCCATTTTTGATTTATTTATTTGTTTAGGGAAAAATAATAAACTAATACATTAATGGATTTAATGCAAAAAAATACTATTGTGCTACTTTAATCCATTTGTCAACATTTTTTCATGACTTATTTAGGAAGGCATGAGTTTGTTGAGCGTTACAACTTACAACCTTAATAAGGACCCTGCAATAGTTTTTGACTTGTGGTTTTTCTGATTGTTGACATTTCTATGACTATTTTGACTTTATGGAACAAATTTCCTCTACTTTTAAAATGCCAATAAACAAACTTATTTGAGTTTGGTAAATAAGTACTTTTTGCTCTATTTTGACTAAGTCAAACATTTCCCCCTTGAGTTGGAACTATTTCTGATGCCGATTTAATGCTGCCGACAAATGCCTGATTAGGAGCCCCCAAAAACCGGTGGTAGGTAAAACATGGGTCGCTCCGACCCGACACAATCCGGACGCGGTTTAGGTGGGTCCAATCAAATTAATTAAATTAATAAAAATATTTAAGTTTTATAAGAAAGAGATATTTAGATGGGCTTGAAGTTAAAAAGTATTGCAGTTTGAGTTGATTTGTATTGGGCCATACTGATTATACTCAACAAATCTATGTGGGCCTGCTCTATTAGAGAGAGAGAGAGAGAGAGAGAGAGAGAGAGAGAGATCAAATATAATATATTCTCATTTAATTAAGGTAATTAGTTTTTAATGACTGGAACGATAGTTTATGCGGTGGAAATAATAAAGTGAAATGAAATCCATAAATAACCTCTGGCAGGGAGGGGTTGACTCTAACCTAGGATATCAAAATTTATTATTACACGTGGTATATATATATATATATATATATAGCATCTACATGCTTTAACTCAATTGTCATTTGTCATGCTCCCATAGCATTTACCAGCACTAGGAAATAGTATGCTACACTGAAATTGAATGACCAATTATTTATACATTACTTCACGAAAATTACATTATTATTTGTTCCTATTTTTTAAGTCCAATAAAATAAAATAAAATAAAATAAAATAAAATAAATTAATTGGAAATGTTAGGAACTGGTAACACACATATTTGCCGTGAATATTTCCCGCTCTATATTCGTGCGGTGCACATGTATTTTTGTCTCATGATCGCTAATTTGCTGATACATTTCTGGAAAAAAACTCTAAAAAAAAAGGGGAAACTACAGATAAATCCCTAATCCAAAACTTGAAACACAGATCAGTCCCTAGGTATTTTCCCCTAGCAATTCAGTCCCTACTCAAACGCCTAACATGCAGATCAGTCCCTAATAAAATGTGCAAATACTAAAATACCCTTTACTTTATACTAATTTTACATAACTTCTTTTCAACTTCCAACGCGCCGTTTGTATTACACGCTCTTTGCCCGTTACATTTCAAAAATCAAACAACAAAAAAGAAGCTAAAAAGGCGCAGAAAAAACCACCGATACCCATTTTCAGACCAAGAAGAAACGAAGAAGAAACGAAGAAGAAACGAAGAAGAAACGAAGAAGAAACGCAACAGAGAAACAACAAAGAAGGAAGAAATTACGAAACACGAAGAATCAACAAACCGCAGAAAAATAGTATAAACAAACCCATTTATAAACAATGGTGAAGCAGGGTAAACAACAAGGTTTGATTTTTTATTTTTTTTTCATTTTCTTGGAAACAGACCCATTTGGGTGTTGCTTAAGCAGGGCAAAAAGGTTTATTTGTTATAGAATTGCATGATTTTGAACATATCCACTCATGGGTATTATGCCTCGACTTTATTCGGTGTTTGCCCTAATCATTAAATCGGTTCCAATATTTGTTGTTCTGTTGTTTGGGTTTGCAAAGATCATTTATTTGTTGTCGAATTTCATGATTTTGTAACAGTTTTCTCATGGGTATTATTCTTCGGTGACATTAGCATGTCCCCAAAGCATTTTGAGTCCTAACAAGGGTTTCATATAGGATATGGGAAAGAGGCTTATTGTATTTTTCGTACTGGTTCTATAGTATGTGTCATGCGCAGTAATGGTATTAATAGTGCATTTAGATGGTATAATCTTTGATGGTTCTGTAGCATGTGTCATATGCCACAATAGTATTACCAGTGACTTTGAATGGTATTACTAGTGACTTCGGATGGTATTGACATGTGGTACTAGAAGTATAATGTTGATGGTCCTGTAGGATAAGTCATATGCCATAATAGTATTACTAGTGCCTTTGAATGGTATTACTTGTGACTTCGGATGGTATTGACTTGTGGTACTAGAAGTATAATGTTTGATGGTCCTGTAGTATAAGTCATATGCCATAATAGTATTACCAGTGCCTTTGAATGGTATTACTAGTGATTTCGGATGGTATTGACATGTGGAACTTTATAGTACGTTGTATTTGTTATAATTGTATTTGTTTTATGTGTATGTAATTGCAGGAATTGTTGTAAAAGAAGATTGCAGCAAGCTATCAATAGGCTGCAGGTGCTCACCGCTCGCTTTTCACCTAACTATGGAAGGTGTGAAAAAAGTGATGAAGAAACAACATCATGAAGTATTGAAGAAAAATCCCTTCTATCACTACATGGACATGCCTAAAATAAACCACAGCTTCCATAGGGTTGTGTCTCTCATGCAAGCGTACAATCCAGAAGATCGGGCCTTCTGGTTTGGGGGAAATACTATACGCTTGGAATTCACTCCGCAGCAATTATCTATCGTATTAGGGCTGCAGTACGAAGGCGTACCGGTGGATGTGAATATGGATGGTAGAGACACTGATTTCATCACACGTATTTTTGATGGTAAGTTATCTTTAGTGACGAGGCCATATATTGGTTATAAACTGGAGGCCTATGCAGTTATGACCGATCAACAATCTGTTGAAGATTTCAGCAGATTGTACACTATTTATCTGTTAAATACTATTCTACTGCCAAAGGGGAACAAAACGTTAGAAAGGTGGGTTTATCCGCATGTAGAAGATTTGGAGGTTTTAGGGTCTTTTGCATGGGGAAAGTTGGTGTATGATATTCTTGTTGAGAATATGGAGGGGTATCTGAAGGGGGGGTTGAAGTATTTTGATGGATGCACTATCGGCTTATTGGTAAGTGATATCTAATAGTGAATATATATTATGTTATATTGAATATACCAATTAATATTGATTCCAAAATACGCAGGCATGGGTGCATGAAAGGATCACGTCACTAGGGGTTAGCACCAGTGTTTACAAATTTCCCCGGTTCTTCCGGTGGCAAGACAGCAAAATCCCAATCGATGAAGAAGCAGCTAGGTTGCTTTTTGATCAGATAAAACAAGTGCAGGTAACACTTTGAGTTACAAAATATATAATGTATTAGGTATTTGCTAACAAATTTTTTACGTTTATTAGGTTATACCATTTTCTGTGTACCCGAAAGAGAAAGCGTTGCTTTCTCCGGTTTTGGAAGTAATTTCTGGTCCAGTTGTTGGAATTAGTGCTGACAGATTTGTGGAAATAAGTTCTGAGAGTAGTGAAGATGAGATTGGAGACGTGGAAGCAACATCTGTAAGTCATTAATACAATAAACCCTAAAATTCATACTTTCATTCCCATTGGAACATACTATATGTCAACTAATGTAATACTATGGTATAACATGTTTCGTACTATTGTTTTTTTTAGTTGCAGCAGATGAAGAATAACTTAAAAAGGAAGAGGGGGAATGTAACAGAAGAAAAAAATAAAGAAAAAAAAATGCAGAGTAAGAGAAAGAAAGAAAAGGAGATAGAGAAAGAGAAGGAGATAGAGATAGAGAAAGAGCAGGAGAAAGAGAAGGAGAAAGAGAAAGAGACAGAGACAGAAAAAGAGAGAGAGACGGAGACAGAGAAAGAGATAGAGATAGAGGCAGAGATAGAGGAAAGGGAAAAGGAAGGAGAAAATGAAGGAGGAAAGGGGATGGAAGGTGAAGGAGAACGAAGTGAAGAAAGAGAGAGAAATCAAGGAGACGAAAGTGAAGAAAGAGAGAGAAATCAAGGAGACGAAAGTCAAAGTCAAAGGCCAAAGTCAAAGGCCAAAGTTCCACGCGTGCGAGGACGAGGACGAGGACGTGGTCGTAAACAAGTTCCTGTGTCCAAGGTTTCGGTTTCAGTCCCTGGGATCAAGGTATTTTTATCTAATATTAGTATTACATTATTATTATTTTTTGTCATAATTGGTGTGATTTATTCGTTATATAGAATGCCGATTATTACCGGGGAAGAAATGACTACGTACGTCGTGACCGAATATCCGAAGAAGATAGGATATTGTTGGATCAGTTCTTGGAAAGTGTTGATTTAGGGTAAGAGCACAACCACCTTGATAGTACATGTTAATGTCTTTAATGGTATATGTCAAGTGAATGCATAGTACATGTTGACTGCATGTTATAGTATGTAGTAACTTTGTACATAGTATAAGTTTACTTATCCAATGGTACATGTTGACTGCATGTTATAGTATGTAGTAACTTTGTACATAGTATAAGTTTACTTATCCAATAGTACATGTTTACTGCATGTTATAGTATGTAGTAACTTTGTACATAGTACAAGTTTACTTATCCAATAGTACGTGGTTATGTCTTACTGTAGTGAAATTATTGTGGAGAGAGGCCCACATCAGTTGACGGGAAGGCATATGTGCGAACTTTTATTTGATGAAATGCTGAGTGCAGAACACATAGATTTGTACTTGAATCTATTATGTTCCGAATCTATCATGACCCAGCATGGACATGAGATTGATTACCTTGACTCCCCTGCCCAGGTATATAGTGGTTTAACAAATAATTTTGCATACATTACAATGTTATCTAATATTCTCTATTATGTTTCG